>NC_141613.1:46407824-46737824 GCF_047967505.1 Dipteris shenzhenensis | reverse complement strand
CTCTCATCTTCTGTTTTCTTCCCTCTCTCTTTTCTTCTCTTTTCTTCTCCTTCCCTCTCCTCATCTCTTCATCCCCTCTCTTTTCTTCCCTCTTCATCCCCTCTCTTTTCTTCTCGTTTCCTATCTTCTTCTCTCCTTCCCTCTCTTCATCTTCTTTTGCATCCCTTTAACTTTTGTCTCCATTTCTTCTCTTTCCCTCTCTTCATCATCTTCATCCCTTCAACTTTTGTCTCCATTTCTTTTCTCCTTCCCTCTCTTGATCTTCTTCATCCCTTCAAATTTTGTCTCCATTTCTTCTCTTTCCCTCTCTTTTCTTCTCCTTTTCTTCTCTTTTCTTTTCCTTTTCTTCTCTGTGTCTTCTCTTTCCCTCTCTTTCTTCTCCTTTTCTTTTGTTTCCCTCTCTTTTCCTCTCTTTCCTTCACTTTTCTTTCCCTCTTTTTTTCTCCTTCCCCTCTCTTTCTTCTTCTTCCCTTCTCTTTCTCTCTCTTTTCATCTCCTTCCTTTCTCTTTCCCTCTCTTCACTTTTTCATCCTTTTGCTTCTTCTCCTCCTTTTCTTCTCTGTCCCTCTTTTGTCTTCTCTTTTCCTCTCTTTTCTTCTCCTTCCTTGTCTATTCTTGTTCATCGCTTCTCTTTCCTTCTCTTTCTTCTCCTCCCCTCTCTTTCTTCTCTTTTTCTCTCTTTTCTTCTCCTTCTTTTCTCTTTCCCTCTATTTTCTTCTTCATCGCTTCTTGTTTTTGCATTTTGCATTCCGCATTATGACTTTAATCATTCCAGATTTTACATTTCATCTCTTTTTTGCATTCCACATTTAGCATTCCCTCTCTTTTCTACAACTCCTCTTCTCTTCTCTTTCCACATTTGATATTCTGCACTCTGCTTTCACTCGCTCCACATTTTGCATTCCCTGTATTTTTTGCATTTTCTCTTTTCTCTTTATGCATTCCACCCCTTTTCTCCATTTCACATTCTGTATTCCGCATTCCATCAATTTTTGCACTTTGTAGTCCATCTCTTTTTTGTAGTGAGAATTCCATCTCTTTTCTACATTTTGCATTCCATGTCTTTTTTGCATTTTGCATTTTGCATTCTGTGTTTTGTTTCTTTTTTTAATTCCCTCTTCTCTTCTCTTTTCACATCTTGGATTCAACATTCTGCAATCTCTCTCTTTTTTGCATTCCATCTCTTTTTCCCATTCAACTTTGCTACTTAGTTTTTTAAATTTGTTTGTTTATTTAGTTTTTCTTATTTGTTTTATTTGTGTCTTTTCAATGTAATAGGCATGTCTAGTTGTTGGTCATCCGACCAAAGTCGAGCCATTTGACATGCATCGCATAGATGAGTCCTAATTAGATTGCCGATAGCATGAGTCCTAGCCAGCTAGAGGCATTGTAGCAGGCTCTTTAGACTCACATGACTTTGTCTCATGCCTCTCCTATGTCTCAAATTTTCAAATTCTTAAGGTAAGCATTTATTTAAAGATTCATATTTTAAGGTGTCTTTTACTATCTAAGGGTAAAAGGGGGCGATGGAGGAGGAGTAGCCACCAAAAGTTTAGAGACTTGTCCCTACATCCTTCCTTTCCCCTTCAAGATGATGATGCTTGGGTTTGAATAAGGAATACTCATCAGTACTCTTTCACATCCCCATAATGGAAATGTATTTCCTCTGAATTAAAGCAAGCTCTTGATTACAATTGGTGTTTCTCAAAAAGTTTTTTCCCAAGTGGTTTGGTAAAAACATATGCAACATTATGTTTGCTAGCACAGTGTTGCAATGTGATACTATCATTGACTCTAAGAACAATACGATTTATCCTTGAATGTGTAAAGTCAAATCTATGTATGGGTATGTGCCTAAGGGCTAGAAGTCCTATGCTAGGAGTGTGTGAGAGTAGGTGCGCTAGTGTGGGTGTGATTGAGAGAATCAGGGAGTGATTATTAGATCTAAGGATTCCATCTTGAGATCATTGATGATGTCAAAGATGTATACTCTCTTGCCTATATATTAGGCATTCTCCATGAATAAAGTGTTCACTATATGATTCATTGATGCTCCAACATGTGGTATCAGAGCTGGTTGATCATCCCTAGTGCCTAGGAAGAGTATCCATGAGATTCCAAGAAGATTCCTTCTTCTTCCCCAAATGTTTCTCATGTTTCCCTCTTCCACCACGACCTTGGAGAGATGAATTCTCTTCATCCAACCAATGGATTGAGAAATCCTTTCATCTAGATTTTCCCCATGCCTAGATGACCTCTTTGACTAGAGGGATCTTCAAAATTCATCGCCAATCTTGCGTACTGCTTCTCTTTCTCCTCTGGGAAGATTTTGCAATGCTGATCATTGTAGTATATAATTCCAAAATTCCTCTTATCCATGGTTGGACAGCTACTACTAGAGCTACCCATAGTTGAAATTTGAAATGATTTGGTTCAGTATTGAGGGAGAAATTGTCAAAATAGCAGTCAGATTTCATGTCGTTGCCCTGTGAAGTGCCACGCAACATGTCGCCTATCCTTCATTCTAGATATTCTCCTCACTAAGATCTTCCATTCCCCTATAAAATGAGCTTGATTGCTGCTATTGTAAATAGTTCGAATTGTTTCCTCCATCTCTAATTTCTCAATTTGGGGGTAATTGTCAAAGTTTCACTATTTCCTACAATTGACCAACCAAAACTTGGCTCATATATGTGTTTTAGTTCCCTGAACTCTGATTTCCAGAAATGCATTGAGTATCTACATTGCATTTGATGTTATAATTGTTTTGGTTTGATTCTCCAAACCAATCAAAAAAAGGAGGGGTGATAATCAAATCTTGTAAGCTGAAAGTAAGACCTACTCATTATGGATCCATCAAAGGTAAAGGAGGAAAAGCCCAAGTACAAGGTCATCAAGAAGACACCACCAAAGCGGCTGTGGGAGAAACCCACTGGTTATTATTATGCTAAGCAATTAGGCTTCTCTGAATTTATGGAAAGCAATCTACACACGTATGGAGAAGGAGATTTCTTCTACCCTAAAGAAGAGCAAGATGATGTAATGAAGGACAAGGCCTTATGGGAAAAGGATCCAAGAAACAAGAAGTATGAAGTCTATTGTGATGATATGATTGTCATCAATAAGGGAGATTTCATCTAGGGGGCATTGACCCTATCACCTAGTTTTATGTTATGTGATTGAGTCAAATAATTGTACTTTGCCATGGATAGTCCTCCTAAAATGATTGTATTAGGTTTTGAGTGTTTTTAAGATGTCTAGGTCCTAGGTCTATACCCTTAATTTAACAAGAAAACTCCAAGATACATAAGAAACCAAGAGTCCTAGGAGTGAGTACTGGTTGGGGCCATGGCTTGGAGCATCCCAGATACTACTGTCGAGAGAGGAGTGAGATATTGGTACGGGCCATCATGGAGCATCCCATGTACTATTGCTGAGGGATGAGGTCAACAATTTGTGGGGGGGTATGTAGAGTCAAATTGATGTATGGGTGTGTGCCTAAGGGCTAGGAGTGTGTGAGAGTAGGTGTGCTAGTGTGGGTGTGATTGAGAGAATCAGAGAGTGATTATAGGATCTAAGGATTTCACCTTGAGATCATTGATGATGTCAAAGATGTATACTCTCTTGCCTATATATTGGGCATTCTCCATGAATAAAGTGTTCACTATATGATCCACCATTCATGCTCCAACAAAATGATACATGAGATTCTTTGCTAGGGATTGAGATGATTGATTATAATATTACATTTTACTTGAATTTGGTTTATCAAAGTAATATGATTTTCAATAAAATCTTTTAAGCCATATAACTTCACAAGGATTTGTTGTGAGAGATCTATATTTAGCATCTACTAAGAGCACCTACAATGTGTCAATGATGATGTGGTTAATGATATGGCCCAATGATGTGGCTTGATGGCATGGCTTAATGATGATATGTCCTAATGATGTGGTTTGATGACATGATTTAATGATGTGTCTTATCCATCACGTGTCAATCATGATGTGCCTTATCCACCTAAAATGGTTCCAACATGTGTACCTACGGACTAGCCGCTTATTTACTACTTGATAGTCATTGATTGGAGTCTTCTTGACCAATTTTTGACTAGTTAGAATTTGAGGAGAGATCCTCTACATGATCTACCACATGGTCTACTTGACCCTATAGATGGATAGAGCTTTGTATCTGATGCTTCTAGAAGTGACTCCAATGTGAATTGATGATGTCATTTGAGTAATGTGCAAAAAGGAATATGGAAAGAGTGCTAAGGTTACATTGTATTGAAGTTGAGAGCTTGTTGAGAGTAAAAACCAGTTAAGGTTTCAGGCTTTTGCATTCAACTTTTTTTTCTATAGTCATCATGTTTATTAGACTTTTGTGCTTGCTAATATTTTTGCTGTAGCTCACTAGCTAGTACGTTTGTTCATGCATATGAGTCATAGCTATGTGGTTTACTATGTTCATTGCCTTGAATTGCTCGAAAAAGCGGCATCATGTGTGTAGATGATCTCATTACCCATGAACACAAAACTTTGCTGAAGTAAGTTAAAGAATTAAAGGTAGCTTGAGGTGTGGGATTTTCAAGCATTACAGAGGGTGAGTAGTGGGAAACTTGGAGAGTCACAAAGACAAAGGGACTAGGTTATGTAGAGGCTAGAAGGCTATCTTTAAGTAGCTCTATTTAGGGACCTAGAGATTGGTACTTTCCTTAAGCAAAGGTACACAACTTTTAGAAAATTATAAAGCCATGCATATTATATATGGACCTTGTCCCCCCATACCCTTGTGTTGGATGAGGGTAGTAACATATTACATATTAAGCTGGTGCCCGAGGGGGAGAGGTTGAAATATTCTAATAAATTGTGAATATTTATGGCTACGGCCTTTATTATATGGTTCCATGTCTCAAAATTTCAAATTCTTAAGGTAACCATTTATTTAAAGATTCATATTTTAAGGTGTCTTTCACTATGTAAGGGTAAAAGGGGGCGATGGAGAAGAAGGAGCCACAAAGGTTTAGAGACTTGTCCTTCCTTTCCCCTTCAAGATGATGATGCTTAGGTTTGAAGAAGGAATACTCATTAGTACTCTTTCACATCCCCATAATGGGAATTTCTTTCCTTTGAATTAATGCAAGTTCTTGATTATTGTTGGTGTTTCTCAAAAACGTTTTTCCCAAATGGTTTGGTAAAAACATCTACAACATTATATTTGCGAGCATAGTGTTGCAATGTGATATTGTCATTGACCCTAAAATCAATACGCTTTATCCTTGAATGATATTTGAGATTCTTTGCTAGGGCTTGAGATGATTGATTAGAATATTACATTTTACTTGAATTTGGTTTATCAAAGTAATATGCTTTTGAATAGAATCTTTTAAGCCATATAACTTCACAAGAACTTAATGTGAGAGATCTATATTGAGCATCTACTAAGAGCACCTACAATGTGCCAATGATGATGTGGTTGATGATATAGCCTAATGATGTGGCTTGATGACATGGCTTAATAATGATATGTCCTGATGATGTGGCTTGATGACATGATTTAAAGATGTGTCTTATCCATCATGTGTCAATCATGATGATGTGCCTTATCCACCTACTATGGTTCCAACATGGGTACCTATGGACTAGCCTCTTATTTACCACTTGATAGTCATTTATTGGAGTCTTCTTGACTAATTTTCCACTAGTTAGAATTTGAGGAGAGATCCTCTACATGATCTACCACATGGTCTACTTGACCCTACGGATGGATGGAGCTTTGTATTTGATGCTTCTAGAAGTGACTCCAATGTGAATTGAGGATGCTATTTGAGTATTGTGCAAAAAGGGATATGGAAAGAGTGCTAAGGTTACATTGTATTGAAGCTCAGAGCTTTTGGGAGTAGAAACTAGTAGAGGATGTTAAGGCTTTTGCATTCAACTTTTTATTCTATATTCATCATGTTTATTGCTTCTGAAAGTGACTCCAATGTGAATTGATGATGTCATTTGATTATTGTGCAAAAAGGGATATGGAAAGAGTGAGAAAGCATGCGTGCCTCAGGATGGATGGAGCGCTCTAAGGTGGATGGAACCTATGTGGAGACATAATGAAGAGAGTGCTCATAACATGTACCTCAAGTCAATTAGGTTCCAAGATAGATTAGCTTGGACTCATAAACAGAATCTTGAGTGCATTTCTCCCTACTCAACAATACATGATAGGCCTCTTATATAGAGAGTGCCCTTTGAATAGTCAACACTTGTGGGATCCTCTCATCCACATCTCTCCTTGTGGATATCCTCAATCCACATCTCCACATCTTGTAGTCCACATCCTAGGGTGGCTTCTTTAATTCTTTCCTATACCATACCTTAGCCCTTTAATCTATGTGCTCATGGCACCATATCTCAACACCTCCCCTTGGTGCCATGATCCTTTGGTTACTGCAAGGTGGTCAGATGTGAGTTACATTCCATCACGTCCCCTTAGTGCATACCTTGCTACATAAGGTGGACAAGTGTGGCTTTTACATGTCAATACTTCCCCTAGGTGCTTTCATAGCTACTCTTAGGTGGTCAAGTTTGATTTACAAAACATAGGCAAGGTTGGCAAGGTTTTTGCTTTTCAATGCTTCATGTCGATGGCGTTCGCATCTTTACTCGATGTAGCTTCATGCATGATGCTTTGTTCTTCCATGTGCCTTGATGCTTTATGTGTGGATGCCATGCTTCGTGCTATGGTCATCTCATGCACTTGTGCTTTTGGCATGCTTATGACAATGATGTGTGCATTCATGCTTCGCTTTTCCATTTGTTGCAAAGGTCTTACCAATTGATTTCTTTCAATATTGGTAGTGTCTAATTGCATACAATGATTCTGATCTAACATGCGCGTAGAGCTCAAAAAGACGATCACTTTTCCTTTTTGGAGCGTGTCCAAATTCCTCCTGGATTGCAAGTTACGGCTTGTCGAAGTTTCTATGAAGAAGGGGGCCTTTGATGATGTGGCACAAGGATTCACATGCAGAATTTCAAACTGTGCTTCACAAGGGCCTCTGTGCTTAGGTGGCACTGCTGATGTGGTAGTTAACCAATCCTGGACCTAAACCAGACCTAAACCGGTAAAACTAACTGTTCGTGACTTAACTGAACCAGATAGTCTAAACCAAGGTTAAGTATGATTCATCATAGTTACTTCCAATCTGCCATGTGGCACTTGTAGAGAACCTTGTGAAACTTTGTGAAATAAATCTGACGCTGCAGAGGCGAGTCGATGATGGAAATGTGGGAGAAGATTTCAATGTTTGAAGAATCTTCTTCTTCAGCGACGGTAGGCAGGCACCAACACAGAAAAGCAGTTGCTTTCTTGCTGAATGGTTGTCCAAGCGGGGCGGAGCAAGGGCAAGTTGCCGGTGCTCTGCGTTGTAGAGTCTCAAGCGTTGCGGGCACTGTTGGAGCTACGAAGAGCATTGGGAGCTCCTTGAGAGAAGCCATGGAGTGAAGGTCGTTTCAAGCGGGCGGCGTCGTTCATCATGCAACCGGCTGGAGCTGGTCATTGGCTGGGAGCTAGCTTCCTTAGCGACTGGGAGGCTAAGTGGCTGTTGATTGGAGCTTGTAAGGCCATCTTGGATGGAGGCAGTGCTCACTTTGGAGCTGGGAGATTGGCCGTTGCAGTCTTAGGGCATGCAGGTGGGAGCTGAGCATTGCTATGGGCAGGCCTTTCCTTTCTTCTTTTTGCTCGTTGTCATGGTGGTCACCGTCTTCAGCTGCTCTTCTTCTCCTTCGATCAAGCACCGCTTTGATCTTTCGGGGACTATTGTTGTCTAGGTAGCGGCAACCACACACGTATGCAACAAGCCCAAGTCTACATTCTTCTGGGATAATTTGCACCCGACGCAGGCAGGATGGAAGTTGTCGATGGAGCAATACGCCTCGCAGTTACGAGTTAATGGCATAGGGATGACAGCGGGAGCTACAGCTACAGAAAGCCAAACCTTGCTTTTTCTGGGACTGCAAATTCATGGTCTTTTCGTTATTGCAACTGTCTAGCAGCCATTCCAAATCCTCTGTTGGACTGATTCACTATGTGAGTTGCAAGATCTAAGTTGCCAAAGAAACGGGCATGGCTTGAGCTCTATAGAAATAGGTGATAAAGACTCGAAGGGTGACCTTTCTCTCTCAAACTAGGATAGGATAGACTTGTCTCTCTCTCTCCTTGAGGATAAAATCGACACGGAATGATGAGAACTCTCATGAATCTCTGAAGAAGAATGCTTACAAAGGACTCTCAATCATCCTAAAACTAATCTAGGAATGGGAGGAATCCTAGTGAACTACTAATAACTAAACTAGGAGAATTGAACCTATGCTCTGATACCATGAGAAAGCATGCGTGCCTCAGGATGGATGGAGCGCTCTAAGGTGGATGCAACCTATGTGGAGACATAATGAAGAGAGTGCTCATAACATGTACCTCAAGTCAATTAGGTTCCAAGATAGATTAGCTTGGACTCATAAACAGAATCTTGAGTGCATTTCTCCCTACTCAACAATACATGATAGGCCTCTTATATAGAGAGTGCCCTTTGAATAGTCAACACTTGTGGGATCCTCTCATCCACATCTCTCCTTGTGGATATCCTCAATCCACATCTCCACATCTTGTAGTCCACATCCTAGGGTGGCTACTTTAATTCTTTCCTATACCATACCTTAGCCCTTTAATCTATGTGCTCATGGCACCATATCTCAACAAAGAGTGCTAAGGTTACATTGTATTGAAGCTGAGGGCTTGTTGAGTGTACAAACCAGTCAAGGGTGTTGAGGCTTTTGCATTCAACTTTCTTTTCTATAGTCATCATGTTTATTACACTTTTGTGCTTGCTAATATTTGCTGTAGGTCACTAGCTACTATACGTTTGTTCATGCGTATGAGTTATAGCTATGTTGTTTGCTATGGTAATTGCCTTGAATTGCTTAGCAATGTGGCATCATGTGTGAAGATGGCTACTCATTACCCATGACGTAAAACTTTACTGAAGTAATTTAAGGAATTAAAGGTAGTTGAGGTGTGGAGTTTTCAAGCATTATAGAGTGTGAGTAGTGGGAAACTTGGAGAGTCAGAAAGACAAAGGAACTAGGTTATGTAGAGGCTAGAAGGCTATCTTTAAGTATCTCTATTTAGGGACCTAGAGATTGGTACTTTCCTTAAGAAAAGGTACACAACTTCTAGAAAATTATAGAAACAATGGTATCCAATCCATAGAATTGAAGGAGATATCATTTAGAGGATTGTAGCTCTAGATCATTCTCCACAATCCTCAATATGTCTTAGAAACACTTTAAGATAAAGACTCAATCTCTCTCACAATTCACTCCTTGACCTTCAAAAATCACTTAGAAAACCTCTCTCACCTCATATTAAGTAGGTGCACAAAATCACATAGAGCTTTGAGACATGATAGTTCAAGCTTCAATGATTACAGGTTAGATTTTGAAGCAAGTCAAGGATGAAAAGTAGAGCTATAGCAAAGCCTCAATAGAAGGAAAGAGAAGGCTATGACACCAAGAGAAAACATGGATAGGTGATTATAATATTACATATTTACTTGAATTTGGTTTATCAAAGTAATTTGCTTTAGAATAGAATCTTTTAAGCCATATATCTTCATAAGAACTTGTTGTGAGAGATCTATATTCAGCATCACCTACAATGTGTCAATGATGATGTGGCTAGGTGATGTGGTTGATGATATGGCCTAATGATGTGGCTTGACGACATGGATTAATGATGACATGCCCTAATAATGTGGCTTGATGACATGATTTAATGATGTGACTTATCCATCATGTGTCAATCATGATGACGTGCCGTATCCACCTACTATGGTTCCAACATGGGTACCTACAGACTAGCCTCTTATTTACCACTTGAGAGATTGATTGGAGTCTTCTTGACTAATTTTCCACTAGTTAGAATTTGAGGAGAGATCCTCTACATGATCTATCACATGGTCTACTTGACCCTATAGATGGATGGAGCTTTGTATCTGATGCTTCTAGAAGTGACTCTGATGTGAATTTATGATGTCATTTGAGTATTGTGCAAAAAGGGATATGGAAAGAGTGCTAAGGTTACATTGTATTAAAGCTGATAGCTTGTTGAGAGAGTAGAAACCAGTCAAGGCTATTGAGGCTTTTACATTCAACTTTTTTTTCTATAGTCATCATGTTTATTGCTTTTAGAAGTGACTCCGATGTGAATTGATGATGTCATTTGAGTATTGTGCAAAAAGGGCTATGGAAAGAGTGCTAAGGTTACATCGTATTGAAGCTAAGAGCTTGTTGAGAGTAGAAACCATTCAAGGGTGTTGAGGCTTTTGCATTCAAATTCTTTTTTCTATAGTCATCATGTTTATTACACTTTTGTGCTTTCTAATATTTGCTGTAGGTCATTAGCTACTATGTTTATTCATGCGTATGAGTCATAGCTATGTTGTTTGCTATGGTAATTGCCTTGAATTGCTTGGCAATAAGGCATCATGTGTGTTGATGGCTACTCATTACCCATGACCACAAAACTTTTCTGAAGGAAGTTAAGGAATTAAAGGTAGCTTCAGGTGTGGAGTTTTCAAGCATTATAGAGTGTGAGTAGTGGGAAACTTGGAGAGTCAAAAAGATGAAGGAACTAGGTTATGTAGAGGCTAGAAGGCTATCTTTAAGTAGCTCAATTTAGGGACCTAGAGGTTGGTACTTTTCTTAAGCAAAGGTCCACATCTTCTAGAAAATTATAGAAACAATGTAGAATTTGAGGTATAGAATCCATAGAATTGAAGGAGATATCATTTAGAGGATTGTAGCTCTAGATCATTCTTCACAATCCTCAATATCTCTTAGAAACACTTAAAGAAAAAAGAATCAATCTCTCTCACAATTCACTCCTAGACCATCAAAAATCACTTAGAAAACCTCTCTCACACTCACATTAAGTAGGTTCACAAAATCACAGAGAGTTTTAAAACATGATAGCTCAAGCTTCAACAATCATAGATTAGATTTTGAATCAAGTCAAGGATGAGAAACGAAGAGCTATATCAATGCATCAATAGAAGGAAAGAGAAGGCTATGATACCAAGAGAAAACATGGATAGGGAGAGGAGAATCTAATAGATATGAGGAGAGAGGGCATTGCTAGGGAACACACCACAAATGACTAACTATATTATATACTAGATTAGTTGTAAATACTGGATATATTCCTTTAGGGTTAGGGTTAGGGATTTCAATCCTTTATCATTTTTAGAAATATCTAGGTTAGTGATTATCCAAATTATAATACATGATGTTGATATGTGTCCTCCATAATCGGGATGTCAAGAATTTGACTATCACATCACCGTGGACCTAAGGGATTTCTTGCTCATGGAGGATGGCATGACAAAATCCTTTTAGCTTCAACTTTAATGGACACAAGGTGTGAAAGCGAGGTGAAAATTCATGCATACTGTAAATTGCATCCCTCCTACAACTTTGAAGATAGTGAACATTTTTGACTAGTGCGATGAAGGTCTTTGCAGTTGCTCAGGAGATGATCTCAATATATAGTTTGAGGGAGACATTGAAATATTCTAATAAATTGAGAATATTTGAGGCTATGGCCTTTATTGTGTGGTTCCATGTCTCAAATTTTCAAATTATTAAGGTAAGAATTTATTTAAAGATTCTTATTTTAAGTTTTTTTAAAACTATATAAGGGTAAAAGGGGGTGATGGAGGAGGAGGAGCCACTAAAGGTTTAGAGACTTGTCCCCCATCCTTTCTTTCCCCTTGCAACTTTCTCCTTAGGTTACACACTTTCCCCTAACCCACCCTCTTTCATTTGGTCATCCCTCTATTGACACTCTTTGCTTACTAGGAGTACTAAATTATATGAGTATTTGTGCTTCACCCTTCCTGTTTCACACATAATTCCCTCTTAATTTCTAGAGCAAGAGGATCCCAAGTAAGCTATTACTACATATCATAGAACTTTGCATGCTTCTCCGATGCCTCCTTAGCAAGGTGCTCCCAAATATGTTGCTATGTCACATGCTAGAGCTTAGATTGCCTCCCAATATTTGCAAAAACCACCTGTGCAAGATACTCCCAAACAAGCATCTATGTCATATGCTAGAGCTTTGCATGCTTCATTGAAAAGTGTTTCTTTAGGTCCTCCAAAGGATTTTTATTCTTAGTGTAGCTTCTTCTTAGGCACTCATCATCTATTTAGCCCTTTCGAAATATTTACTGTGGCTGCATGGAAAGAACGGGATACATAATAAGAGTAGCCGATGCTATTCTTGATGAGAATTTGTTATGTATTTCAATTTTAGGGCTAGGGACATGTGCATTGATGGTTCTTGCATGGTCTTAGACGCCCAATCTCTTTCCTTGATAGTTGAATCCAATTGAATCTATTTGATGGCTAGAGACACATGCATTGAATGGTTTTTTACATGGTATTATACCCCTAGTCTCTTTCCTTGATAGCTGGATTGAACCAATTGGATTAGAAGAGGATGGATCGATTAATCTATCTAATTTTTTAGAAAGGGCTATTTAGGAGTTCTCTTTGGAAAACTCAAAATGGCTATGGTTGTTAGGGGCCGTTCACTCTGGTTGATGAGAAATCAGCCCTTGTATCTTGAAAGCTATTTCCCTCCTTTGATGCTAATGCATCCATGTTGTCAATGCTCCTATTGGGTGAAAGGGACCAATCTCAACCTTGTAGCTTTTTGCAGCCAGGTAGAGAAACTTGGCTCTAGTTTAGGCAAGGTGATAGCTCTTGAGAAGGAGTTCAAAAACCCAAGGGCTCAACCTCAAGTTTGTGGATCTTTTTGAGGAGCTTCTAGACAAGTTATAAGTGGCTCTTTCCCATGGCTTCCATAGGAAGAGCAAGGTATTCTCAGTATGCAGGGCTCCGAGGCTTCGGCCCCAAATTTTTAGACCCTGGATCACTTTGTCCACATCGACTATGCTGTCTTCTTCGATCCCGCATCATTTGATAGAGATAACATTACTGCAGCATACCTTGCACATTGCTATTAGTTCTTTTGGGTTGGTGACACCCTCGTATGCCACAACCTACCGGATCACATCGCCATAGCTACATCGACTAGCCTCACATCCGGATGCATCTTCTACAAAGCAGTTGCACAGTCCATGATGACTTATGACATGTTTAGCATGCAGCCATACACACTGTCATTCATGCACTCATCATTCAATTGACCAGTCTTTGATCCAAATGGACTTTACTTTATGCATATTTCCTTCCTCTCCCTTTTGGCCTATCTTCTGGGTTTTATTCCCAAAGGCAAAGGATGACCCACAACTTAAGAGGGGAAAATCCATGATATGTACATGATCTCGTAAGTTGTACTCATTGTACATGCTTCTGCTACATAGTCATTGTGCTCACATATGCAGATACTCTGATTTCTCTTCAGTTTTCTTTTAGTTTTGGATGCTAGCATATGCATCAAGCAAAGTCCACAAAAAGGTCTTGTACATGCACCCTCTACTTACCTAGTGCAATTTAAGAGGGGTTGTTAAAGAAAGTGTAAATTGCACTATCCACATAGGGCATATAGGGGAAAACCCTAACCTTGAGGGGTTCACATGTATATCTTCATGTTCATTGTCAATACACTAAGTGTACAAGTAGCTATATCATGTGCACTCCTCTCTGTCTCTCTCCCTCTCTCACTTTTGCTATAACAGGGAGTGAAGGAGGCAGGAGGAAGAGGGGGGGTGGTGGAGGAGGGGGGGGATGAGAGGGAGGGAGAGGGAGGGGGTGGGGGTGGTGGAGGAGGGGGAGGGGGGGGGGAAGGAGGGGGTGTGTGGAGGGGTGGTGGTGGAGAGGGGGTGGGTGGGTGGGTGGGTGTGGAGGGGTGGTGGTGGTGGTGGGGAGGGGGGGGGGAGGAGGTGGGGGGTGGAGTGGGGGGGGGGTGGAGAGGGGGGGGTGCGAGGGGGGGTTGGAGGTGGAGAGGGAGGCGGGGGGTGGTGGTGATGAGTAGCAGGTAGAGATTAAATCCAAAAATCCACCTATTAGTAGAAATACAGTATCTTCATAAATGCATTCAGAACTTTTGTAAGAGAACACATCAACTTAAGATTGAGTGCAATAAAGATAGTCAATTGAAGTAAACAACTACATGTTTCTTATATTGCAAATGCTTCTGTAACAACATCATATAAAGTAGGCAAAACAGAGTCCGATCAACAACATCATATCCACATTCGGAATACTACTTGACAGACCCATGAGTAGAACAACTAATTAACTATATATGGTAGTTGCTTGCTAACTTGCAGATGCGCCTCATCAATGGTTTCACAATTAACCCCCATTAAGGTCTTTTCAACATCCTATATCATTGTTAAAGATAAATAGTTCTTAAATGTGTTTGGGCTACACTCGCCCACACTGGTACACCTGGTGGAACAATCAGTTTTGTGCCACAAAATTATTGAGACTCGAACCCACTCATTTATCCATTGTAGTGGATCTAGTACAATGGTCTACTAAGATTGAACTAGTTGGAATTAATTCATGTTCCACATCATAATCTTCATGCTGAACTCCCATAAATTGCTCTTCATACTAGTCTTCCACTTGATCTTCAAACTGTTCCTGTTCATCCTGTACCTATTTCTTTGGATCAATAGTGGTCATATCCTCATCTTTCTTTTGCACTACAGTGAATATATCCTCTGAATGGTGATTGAACATGGTGATTGAACATTAGTGTATCGGGGTCTCCACCAGTCAAATCATTAACCATTTTAAAAGCTTGAAGTATTTCTTCTAGTTGTACCGACTCCTCTTGAAAGTCTTTCTTCAACGACCCGACTGCTACTTTGATTACTTGGCTCTAGTGCTATATCTTTAGGTACCTGCATAGATAAAAGCTTATAATTTTTTTTTGCCAAATTAGTACCCTGAAGTGTTGTTGAGCTCGCCTGTGACTGTTGCTAGAATTGCAATAGTTGTTGTAATTCTTGAATCTGCTTCTCCTATTCCTGAACCTTATCCTTCAAGATATTTGCTATATATTCCTTAGAAGCAAAAGCTTTATAAGGTCTTTGAGCCAAAATATTTAAATAGCCTCTTTTAAATTATCCCACACACCCTGAGATATAACTACCAACTCATTTTTAAGATTTTCCATAGCATCTGCTGCTACAAATACCCCATCCAACCTTGCTTGCAACCATAAGAAATACCAGACACTGAATTCTTACTGACGAGCGGTGTATCCATTGCATCCACACTCTCCACGGTCAGGGCTAGTCTTTTCTTTAAATCCATCATAGCTCCCTTTCTTACCAAAATCTTTGACTTTGTAATAGGTTGATATTTATGCAGTAGCTTCTCCTTGCTCACAATAGGTGTATTCCATAAAGCTGAAGATAGTGATTTACCAGTCACCATCTCTACTGATTACTGATAAGTGTATTTGGCTTGCACCAAATCATCAATTGTATTATTGATAATATCATCTGCATCACCTAACAATTGCTTGACCTTCTCCTTGCAAGATAGAGTTTTCCCCTTTTTAGGAGTACCATGATTGAATAAGGATCTGACATAAGGAGCGATTTTTGAAAATTGATTCAGAGTGCGAAATTGCTTTTTAGAAATTTCTTGCAATAGCTTTGTGCACAATAGTGTAGCCCACAACACCTTCTCCCCTTGCTCTGTTGCCACCAAATAAGTGTAATTTTCCTTTGCCATATAGTCATTGCAAACCAACAGAACCACTCGCTCTATGAACCAGGCTAACTATTGTTTTCTGACAGGATCCCGTACTTTGCTAATCATATAGGAATTCTTAGATGAATATGAATTCCCAAACTCTGCCATCATCACATCATCTGAACACTTGTCTAGTTGAATCTCTTCCTCATAGTATGGTAGACAAAAAATTGTAGCTATCAATTCTGGTGTTATTCTAACTCCCAAAGAAATTTCTCCCGCTGTGTGTTGCAATGTCTAGAATTGACTCAAAACTTTGGGATTATCCTACCACAGCTCCCACAGTAAGCATGCAAAGTCATACAACTTGATCTTCTTCAGCCACGCTTTGTTCAATGTCAAATTGAGAAATACCTTGGATTGTTGAGAGACCGGTGGACTCTCAAGTATCTGCTGCTTCTTCGACGTTTGCTTTTTCGGTGGTTCATTCAACTCTGTTTCTGAATCTTCTAAAACATCTAGCAAATCCTCCTCTGGTAGCTTCACCTCCATTTTCACCCTCTTGCTACGTTGCACAGGTGCTACTTTCAATTTTGAAGCCATATGTTCACTTGCCACTGCCGATAGCAGATCAAGCTCTGGACATGACCTCGGGAGCTCTCCTTTGTTTTATGAAGATCCACACTCACAATGGACATCCTCTAGAAAATATTGGCTTGAACACAACTTCGAACAGAAGCCAGAGCAAATTGATACTGGCAGGGACAAAAATAGCTAAACCCCGCACATGTCCACTCAAACTGTCCACTCAAACTGAAGAGAATTTTTATAATGATGAGATGTTACCGATCGTAATCGGACTAGACAAACTGACCATGCCAAACATCACATCAGCCTCTCACCTTGGGCATGAGGAATCATCACCGACATGCGTGAAACATCGCCAATAGTATGGATAGTACTTTTAACGCATTCGAAACTTCAAAATTTAGAACATAAATCACAACTCTGCATTCGGATCTTGTGCCACTTTGGAATTTCGGATCTTGAATCACAGCTCTGCATTTGGATCTCGCATCACTTTGGAACTTTAGATCTTCGAACCTACAAGCAACCACTAAACACAACTTTTCCACCATGCACTACACCACCAACACCTCTACTACAACCTCCACAGAAAGTGTTGGAGCATGATATAGTTTCAACAGATACCCATTGACTGGTTTTAGAATTGCATTCCCATACATATCCTCCAATTTGAATGTTCCCTCTCCTAAGACCTCAACAATCTTGTAGGGACCATTATATCTCAACTTTAGTTTACCACCAGGACGAGGGCCCAGTTTAGAATTAAACATGAATACCAGATCCCCCTTTTGGAATACCTTAAATTTGATATTCCTATTGACCCATGCTGTCTCCGCTTTTGGATCACATCTGAAATGTATGAGCTAACAACCCGATCTTTTTCCCACTTCAGCAATTGCTGGATCCTATGATGAACTGACTCTTCTAAAGAAAATCTGCATTTAGGCGCTATTTCAGGACTTGGTATAATGAACTCCATTGGAACCACACCTTCACACCCATATACCAAACGAAACGGTGTCATTCCAGTAGTCACCTTGTATGCTATCCGGAATGCCCATAATGCCGAGTGTAACTTCTGGTCCCAATCAGTTCTGTTCTCTGAAACTGTCCTCTTGAGGATTTTCTTAAATGTCTTATTTGAATTTTCAGCTCGACCCTTAGCTTGTGGATAATTAGTGAACTTCTTATGAACAATCATATGTAAACTTGTTAGCTTTTTCATTACTTTGTTAAAAAAATGAACTCCCTGATCCAAAACTATCTCAATTGAACACCCAAATCTAGTCATGATATTATAATATAGAAACTTAGGTGTGCTTGCAGCTGTATTATCCCTCGATGCAATTTCTTTCACCCACTTTGTATAGTAATCTATAGCCACTAAGATATACTTGTTCCCAGTATACTTGGTAGGTGGTTTGATAGGACCCATAAAGTCAAGCCCCCATTTTTGGAAAGGACCTAGAGGTAGCATGGGTTGGTGTGGCATTCTATCTGCATCAGTTGGTCTTCCATCTCATTGACAAGGTAAACAAGTCTTGGCAAATTCATGAGCATCCTTTAAGACTGTGGTCTCTACCACAAACCGGCTTGAAGTATCTTTTTTCCAGTGATGTCCCACAAATAGTGCCCTCCCAAACTTCTAGCATGTGCTTCCATCAACACAGCTTTTGTCTCATAATTTGGGACACCCCGGATCACTTGATCAATACCTCTCTTGTATAACACTCCAGCTATGACCAAAAATGGTTTACTCTATAGTACAAATTTCTTCCTCTGATCTTGAGATAATGACTGAGGTGCCACCCCATCTATAAAAAATAGCAACATCCAATCGTACCAATCGTGCCCTTCCTCCATACTAATAGAAAATACATGGGCGTCAGGTAGATCATCTTGTACCCCCACAGGTTCTTCACCACTCAACAATCTGCTTAAATAATCTGCAACAACATGATGTTATCCTGGTGTATGCATAATGTCATAATCATATTCTTGAAGTAATAGTATCCACCTAGCTATTCAGCTAGACAATTGTGGTTTATTCACCAAATAAATAAGTGCCTGATCATCCACAAACCACCTCCACTAACATAACTCGAGCGTCCTCAAGCGTGGTGGGATCCATTTCCTTTGAGCTCACATACCTAGAAAGAAAAAAGTGCACCATATTGGCAATATGAAAACCTTGCATGGAGCATTGATACACTTCACATTTTGCATAGTGTAAAGTACCTCACCATCTTGTAAATACAATCCTTCACATCCTTCAATGCACTACGAGAAATGCTAGTAGGTAGTATGAACTAAACACATGAGCGATGGTTGATTCGTTGCTTCTACACTCACAAATTTGGATGGAAAAAGAGATTATGCTAAGTCATATTTACTTGAGGCATCTTGTGCCAATCATGAAATTTCAAGCCATATAATTGCTCTACATCTCTATTCTTGCTCTTTGTCTTCGAAGGCCCCCTTCAAACACCTCATACATCCAGTGGAAGTACAAATTGTAGTGATAGCTCACTTCACTGCCACCATCTCTAGCTTTGATAACTTCCATGGTGCACGGGGTAAGAAGACACGCCCATTTGGCCTCTCTTGTGGGCAAGCTTCATGCATCTTCCCTGTGATGGGTATATCCTCCCTTATGCCTACAGAATCTCATGTCCCATTCAAATGCTCCCAAATGGTAGATGCCACATTCTTGAAGATATGATATGCATGGGATCAAGTAGGTGATTGATCTTAAGGTGGGACCAATATGGTAGTTGCCGATAAAAGATGGAGTATCTAAACAAAAGATGGTGTTAGCGTGCAATCTTTATTTTCATTCAATATAGCACACAATAGTTACAAACCCTTACCGGCTCATGCCAAGTTGTGGAGGAGTTGTGGAACCGTCCCAAATTCTCATCCACAATCTCCTGCAGTGAGCCTACAATGAGTGAATGCAAGGGGACTTCATTCCAAGGGGCGACATATCTAGGATGATCAGGTGGGAGAAATCAATGGTGATTCTCATAGATGACCTTATTCAACGCATCTACCCATGAAGCAACTAGCGAAGGACAATAAACCGGGACATGCATGGTAACCCGATGTAGTGAGACCTAAACAATAGATGCAATTGCGTAAGCAAGGTGGGTTTACGGTGCCACATCGATTGCCTACTCTCTTGAGATACTTTCCCATTTCTAGAATACAAGACATGTTCAAACTTTAAGTGGGGATAGTTCATGGGCATTTATTCAGTTTCTTGACATTTTTATATGGCAAAACTAGTAGGGCCTCGCTGGGACAAGGAATTTTTTCTTACTTTGATATGTTCATAAGCTTTTATTCTATTGACGGGCATGAATGACACTTTGCACATGCCTTAAAATGAATAATATTAAGTCATGTTCAAAGTATCATACCCATTCGATAAAATCTCATACAATTGAAGCACATTGATGTGTATTTTTTAATACTCTATGTATGAAAGGCAATGGAAAACATGAAAATATGCATGCCCAACGATGTAAAAAGTATCAAATAGGTATAATACTTTGCATACAACTTTAATTAAATAATATTAAGGCACTTGAAAATTATTGTACCCATCCAACAAAGGGACATACGATGGAAGCATGCCGATACATATTTTTTAATACTCATGTATGAGACGCGGTGGAAAACAAGAAAACATGGATGCCAAACGATGCAAACAATATCTGATGGGTATGATACTTTGACCAAGCCTTAAAGTGAATAATTTTAAGGCATGTGCAAAGTATCACACGCATAGGACAAAGTCACATACGACAAGAGCAAGCATATGCGCATTTGTTTATACTCCTCTATGAGATGTGGTAAAAAGTAAGAAAATATGCATTCCCAACCATGCGAATGATATCAAATGGTCATGACACTTAGTACAGGATGTAAAGTAAATAAGATTAAGATGTGTAAAGAGTATTATACCCATCCAGCAAAGGCATATGGATAGGATCACACCTATGTGTATTTTTTTATACTAAGGTATGAGACAGGGTGGAAAACAAGAAAATATGCATGCCCAACCATGACAATGATATCAGATGGACATGATACTTTGCATGGGACTTAAAGTGAATAAGACTAAGTCATGTACAAAGTATTTTACCCATCTGACAAAGGCACATACAATAGGAGCATGACAATGCATATTTTTTGATACTCATGTATCAAATGTGGTGGAAAACAAGAAATTATGCATGCTCAACCATTCAAATGGTGTTCCATAGGCTTCTTATCTTTTGACCTCTCACTTTTATAGTGTCACTATGTACATTTGTATGTTTGCCACAAGAATATATGAGTATTTTAATCTCAAACTTGGTGTACATACTCATATATTTCTTATCTTTCAAATGACCAAACTTGTAGCCAAAAATTATTTTACATCTTGTTGCAAACGACGTTCTGTAGTTCTATCGCAGTATGCAAAACTTTTGCCCATGTTGGTATTTTCAATGGTATGCAGGTCAGTATGAAAGTTTGTATAGCGAATGCCGATGTCTATATCGATTTTTATACCTACTTTTCTAGTCGATATATCAACTTGTATAATGTTGAAAATACCGACATCTAACTCGTCCGAGGCATACCGATGGTTTTAGCGCTCGTGCCCACAAAGCGATGATAGCAAACCACTGAGAAGCTCCCCCAGTGTTGTAGTGTTGGCATGTCCTAGCTAAGATGGCTTTGCTACACATCTTCATGCAAAACATCATAAACATATTGTGCATCTACACTGACATGAGGAGGACAATTTTGAGTTTTCATATGCATAAAGCTATCATCAATATGTCAACGTTTAGGGTCCTAAGGAATTTCCTAATGAGAAGTAGAGGATGCCATAGCTTCTTGCTAAAACAAAACTATCCCACCAAAAAATCAAAAGGCAACAAGAAGAAGTTAAGTTTTAAATGGGGGAAAGGCTTAAAGAAAGGAGAAAGAAATGTGAGACAAGGGGTAAGAGTATAATAGTGGGGCAAAGGACCTTTAAAAGCCCTTGTAAGAAAACCTTAAGAGAAAAAACCTCAGGAAAAAAGACAAACATTGCAGAATGGAAAAAGAGGGTAGTCGAAAGTTATATTTTTCTTACAAGAAGACGAGCTTTAATGAGATGCCAAACAAAGAAGACTGGCTTTGAAAAGACACCCAACTGAGGGCAAGGAAGGATGTGTGCCCAAAGCTTCATGAAGGCAAACGAGGAAAAAACACAAAGCAGGTAGAAACGTAACCAAATAGCAAGCAAGAAATTTGGGCAGCAAAAGAAATGGGCAAAAATGCAAAAAGTTGAGAAATCAAGAAGAGATGAGTCGAGATTGCAGATTGCGGAACCCCCCTAAATGTTCAAATGAGCAGCATGCTTGTCGTCTTCCTCTACACACACACACACATGCATGCACGCATGTGCACACAAACACACACATGTGCATGCACATGCATGCATGCATGCGTGCACACATGCACACGCACACACATATAAGACACATGTATGTACACACATGGGGATGTGCATGCATGTGTGCACCCACACATGCATGCACATGGGCGTATACCCACACGCATGCATACAGACACCCCTCCTCATTTTCTTGGTCAAATGCATCTTCCATGTAGAAGTCGAGCTCATTTTAAGGGACTAGAAGAATGGTCAAAGAAAGTGTGTAGGGATGAGGGCTCTTCTTTTGTTAGCCTTCTTGGAGAAGGAAAATGAATGTGATTTCCTAGGAGAGGAACCTAGTGCCTATGTTTCATATGATCCCAAACCTTAAAGACATTGATATCAACTTCCAATGTTTGGAAGTTTATTGGTAAAATGGTCAAGATTCTTGACAAAACTAGATTATGTAAGACTCCTTGGTATGTTCCTAGGATGTCTTGGCATTGTTATACATCCATGAGATGAAATCATGGAATGTTGCTTACAAAAATTTCTAGAAATACATGGGATCTAACATCTTTTATTGACCTTATTCTTGCTGCCATGACCTTGCAAGCTAAAAGCAAGCACAATATCTTTGACATAAATCTTACAGCTCCTACTCTTTATAGTTCCTACTTGTTTTTCAAAGATGTTGATACTAGCCCTTAGTGCTCATCCAAATACACCACATCTTGGGTATCAAACTCAGTTGTCTCCACCTCTTTTTTTAGAGGTTCTCCTTCGATTGCATCCTCTTGGTCCTACACTAGGCACCTCAACTTAGCTTCCTCACCTCTAAACCTCCCCTAGATTTCTCACCATGGCAGTAATCTCATCCTCTAAATGCTCTTTTTGTGGGGTATTGTCCACTCCTTATCTCGTCAATACACCTTCATTGATGTTGTTTTCATATTCTTCCTCATAATTGGTAGAGAACACCAAAATTATTTAGAAGTGGAAGATGAGCACTCTATGCGCCTTTTGTGATCCCTTTGCGCTCCAAACTTTTGTGCTCAAGATTGGGATCAGTTACCATATCTACACCTCCTACTTTCTTGCTATTCAAAGCTATCTTTTCAATATTTATATCAACAAAATAGGCCCCAAAGCCTCTAAAGGGCCCATTTGATTTAACAAGTTTTTTTATTGCCCTCCATTCATGAGAGGTCAAGGAGTTTTGTTGCTTTGTTTTGTTACCCTCCTCCTCCCTTCTCCTCCTCCCTCCTCCTCCTCCCCCTCCCTCCTCCTCCTTCTCCTCCCTCCTCCTCCTCCTCCTCCTCCCTCTCCTCCTTCCTTCTCCTCCCTCCTCCTCCCTTTTGCTCTTACACCTTCTTCCTCCCCCACTCCTATGCTCCCCCTAAACCCTTAGTCCCTCAACCCTTGACCTCCATGATCTATGAGGGAGATGAGTTCTCCACCATGTACTCTACCCTAAAATTTGGATCCTCCTTCTAACCCTTAAACCCCTTTTGGACCTTGGAACCTCTTCTAAACTTTGGAACCTCTTTCAAAACCTTGGAACCTCCTTCTAAACCTTGAACCTCTATCTAACCCTTAAACTCCTCCTAAACCCTTCAATCCCTAATGAAGGTGAAAGCCTTCATTACCCCAACCATGATATGCACGTTCCTTTCACACATGCATGCACTATGTTTTCTTACCACACTTAAGCCTATGTCTCTCACCAGAATATGACCCAAGGTCCTAAGCTACACTTATACTACAAGTGACAACACCAAAAAATTTGTAGGTGACAAAAAGCCTTGGAACCCTACATACTGAGAATACCCTACTCTTCCTACGAAAGCCATGGGAAAGAGCCAACATTTGGCACTGCTGTCAAGGAGACTAGCATCTCAAGTAACGAGTAAACATATGCAAGTATGTGTTTTAAAAAAACTACTACAAACTCTTACGAGCATAACACTTAAGGGCAAGGAGAGTATAAAAATTTGCCAACTCTAGCCAAACATATCAACCTCAAGCATCAGCCTTGGGTTACTACCTTAATAAATTTTCTTTATTTCTTTAAAAAAATCTACTTCAAGAATAAATCACGCTAGGGAATAGACACCAATGTGTAGAACTCGCAATTTCAAGCATTTCACCTTTTTATAGAAGAGCAATCTGAGCTAACCATGAAAAGTTATGGCCCGAGAAGAGTTTAGGGTTTAACCCTAACCCTACACCCATTCCTATAAAAACCCACTCCTCTCCCTCATTCTTCTTCGTCCACATCTAGCCTCCATTCTCTTCCCCATTACGTTCCCTACGCAAGACCCTCCTCCCTCTCCATCGACCACCACCCTTCTCCCATCCTCACACGGTGAGTTATTTCAAGCCCTTCTCACAGTGATAACCTAGCATTCCACCCACCTTCCATTCACCCTCTAACATTTATGTTACATTGAGAAAGACTTAAAGAGCATTGCAAGTGACCATTTCCTTCTCCCTTTGAATTTCCATCAAAGTTTTTCATCCGTCAAGTTTCCACCACCACCACCACCCCTCTCCACCTCCTTCCCCCCTCTCCACCACCACTTCCCTCCCCTCCCCCCCCCCCCCCTTTCCCTCCCCCTCCCTCCACCCCCCCCCCCCCTCCACCTCCCCCCCCCCCCCCCTTCCACCTCCCCCCCC
Organism: Dipteris shenzhenensis; assembly: GCF_047967505.1. Lineage (NCBI taxonomy): Eukaryota > Viridiplantae > Streptophyta > Polypodiopsida > Gleicheniales > Dipteridaceae > Dipteris > Dipteris shenzhenensis. The sequence continues at coordinate 46,713,401 of NC_141613.1, read as the reverse complement.
TCGCTCCACCCCCCCCTCCACCTCCCCCCCCCTCTCCCTCCACCTCCACCCCCCCCAACCCCATCCCCCTCCCTCTACCCCCCTTTCCCCCCTGCTCCACCCCCCTCTCCCTGCCACCCCTCCCACCCTCTTCCACCCCCTTCCCCCCTCTCCACCATGTGGGCGAGTGTAGCCCAAACACATTTAAGAACTATTTATCTTTAACAATGATATAGGATGTATGGAAAAACCTTAATGGGGGTTAGTTGTGCAACTGCTGATGAGGTGCATCTGCAAGTTAGCAAGCAACTACCATATGTAGTTAGTTAGGTGTTCGACTCATGGGTTTGTTAAGTAGTATTTTAAATGTGGATATGATGTTGTTGATCGGACTCTATTTTGCCTAGTTCTATGCCTACTTTATATGATGTTGTTACTGAAGCATTTGCAATATAAGAAACATGTAGTTTTTTTACTTCAATCGACTATCTTTATTGAACTCAATCTTGAGTTGATGTGTTCTCTTTCACAAGTTCTGAATGAATTTATGAAGATACTATATTTCTACTAATAGGTGGATTTTGGGATCTAATCTCTCCTGTTACATTGGCGATCCTACAAATAAATTGTGCATTTTGTAGAAATCCTACGCTGCAAAGCAAGTAGCCATTTTTTAATTGCAAGCATGAGAAGAGAGAGCATATGGCTCCTTCGTGCAAATGTTGTGGAAGTGGAGCATGTATGTGGTAGAACGAGCACACACAGAGTCATGTGGTACAATCTGAATTATAGGGGGCGGTTGCCTCCTCACATGCAAGCTGTTGTAGCAGCGGCACAACCACCTATAGCCAATCAAGTAGGGGTAAATGAGAATGCTAACCAGATGAGATGACCAACATATCAAAATTGGGAAAACAATCTTCGACAAGCCACATTCTATTCTGACAAGCCAACTATATCTCATAGTGCATTTGGTGGATGAGATTACTATAAATGGCACTTTACATGCACGATGGTTATTCTTCCTCGAGTGCTTCATGACGACCTTGAAGGGTTTTGTGAGGCAAAATGCAAGGCCCTGAAGGTAGCATGGTTGAGGGTTGGTTGGTACAAGAGTCACTTGTATATATTTTTGAGTTTCTTATTGATGTGGATAGCTCTCTCCCATGACTACTATGAAGAGATGATGAAGATCTAAGGATGACCTCAATTGTGCCTCAAGGGAAAGGACGGAGCAAAGTAATGGACACAGAGTTGCATAATCATATCAACCTCTATTGCATGCTTAACAGTGATGAAAAGATGGGTGACAAGATATGAGGATGCAAAGGCAAGAAGACAAGGAGAAAGGGCCCTCTTTTGTACACACCACGGATCTCTTGTGCCATACCCTTAGCATCTAAGAGCACTCTTCCAAAGGATATTCATGTGGATTGGCTACTTGACAAAATGGAGGGAGTAGAGAGAGACGAGGGGATGCATATCACAATGGAAGAATGGGAGTATGCTAGAGGATGCATGCAAAAGGTTGGTATATAGAATGCTATGCATAAGTTAGGAGCTTTCAACAATTTAGATTGCTTATTCAATTGATTTTGTCTTGGTTTGATGTTCTATGTTCAATGCTATATGGTGCGAGGGTAAGCAATTTTGGACACAACAGATTGATGATAAGAGAAACACACAAGATTGCGACATCATTGCTAGCTTTGAGGGAGCCAATGGAGCCATGGATGATTATTGTGGCATAATCCAAGATATTATTAAGCTTGACTTTCGACACTTTTTTGTTAATGTTTTGGATGTCAAGTGGTTTAAGGACATGGTAGAAAAGGCCCTAATGCAACAATCAAATGCCATACAAGTGGCTTTGTAACTATTAACTCCACAAAGTTTTGGCAAAGCAAGAAGGACACACTAGCACTACCTCAAGACTGTGAACAGGTACTGTACACATATATAAAAATACTATCTTTTTAATACTCTATGCCTTCGATAGAAGGAAAATAATATGATTGTATTTGTGTTTGAATTAGGCTATCAACCAATGTTGGATAATAATAGGTGGTGGCATGTCATACCTATTATGCCACGTTCCAAAGTGATGTATTGTGCATTTACTAATATGGAGCGTATGGAGGATGATCAGGAAAGCCCAAGCAAGTGGTCCACACACATGTCATATGTGAATTAAGTCTACAAGAATCAAGTACCACCAATTTAGTTGGCCCTAGTATTGCGAGTGCACATTGTGATGAGACATTAATCCTTTATCAAAGGGTTTTGACCAAATCCAAAGTTCAAAAGCACGTAGACCAAAAAGCATAGTAGCCCCGAGGGTGCATTCGATGGTGAGCATACCGAATTGATGTGTTGTATTATCTTTGAAATTTGGAGCATTATTAAAATCTCCACAAAGGAAAGCATTTCGACATCATATATAAGCTACAATCTCTGACCATAGACTTGCCTTGAGGGCAGAATTTTGTGCGGCATAAATAGACACAAATTCATATACATCTCCAAACAATTAGGCATTATATGACTGATCATCTACCATGGGGATGATTGAAAGAGAGACAAGGATGTAGGTCCCATTTGCACATTCGCAATGTGCTAGAGTAGCCATTACAACAACAAGAATAGAATATTTCATAACCTGCAAATGTCCATGACATAACAAGACAAAGCAACTATAGACGCGCCTGATAGAAGCGCAAAATAGCGGGCACGTCTATAGGCACAGATAGAATTAGAGAAAATACTAGCATGTCTATTAGCACGTCTATTAGCGCATCTAGTAATAGCATGGTTATTCAAGCATCTAATAGCGTGTCTATACTATCTTTTAGATGCATATTTAGACGTGTTTATAAACGTGTAGCAAAGAATACAAAGAGTAAAATTTTGTTACAGGGTGATAAATGTGCATCAGTGCTTTCCAAACATTGCCCATGATTACCAAAGCACATAATTTTAATAAAAATATCAATGCTTTTTGGCAAACCCACATATACAAAAATTGAGGTGAGGATAATGAGACAATATATAAAATAGTTTTGCCAATATCAATGATGGGCTACAGTTTTGATCTCATCCTCAATGAGATCATACTCAGTTAATCAAACGGCACAAATTGTCATAGAGGCATTGCGAAGTGCATGAATTTCTTAGAAATTGGGACAAATGTGATAGCGAATAACAAGGAAAGGTTTTTCTAAACCTTGCTATTCACTACTAGATTGTCCAGACTCAAGTTGGGTCTCCTAAATGGTATTTACCCTTGCAGGATAAGAGTGATAGAGGTTTCACCCATGCGGATTTGTTGGATGCTACATTGACCTTGTGATAAAAAATAGTAGATACAACTGTGGCCTAGCTGCAATGGAGAATTTGCAAAAGCACTGAGAAATCTCCAAAAGCAATGAGAAACAAATGGAGCAATCTTTTGGTAGCAATGTGTTGGGATATAAGATACTAGTTTTTCAAAGCTTCTTCATCTTCTTCATTTTCCTCCTTCCCCAAATCTATGAGAGCCCTGTTCTCTACCTAGAAGCGACCATTGCTCAAACCCTTTGAGTTGTAGACTCCTCACATATGGGTGACCTTCCAGTTGCAAGCAATTAGAAAGTTCTCCTGTGTACGTGCAACGCCAACATGAAGACTGCTCATCGATAAATCGTGCAATGCTGCCTCTATGCTTACGTATCTGCAAATCTGAGCTCGTTTGGTCAAGAATTGGAGGAGAAATTGCGAAAAAACCAGTCGACTTTCTCAAGCATCTACATGGCGACTTGGTGCAACATTGTGCCTCTTCTTGCTGGTAGCCATGGTCTGGTATACTAGTGTTCTTTCTGCATAAAAATCCCCTTGAATAGAGCTATGAGCTATGAGAATTGCACCCTCCAATCTACTCTGATCTCTATTGATAGAATTCTGCATATTTTGGTCAAAAGGTGTTGAGCAATCACTATAAGTTTGGGGCTTTCATTATTTACTGCAGACTTTCATTGCTTTGATTGTACTTGAGAAGTAGAACTCAGTCATGGAGCTCATAAGTGTCCTTATACTTTGCATTTAGAATGATGATTATGTCATTCTCTTTGATGAGTACTTGAACTATAAACATGACTAAGCCCAAGCAAATAGAGAAGTTTGATGGAACTAGTTTCCATACTTGGCAAACAAAAGCTAAGTTTATGGAGATATGGAATGTTGTGGAAAAGAAGTCTACAAAAGAGGAAGCTAATTGGTTGATCAAAGACAAGAAGGGCTACTTCAACAACAAAGCAAATCTGGCTGAAGGAAGAACTCCATCAGCAAATGAAGAAAATAAAGACTATGCTTTTTAAGCACTTTGTCTTTTTGTTTATCATCACTTGGTCAAATTTTGAGGTTCTCTACCTGGAGTAGTACTCCAAAAATAATATCATATGTTTTGTAAATCAACTCTGGTCACCATATGATGTAGACCATGTGATATGTGTTTTGACTATCCCATTTCTGTGAACCTCACACCCTTGGGAACCCTTGCTAGCATGAGATCCTAGCCATAGATTTATCCTTGACCATCATGAGATGGCATGAGAAACTATGAGACTAGATGTATCCTTAACACTACAAGAGGCAACCCCTTGAGGGGGGAAATATTGGAATAAGTATGATCAAGTGCTTGCTCTATGGTGCATATGTGCATCTAGGGGAGTTACATGTGTGTTTGTGTGTGTTGTAAAGGCACATCAAGTGCTATGATGTGTCTAGTGTGTGACCTAAGTGATGATGTAAGCCAAAGGCCCCCACATGGGAGGTTCCTTTGATTTAGGCCAGTCCCACTGATGTAGGGACTGATTCCCACTGATGTAGGGGCTGATTGCCACTTATGTAGGGAAGGTATAACCTTCTCCCCCTTTCTATAAGAGAGAGTCCTCTCTCTCACAATCCATTATAGAACACTACCATTTTGTTTCATTGTGCTCTCACACCTCTTGCAAGATGCATCTATTCTATCCTATGGGATTCTACACAGTGACCTTTGCACTGTGACCGTAGATGAATTTTGCAAGTGAATCTTTTATAACAAGGTGAATTTCATTCAAACAGCTTGCCCTATTCTGATATTTGGTGTTACGTAAAGAAGGGAGTGGTCAGAACAATAAATGTAATTAGCTCCATCGATTTTGTGGACTTGGGGGTTGTTTATCCAAATATGGTTAAGAGCCGATCTATGTGTAGTAGTTGTTGGCAGTTGAATCAATTGTGTCATATGGAAACTGCTCATGAGTTCATGAAGTTGTGTAGTTCTTCAGTTTGAAGTGTTGTAGTTGATGTTGAACTCACATATAATAGTGGTGGTTCTACTGCACTTCAAGCCCTGAAGAATTACATTCAACATAGCAATCAGTGTCGCGGTGGGAGTTTGGGGCTGGCTTGTATATGTTGAATATAGCGAATGTGTTTGTGGAGTTGTTATCAAATATTGTGAGAAGAATTTGGGATGGGACATTTAAATTCAAAATTACGACATGTATATTTATGAAACAGGGGTAAAAAGTAATGCAAAGAAGTATAAATTTTTAGGCATAGGGGTGGGTTTTTATATAGTGACTACCCCATATGTGTGTGTGTGTGTGTGTGTGTGTGTGCATGCATGCATGTGTGTACATGTGTGTATATGTGCATGGGCATGCACGCACATGTGCATGGGCATGCACGCACGTGTGCATGTGTACATGCATGCGCACACATGTGTGTGTGTGTGTGTGGATTACTGGGCTGTCTCGACTCCACAAGAGCAATCTCAATTGGTGTGGGTATGGGGTGGTTTGGAGTCTGTACTACCAACTCCTGGGGGGTGTTTTGAGTACTCGTCATGCATGTGTATAACTCCTGTGGAGTGGGAGGGTTCCCCAAAACGCTATATAATTGCTGTAATATGGTATCCCAAAGATTAGGCAAGGTTCCTGAAGAGCTTCGTGGCCAACTGTAGAAAAGAAGAGAAGAAGATTTCCAACATGCATGCCCTCCTTTTATCGTGCATGCAGTCCTGTGATTTCCATCATGCATGCACTCTTTCCATCATGCATGTAATCCCATGATTTCCATCATGCATGCCCTCTTTCTTTATCCTGCCCTCATGCTGCAATCCAATTTCCCTCATGCAATCATTTATTTCCATCACTCATGCAATCCCTTATTTCCTCACGAATGCTTAAGGCATTGAAAATTCGACTTAAACATGCATGCAAGGGAAAGGAGAAAGGAAAGAGAAGGGAGGATGGGAGAATGGAAGGAGGGAGAACGGAAGGAGAAGGTGGAATGGATTAAGGAGAAGGGAGATGGGAAGGGGAAGGGGATTTCCATCATGCATGCCCTCTTTCTTTATCCCGCCCTCATGCTGCAGTCCAATTTCCCTCATGCAATCACTTATTTCCATCATTCATGCAATCCCTTATTTCCTCACAAATGCTTATGGCATTAAAAATTTGACTTAAACATGCATGCAAGGGAAAGGAAAAAAGAAAGAGAAGGGACGATGGGAGAATGGAAGGAGGACGGAGAATAGAAGGAGAAGGGGGAATGGATTAAGGAGAAGGAAGATAGGAAGGGGAAAGGGAAGGGGAAGGGGAAGGGGAAAGGGAAAGGGAAAATTGTTTATCGGAGCATGTCTATAGACGTGGCAAACAACGTGTCTATTGATGTGGCTAAACTGTTTTCTATGATGGTTGACGCATTGTTAGACGCGCTTCGACAAAACACTTTTTGACAAAAAAGTAAAAAGGACATGCACCCGACCCCAAAAAGAACAATACTACCAAAAACGTCCTTTCCCTGCATATGACAAAGGATGAATCTAAAGAGAACAACTTCTAGAGAAGGCGAACCACCAAGACTTCTGTATCATGGTCGCATTAGGGAAGCTTCTTGTCAATTATTGCATTCTGTATCATGGACCACATAAGGAGGCAAGAGTGTGTCCTACTTGTGGAGAGGCAAGATATAGAGCAGATCTAGAAACTTTGGATGTGCCTCGTAAGGTTCTGCGGCATTTTCCCATAATCCCTTGCATCCAACATATGTTCAAGTGCAAATCCATTGCAGAGCTCATGTCATGGCATTCCTCCTAGCAATTTACCAATGGCAAGTGGAGAACTCTTGCAGACACTCCTGCATGAAAGCATATTGAAGACACATGGCCAAGCTTCAAGAAAGGACCTAGGAACTTGAGACTTGGATTGGGTATGGACAGTGTAAACCCAATTGGACTCAGAAGCACCTCTTATAGTGTATGGCCAGTGATATTGGTGAATTATAATCTTCCACCCTCTATGTTGATTAAGAAAATACATGTTATGTTATCCCTTCTATTTCCAAGAAAACATAAAGTAAAAAATCCTGATGTTTATTTGGAGCCTTTGATTGATGAGATGGAGGTACTTGGATGCGTCAATTTTACGAGCAAAAACCTATGAGCAAGTTTATACGAGCATGTTTTTCAAGAGATTTTAAAAATAGTATTTCTTTAGGAAACATGGTTTTTACACTTTTATTTTCATTAAAACTAGATCCCTTTATCATAAAAATATACAAACTAGTCACTCATTCATTTTTACATAACATAAATCTTCTTATTCATAGACATCCCTTTGTACCCTTGTTATTACCTTAAAAAAGTATTGAAAAATAATTCATTTAAGAAACGTCCCTCATAATCACTCTCAACATAATAATATTATACATAAATAATTACTTATTAAACACATTTATATCATATGGCAATATCTTTCAAGTGTTTTTATAGTATTAATAACAATATATTTATGGACATGTTTCTACAGAAGTTTAAATTACTGTAAATAAGTATTAACTTGGGCTTATATATCACTCTCATAAAATACATGTAATATTTAATACTATATATGCAAGGTTTTCCAAAATATAACCTCATAGATGTGCTCAAATGGGGTTTTCCGATCAATTTGAGTGGCTGAATGACTATATTTGGACATTGGATGTGAAAGTTATGTCACTTTTAAAAGTGCTGTCCAAGGTAGTTTCGCCAGCGAAACTACTTTGAAAGACCTTCTTCCTTGAAAGACCTTCTTCAAAGGGGTTTCGCTGGCGAAACTACCTTGATGGCTTGCTTCAATGAGTTTTCTTTGGAGAAACCCTTTCATGAAGATAGGGTGAAAGAGGTTTTTCAATGTCACCCCCTATTAAGTAAAAAGTTGTAAGAAGGATCATAAGGGAATTTTCATAGAGAAGTCTACTCTACATGTAGGTTTCTTCAAAAGCCATCCCATTATGTTCTCACCATTCCCAAAGATTCACATAAATATTCGTGTATAAAATAGGCATTCCTATAATACTTTTCATATTTCTAAGTGAAACTATGTTTTCTTCTGATCCATTTTTGTCATATTTTTGCATAGTTGAAAGATTTTTTTTTCCTTCGCTCGGACGCTCGGAAGATTTCACTCGAAAAATGCTCATCCCCGAGGTACTTAGGAGAGGTATCGAGGTGCATGATGTGAGCAAGCATCCCTTGTCATGAGATTTCAACTGCAAAGCAATCTTGATGTGGACGATGCATGACTTCCCAGGCTATGGCGAGTGTTCAAGTAAGGATTGAACTTTTAAGTATGAGTAGGCAATCGATGTGGCACCCTAAACCCACCTTGGTTACACAATTGCGTCTATTATTTAGGTCTCACTACATCGGGTTACCATTCATGTCCCAGTTTGTGGTCCTTTGCTAGTTGCTTCATGGGCAGACGCGTTGAATAAGGTCATCTATGAGAATCACCATTGATTTCTCCCACCTAATCATCCTAGATATGTCGCCCCTTGGAATGAAGTCCCCCCATATTCACTCATTGTAGGCTCACTGCAGGAGATGGGATGAGAATTTGGGATAGTTCCATAACTCCTCCACCACTTGGCATGAGCCGGTAAGGGTTTGTAACTGTTGTGTACTATATTGAATGGAAATAAAGATTGCATGCTAACACCATCTTTTGTTTAGATACTCCATCTTTTATCGGCTACCATATTGGTCCCACCTCAAAATCAATCACCTACTTGATCCTATGCATATCTTCAAGAATGTGGCATCTACCATTTGGGAACATTTGAATGGGACATGAGATTCCATAGCCATAAGGGAGGATATACGCACCACAGGGAAGATGCGTGAAGCTTGCCCACAAGAGAGGCAAAATGGGCGTGTCTTCGTGTGAAGATAGTGGGAGAGAGGGAAGGAGTCTCACTTGCGGCTTTCTCACATGCACAATGGGGGAATACACACAAAGGTGGAGGCTGAAAATAGTTTTCCTCTTCTTAGTTGTGTAAGCCAAAAGAACTCTAGTACAAAGAAATAGAAGAACCCTATATGTGGGTCTCAAACCAAACTCAACTAACTAAGGTGGCATACTAACTGAGTCACAAACTAGAGTAGATAAGGATAGCTGTCATCCAGCTATTATTCATGGGCGGTGTACCAACTGCATCTGCAGCTAACAAATCGGTGACATAAATGCACAACGGTCACCCTGGCATATCGCGAGTGGAGCTCGATATCTCAACACTCCCCCTAGAGCTCAATCCCAATTCCTGCACACCAAGCAGGTCTCTGAACTTGCGGAGCTTCTCTGCGCCCAATGCTTTCGTGAATATGTCAGCTACCTGATCCTCTGTGCTGACATAAACTAGATCAATAAGACCTAGTAAAACCTTCTCCCGCACATAGTGATAATGCACCTCAATGTGCTTTGTTCTAGCATGAAAGACTAGGTTATTTGCCAAGTGTATACTACTCATGTTGTCACAATAAATGACAACTGGCCCATCTATAGACTGATGCATATCATAAAGTAGCTTATGCAACCAAGCTACCTCACATGCAGCCATTGCTGCACCCCTGTACTCAGCCTTTGTGCTCAACAAGGCAACTGTAGGCTGTTTCTTGCTACTCCAAGTGACTGCAGCACTCCCAAAAGAGAACACATATCCACTGGTAGATCGTCTATCAGAAATACTACCAGCCCAATCAGCATCAGTGTATCCATGCAATTATATCTGAACCCTAGCCTCATAAAATAGTCCATACTGCAATGTGGACTTCACATACCTGAGTATGTGTCTAGCTGCATCCAAATGCGATTTCCTTGGAGCCTGCATAAACTGACTTACCAATCCAATAGCATAGCTTAGATCTGGCTTGGTAATAGTCATATAAATCAAGCTTCCTACTATGCGTGTGTACATGGTAGGGTCTTCCAAAAGCTCACATGCATCTGTGCTCAGCTTCACATTCTGCTCCAAAGGGACTGAAATAGACTTACAGCCTGTCATCCCATATTTGGACAGCATGTCCAATCCATACTGCCTCTGCAAGAGCTGTATCCCACTTGGTGATCTAATCACCTCAATGCCCAAGAAATAATGCAGCTCTCCCAAATCCTTCATCTCAAACTTCTGCCTCAATAGCATTTTCACATGAAGGATATCTTCATCACTATCACCTGTGATGATCAAATCATCAACATAAATGACAAGCAGCATAATACCTTTCTCTGTTTTTCTCACATAGAGTGAGAAATCTACCTTGGAAATCTGAAAGCCAATAGTGACAAGATACTGTCCTATCTTGTCAGACCATGCTCTAGGTGCTTGCTTCAAGCCATTTATACCAGCTGCTCATCTTATCAAAAACAACATCTCTGCTCACTGTGAACTTATGTGTAGAAGGGTTATAGCATCTATACCCTTTCTGCTGCAGAGAATAACCAATAAAGATGCACTTCTCAGCTTTTGGATCCAACTTGGACCTCAACTCATCTGGCACATGGACATAGGCAATGCAACAAAAAATTTTCAAATGAGAAATGTCTGGTTTCCTACCAGTATACATCTCCTCTGGCATCATGCCATGTATTGCCGCAATGGGAATCCTATTCATTATATAAATTACCGTAGCAACTGCTTCAGCCCAATAATAATCTGGTAGATCTTTTTCATTTAGCATAGCCCAAGATACCTCTCCAATATGCCTGTTTTTCCTTTCTGCAAGTCCATTTTGCTATGGGGTATGACTGCATGAATATTGTTGCTTTATGCCATGCTCCTGCAGGAACCTTGCAAACTCATTTGAGAGGTGCTCTCCCCCTCCATCTGACCTTAGGCATTTTATTTGCAGGCCTGTTTCTTTTTCAACCATAGCTTTAAAAGCTTTGAAGTGCCCAAACACTTCACTTTTCTTTTTCATGAAATACACCCAAACTTTTCTACTGAAGTCATTAATAAAAGTGACAAAATAGTGACAGCCTCCAATAGATGCAGCTTTAGTAGACCACACATAAGAGTGGATTAATTCCAATGGCTTTTTACTCTCTTGAACATGCCTAGGAAAAGGTTTCCTTGCGTGTTTCCCAAATTGACAGGCTTCACAAACCTTGTGCATTTCTGCAACCTTGAATTTAGGCAATCCTGCAACAATATTTTGGGCTTGCATTGATTTCAGTCACTATATATTAACATGACCAATGAATTTGTGCCAGATATCAATATCTGCAACTACATCGGTCCCATGTGCAAACATTGCTGCACTCAATTTAGGCATGTCTGCATCCAACGTAAATATCCTGCCCTTCTTCTTTCCTTTTGCTATCAAGCGACCGTTATTTTTCATATCCTCAACAAAGCATCCATGAGGATTAAATCTGACCTGCAAGCCCTGCTCAACCATTTGACCAATAAAAACCAGGTTGTTGGTGATGTTCGGGACATGAAATACATCAAACAGGTATTTCTTTTTCCCATCCTACATAGACGAAGGAATTTTACCGATCTGCACAATAGGATGTGCAGTATCATCACCAGTCTCCACAAATCCTGGTTTTTCCATTTTCCTTGCATCCTGCATCCATTCTGCATGACCTATCATGTGGTTTGATGCACCTGAGTCAACATACCACACATCATTTCGTTCTTCTGCACTTGTCACAGAATTGGTCATATGCTGCACCATAAATAGATGCTCATTTCTGTCATCACCCTGTCTACTGGAAGATGCATAATTGCCTTGCTGCAGCTTTCCATTCATAATGTCATTCTACTTTTTGTAGCAGTCCTTAGCCATATGACCCATTTTACCACAGTAGTAGCATTCAACATTGTTGTTTGCATTTTGGCCTTTCTACCATCCACCACGGCCTCTTTGGCTCCCCTGCCTCTAGAGTTACCACGTCCTCCTGTATAGGACTGGTTTTCTTGAGTTTGCTACATATTCTGATTTCTACCATGGCCTGCAGATCGGCCTCCTCTACCTCTGCCTCTACCTCTTCCAGCATTTGAGTAGAAGACAGTTTCTTTTGAAGTTCCTCCTGAAGAAGATGCACCCCCATTTCTCTGCTCTTTAGAAATTAGAAGAGCAAACAACTCTTCAAAATCAGGAAATTTTTCACGAACGGCAATGGATGTCCAGAACTGTGCATAATCCTTTCCTAGACCATTCATGGTCACAGAAACTAGATCATCATCTTCCACTGGCAACCCAATGGAAGCAAGTGCATCTGCAATTTTCTTCACCTTCATGTGATAGTCATTGATGCTCAAATTTTCTCTCTGCACATTATGCAACTCCTGTTTGAGCTGCATTTTCCTGGCTTGCGTATTTGTGCTGTACATTTTTGCCAAAGTATCCCATGCCTCCTTTGGCGTACTTGCATCCTGAATATGCACAATCATAGAATCCGAAATGTTGATAGATAGCTAGTAACTTTTCTGGCTCTCTCATGCCATCCTTTAAATGCCTGCATTTCTTGTTGATTGGGAACATTAGGAAGAATTGGTTCTTCTTCATTTCTTGTAATGAACTCCCAATAGCCTTTTCCCATAAGGAAATTCGTCATTCTAAACTTCCATGCCTGGAAGTTGTTCTTGTCAAGCTTTTCAGTGACAATCTGTGAAAGAGAATCAGACGCCATTACAGAACACTGCAAAATATTCTGTCACTGCAAAAAACACAGCTTTTGCCTCACATGGGCAGATCTGCAAAACTGACGAAAGTGGTATTTGACCACATAGTCACTTCCTAGTGACGATTTTGCATCAACAGGCAACAAGGATGATTCTGCAACTCCCAATATCTCTGTACACAGGCATACGATGCAATTTCTGCGGCAACTTTTCATCGACCAACCGAGCAGTGGTCGCACAGCAAAAACAAGGCCTTTTTCTGAGTGCCTACGAAGAACTTCCACCTTCAAAACAGGCCCCGAAACGGCCTCGAATCAGAAAAATAAAGTCACTGCCCTCTCGCCACACCGTGAAGGGCATCTCAATCTGAGACAGTGCACTCTTGCACTTCTGGCTATGCTACCTGCAGAGATTTGCTCCCAAACTCGAAATAGGAAAGCAACGCTGGTCCTCTTACCAGGACACCACGAACTTGGTTTGCTTTCTTGAGCTCCTTACCACAAACAAGGCTCTGATACCATGTGAAGATAGTGGGAGAGAGGGAAGGAGTCTCACTTGTGGCTTTCTCACATGCACAATGGGGGAATACACACAAAGGTGGAGGCTGAAAACAATTTTCCTCTTCTTAGTTGTGTAAGCCAAAAGAACTCTAGTACAAAGAAATAGAAGAACCCTATACGTGGGTCTCAAACCAAACTCAACTAACTAAGGTGGCATACTAACTGAGCCACAAACTAGAGTAGATAAGGATAGTTATCATCCAGCTATTATTCGTGGGTGGTGTACCAACCGCATTTGTAGCTAACAAATCGGTGACATAAATGCACAACAGTCACCCTGGCATATCGCGAGTGGAGCTCGATATCTCAACACTTCTTACCCCATGCACCATGGAAGTTATAAAAGCTAGAGATGGTGGCGGTGAAGCGAGGTATCACTACAATTTGTACTCCCACTGGATGCATGAGGTGTTTGAAGGGGGCCTTCACAAAGAGCAAGAAAAGAGATGTAGGGCAATTATATGGCTTGAAATCTCATGATTGGCATAACATGCCTCAAGTATGTATGACTTAGCATAATCTCTTTTTCCTTTTAAATTTGTGAGTGTAGAAGTAACGAGTCAACCATCACTCCTGTGTTCAGTTCATACGACCTACTAGCATTTCTCATAGTGCATCAAAGGATGTGAAGGATTGTATTTACAAGATGGTGAGCTTGTGAGGTACTTTACACTATACAAAATGTGAACTGTATCAATGCTCCATGCAAGGTTTTCATATTGCGAATATGGTGCACTTTTTTCTTCCTAGGTATGTGAGCTCAAAAGAAATGGATCCCACCATGCTTGAGGATGCTCGAGTTATGTTAGTGGATGTGGTTTGTTTAGTGGAGGAGACCTTTCCACGTTCTATTCTCACAAGCCAACTACAGCTCATAGTGCATTTGGTGGATGAGATTGCTATAAACGGCACTCTACATGGACGATGGTTGTTGTTCCTTGAGTGATTCATGAAGACCTTGAAGGGTTTTGTACACTGTTGCACTGGCACACCCCTTGCTAAGCATAGGCTTTACATGTGACTCTGAGTGCCATATCATCACTAGCACCCTTTTTGCCTCTCTATCTAGATCAAGCTGTATCTCTTGACCCAAAAAGAATTTGAGGGTGTTTTAACAAGGAAAAACGTTCAATTTTTTGTGCTCCAAGTGCTCATTGCATTACGCACACATTTTGGCACAAGTATAACACACTTTTGAGCTTCGGTGACAAATCCACTTCTTGCACACACATCAACATCTACATCGATACATGACCCAACACCTAAAATGAACAAAGAAAAAAAATTATTTGCTGCTTTTACATGGCTTGACAATTGGTCTAGATCTAGTTCAGAGCACAACAGATCATCCATAGCAGAGAGAACTCCAAATTATCAGATCAAGTCCATGCCAAAAAATTTCTAGTAACTAGTTCCTACTCGGACGTAGTCCCTTTGATCATATGCAGTTTCACATAATCACATTTTCTTGAAACCTAACATTCCAAAGTTTAGTGAGCAGACTTTAGAGTGTTCAGAGGCATTGACCAATTGTTTTGTGGGCAAAGAGCACATGATTTGATTTCACACACACATGTCATCATTGTAAAGCCTATTTGGCTATTTTCTAGAATTGTGCACATTATTTTAAGACTTGTAAAGCCTCTTGGCTATTCCCAACATCATTTTCCACAAGCCTTGTAACACATTGGATCATATGTTGCAGTTCTATCTTCACCAACAATTCAGACTTCACTTGATACAGTCAATGTTTTTGCAATTGATTTAGAAAGTGATTTTACAGACAATTTGAGTACATTTCTTGCACCATGTGCATGACTAGCAAGCCCAACTTGGAGGCATCTGCTAAGTTAGACAACTCCAATTATGGAACATGGAAATACCAAATGAAGATCATTCTTGTACTTCAAGACAAATGGGAGTATGTCAATGGGTCTACACCTACACCTAGACCATTGGATGATTGAGCCAATAGTAGCTCTACTCCACCTAGGAAGAATGGACAAGAAAGACAGATATGCATATCATCTAAAGAGGTAGAGGCAGAGGTAGAGCAGGCCGATTTGGAGGCCATGGCAGAAATTAGAATATGGAGCAAATTCAAGAAAACTAGTCCTATGCAGGAGGATGTGGTAACCTTAGAGGTAGGGGGAGCCAAAGAGGTCATGGTGGATGGAAGAGAGGCCAAAATGCAAACAACAATGTTGAATGCTACTATTGTGGTAAAATGGGTCATATGGTTAAAGACTGCTATAAAAAGCAGAATGACATCATGACAGAAAAATTGCAGCAAGGCAATTATGCATCCTCTACTAGACAGGGTGATGACAGAAATGAGCATCTATTTATGGTGCAGCACATGACCAATTCTGTGACAAGTGCAGAAGAAAGCAATGATGTGTGGTATGTTGACTCATGTGCGTCAAACCACATGACAGATCATGCAGAATGGATACAAGATGCAAGGAAAATGGAAAGATTAGGATTTGTGGAGACTGGTGATGATACTACACATCCTATTGTGCAAATTGGTAAAATTCCTTTGTCTATGCAGGGTGGAAAAAAGAAATACCTGTTTGATGTATTTCATGTCCCGAATATCACCAAGAAATCTGAAAAATAAAGGTCGCTTGATAGCAAAAGGGAAGAAGAAGGGCAAGATGTTTATGTTGGATGCGGACATGCCTGAATTGAGTGCAACAATGTTTGCACATGGGACCGGTGTAGTTGCAGATATTGATATCTGGCATAAACGCATTAGTCATGTTAATGTACATCGACTTAAATTAATGCAGGCCCAAAATATTGTTGCAGGATTGCCTAAGTTCAAGGTTGCAGAAATGCATAAGGTATGTGAAGCCTGTCAATTTGGAAAATAGGCAAGGAAACCATTTCCTAGACATGTTCAAGAGAATAAGAGGCCATTGGAATTAATCCACTCTGATGTGTGGACTACTAAAGTTGCATCTATTGGAGGCTGTCATTATTTTGTCACTTTATTGATGACTACAGCAGAAAAGTTTGGGTGTATTTTATAAAAAACAAAAGTGAAGTGTTTGGGCATTTCAAAGCTTTTAAAGCTATGGTTGAAAAAGAAACAGGCAAATACCTGAGGTCAGATGGACCGGGAGAGTACCTCTCAAATGAGTTTCAAGTTTCCTGCAGGAGCATGGCATAAAGTAGCAATATTCATGCATTCATACCCCACAGCAAAATGGACGTGCAGAAAGGAAAAACAGGCATATTGGAGAGGTATCTTGTGCCATGCTCAACGAAAAAGACCTGCTAGATTATTATTGGGCTGAAGCAGTTGCTACAATAGTCTACATAATGAATAGCACTCCCACTGTAGCAATACATGGCATGATGCTAGAGGAGAGGTATACTGGTAGGAAACCAGATATTTCTCATTTGAAAGTTTTTGATTGCATTGCCTATGTTCATGTGCCAGATGAGTTGAGATCCAAGTTGGATCCAAAAGCTGAGAAGTGCATCTTTATTGGTTATTCTCTGCAACAGAAAGGGTATAGATGCTATAACCCTTCTACTCGTAAGTTTACAGTGAGCAGAGATGTTCTTGATGAGATGAACAGCTGGTATGAACCAGTAAATGTGATTGATGATGTAGATGCACAAAATGGTAATGCTGTATAGAATTCATAGTAGCAATCACAAAATATTAGTGGACCTGTAGTGTCCTCTAGTAATGGTTCACATACTTCACCATGGACATGCAGATTGAGATCAGGAGGATCTCCTCAAAGCAATGCAGATAGTGGTATGCAAGTATCACAAAAAGAAAAAGAGAAAGTAGACCAGCCCATGGTTGATGTGAATGCAGGTCACTCTTATGTGGATGGTGAATCCAATGGCTCAGAACAGAGCCTTGATGATGAGTTGGGTATTCCTTTTGTTGTTACACCTAGAGTAAGGAAGACAAGGGATGTTTTGAGAGCAGCTGGTAGTGAGCCTATTTTGCATAGGTCTACTAGAGTTAGGTATCTTGTGGATAGGCTAAAATATGATGGATTTATAGCCATTCACTATGCCTATATGGTCGAAGTGATACATGAACCAGAACCCACTTCTTTTGAACAAGCCATGGGAAATGAAAAATGGGAGAAAGCCATGGATGAAGAAATGGATGCCTTGGAAGCAAATGCTACATGGGAATTGGTGCCTTTGCCTAAAGACAAGAATGTAATTGGCTGTAAGTGGGTTTATAAGATCAAGCATAATGCAGATGGTTCTATGAATAGATACAAGGCAAGATTAGTTGTCAAGGGGTATGCACAGACATATGGCATTGATTATGAAGAAACATTCAGTCTGGTTGTAAGGATGGCAACCGTAAGAGCAGTCATTGCTATGGCTACATCAAAGGGATGGTCTTTACATCAGATGGATGTAAAGAATGTTTTCTTGCATGGTGATTTGCAAGAAGAGGTCTATATGGAGCAGCCACTAGGTTATGTCCATGCTGTTCATCCTGAGTTTGTTTGCAGGTTGAAGAAAGCCTTGTATGGCTTGAAGCAAGCACCCAGAGCATGGTATGACAAGATAGGATAGTATCTTGTCACTATTGGCTTTCAGATTTCCAAGGCAGATTTCTCACTTTATGTGAGAAAAACAGAGAAAGGCATTATGCTGCTTGTCATTTATGTTGATGATTTGATCATCACAGGTGATAGTGATGAAGATATCCTTCATGTGAAAATGCTATTGAAGCAAAAGCTAGAGATGAAGGATTTGGGAGAGCTGCGTTACTTCTTAGGCATTGAGGTGATGAGATCCACAAGTGGGATATGGCTCTTGCAGAGGCAGTATGGATTGGACATGCTGTCCAAATATGGGATGACAGTCTGTAAGCCTATTTCCATTCCTTTGGAGTAGAATGTGAAGCTGAGCGCAGATGCAGGTGAGCTTCTGGAAGCCCTACTATGTGCAGACGCATAGTAGAAGTTTGATTTATATGACTATTACCAGGCCAGATTTGAGCTATGCTATTGGGTTGGTAAGTCAGTTTATGTAGGCTCCAAGGAAATCGCATTTGGATGCGGCTAGACGCATACTCAGGTATGTGAAGTTCACATTGCAGTATAGACTATTTTATGAGACTAGGGTTCAAATACAGTTGCATGGATACAATGATGCTAATTGGGTTGGTAGTA
The DNA here is from genome assembly GCF_047967505.1 of Dipteris shenzhenensis. NCBI lineage: Eukaryota > Viridiplantae > Streptophyta > Polypodiopsida > Gleicheniales > Dipteridaceae > Dipteris > Dipteris shenzhenensis. The sequence continues at coordinate 46,694,716 of NC_141613.1, read as the reverse complement.
TTTCAGATAGACGATCTCCCAGTGGTGGATATGTGTTCTCTTTTGGGAGTGCTACAGTCACTTGGAGCAATAAGAAACAGCCTATAGTTACATTCTCGAGCACAGAGGCTGAGTACAAGGGTGCAACAATGGCTGCATGTGAGGTAGCTTGGTTGCATAAGCTACTTTATGATATGCATCAGGGGCCAGTTGTCACTTATTGTGACAACATGAGTAGTATAGACTTGGCAAATAACCCAGTCTATCATGCTAGAACAAAGCACATTGAGGTGCATTATCATTGTGTGCATGAGAAGGTTCTAGTAGGCTTTATTGATCTAGTTTATGTCAACACAGAGGATCAGGTAGTTGACATATTCACGAAGGCATTGGGCACAGAGAAGCTGCGCAAGTTCAGAGACTTGCTTGGTGTGCAAGAATTGGGATTGAGCTCGAGGGGGAGTGTTGAGATATTGTGTATGTGAGAAAGCTGCAAGTGAGACTCCTTCTTTCTCTCCCACTCTCTTCACAGTTTGTTTAGTGGGGGAGACCTTTCCACATTCTATTCTCACAAGCCAACTACATCTCATAGTTCATTTGGTGGATGAGATTGCTATAAACAGCACTCTACATGCACGATGGTTGTTCTTCCTTGAATGCTTCATGAAGACCTTGAAGGGTTTTGTGAGGCAAAATGCAAGGCCCTAAAGGTAGCATGGCCGAGGTTTGGTTGGTACAAGAGTCACTTGGAGTATGCTAAAGGATGCATGCAAAAGGTTGGTATATAGAACGTTATGCATAAGTTAGGAGCTTTCAACAATTTAGATTGCTTATTCAATTGATTTTGTCTTGGTGTAGTGTACTATGTTCAATGCTATATGCTACGAGGGTAAGCATTTTCGGACACAATAGATTGATGATAAGCAAAACACACAAGATTGCGGTGTCATTGCTAGCTTTGAGGGAGCCAATGGAGCCATGGATGATTATTGTGGCATAATCCAAGATATTATTAAGCTTGACTTTCAACACTTCTTTGTGTATGTTTTGGATGTCAAGTGGTTTAAGGATGTGGTGGAAAGAGGCCCTAATGCAACAAATAGTGTAACATCTAATTCGAGAACTGTAACGTCGAAATGAGAACTCTACGAGAATCTTTCAAAGATTCCTTTCTTTTCATGTGAAATTTACATATTTTTTAAAAAGATGGCCATTTTGTGCAATGTCTTTTGACAAAAGACATAAAAACCATCTTTTTTTGAAAAAATTTCAACAACAGTTTTTTAGAAAACAAGCATGAAAACCTTTACTTAGAATACAAAATCCACATAAAATATAATAATGTCTCAAAACCATTACAATATGGACCTATGCATCCAATGCAAATAAAAGCACCATGGCATGACATATTTCAAAAGTCTAATATGCTAGAAATTACATTACTTCACAAATATACATGCCATTGATTCTATAAAGAGCTAAAGCTTTGTGGGGTAAAAGTTGTAAGAGCCTTCCTCCTCCAAACTATCCACTAGAACATTCTCTGAGTCAACCTAGCCATGTTGAGATGCCACCCTCTTTCTTGCATGGCGTGTCTTGGCTTTAACTTGTGCACTGCATCCAATCAATGTCTTTGGAATCTTTTGGGATAATGTTATGTATTGTGTCGCTTGGAAATTGCCCTGCTTGTCTCAATTGAAATGCATATACCAAAATATCTAACCCAATTGCTCAGTCAATGATATCATCTACCAAGCTCTACCTTGCTTGCTTTATGCAACCAAGCTATATATATCATTGACCGAGTGAGCCAAAACCTTTGAAAGCTCTAAATTATTTGCAAAAAAATTTAAACTTTTTGTAGATACATATTTTGGTACTTTTGGCATAAAAAATGAGCTTGGAAGGCCCCAAAACCCTAAAAATGACTGTGAACATGGGTACCTTATGATGATTTGTTGAAAAAGCCCATAAGAAAAAGCATCCGCCCATGTGCTAGGTCGATGATATCATCGACCTGGCACATGCTTGGTCAATGATATCATCGACCAAGAACGTCATTGACCAAACATGCGCCAAGTCGATGATATCATCGATCGAGAGCCGGGTGCATGCTTTCCCATCTAGGATTTTCAAAACATTGTCGGAAGGTATCCATGTTTGTAGTCATTTTTAGGGTTTTGGGGCCTTCTCAGATCATATGTAATGTCAAAAGTACCAAATATGAATCTACAAAAACTTTACTTTTCTTCCTCAAATAATTTAAAAGTTTTCGCTCATTCCAATAAAAGTTTTCCATTCTTTCTATATGTGATTTAAAAAGTGGGTGAAAAGTCTCATTTGGAAAATAATGAGTAGAACATGCTATTAGGTGCAACAAGTTAAGATAATAAAAGTTATTTTTTGATAAAACTACAAAGGACACGGGAAGGTAAAATACTTAAGACTTTGAGAATATAGAAAATTGAAAGATATTTTGCGATGTAGGGGAGGCTCTTTTTTATTTATAGGCATGATGTTTGAAAAATGTATGAATTCTATAAATTTTTAAGCTTTTAACTACGCAAAATATAGCTTTTTTCTAAAAAAGTTATAATTTTAATGAAATTTTAAGGGAATCTTAAAACGAGTACCAATGTTACGTACCTAAAATAGATATTACACTGTTAACAATCAAATGCCATACAAGTGGCTTTGTAACTATTGACTCCACAAAGTTTTGCCAAAGCAAGGACACACTAGCACTACCTCAACAATGTGAATAGGTATTGTACACATATTTAAAAATACTCTCTTTTTAATATTTTATACCTTCAATGCAAGGAAAATAACATGATTGTATTTGTGTTTGAATTAAGTTGTCTATCAACCAATGGTGGATAATAATAGGTGGTGGCATGTCATACCTATGATGCCACGTTCCAAAGTGATGTATTGTGCATTTACTAATATGGAGCATATGGAGGATGATCATGGCCATGGAGGTGATGATGATCGTGATACGAGAGAGGAGGATGATCATGAGATAGGAGATATAGATATTTAGGCCATTACCCATGAGGACGAGCCTGCCATTGGTGATGTTGATTTTGATGAGCACTGTAGCACAAGTAGTAGTGGGCTGAATGTATTTGTATATCTCAACATTGGTTTGGATTTTGAAGTATATAGTTTGGCAAGGGTTGAACTCATTGAGGATGAGATACCATCATTGATATTGGCAAAACTATTTTATATATTGTCTCATTCTCCTCACCTCACTTAATTTTGGTATATGTGAGTTTGCCAAAAAGCATTGATATTTTTATTAAAATTATGTGCTTTGGTAATCATGGGGCAATGTTTGGAAAGCAGTGATGCACATTTATCACCCTGCAGCAAAATTCAGCAAAATTTTACTCTTTGTATTCTTTGCTGCGTGTTTATAAACACGTCTAAATATGCATCTAAAAGATAGTATAGACACGCTATTAGATGCTTAAATAACCATGGTATTAGATGCGCTAATAGATGTGCCAATAGATGCGCCCGTATTTTCTCTAATTCTATTTGTGCCTATAGACGTGCCCACTATTTTGTGCGTCTATAGCTACTTTGTCTTGTTATGACATGGACATTTGCAAGTTATGAAATATTATATTCTTGTTGTGGTGATGGCTACTCTAGCACATTGTTGATATGCAAATGGGACCTACGTCCTTGTCTCACTTTCAATCATCCCCATGGCAGATGATTAGTCGTACAATGCCTTATTCATGGAGATGTATATGAATTTGTGTCTGTTTATGCCCCACAGAATTCTGCCCTTAGGGCAAGTCTATGGTTAAGATTGTAGCTTATCCATGGTGTGGAAATGCTTTCCTTTGTAGAGATTTTAATAATGCTCCAAATTTTGAAGACAATACAACACATCGATTTGGTATGCTCACCATCGAATGCACCCCCAGGGCTACTATACTTTTTGGTCTACGTGCTTTTGAACTTTGGGTTTGGTCAAAACCCTCTGATAAAGGATTAATGTCTCATCACAATGCGCACTCGCAATACTAGGGCCAACTGGATAGGTGGTACTTGATTCTTGCAGACTTAATTCACATATGACATGTGTGTGGACCACTCGCTTGGGCTTTCCAATAATTCACCACTTTGGATGGGTCTCTATTTTGGTATACATACTCCTGCTCTTAGGCTACCCATGCAAAGATTTCTCAATGCATGTGTGTACACATGCTCGAGGTGGTCACTTTGTAAATATGTAAGATAGAAGGTTTGTTCATGGAAGGGGATTAATGAATTTGAGGAACTTACAACCTATTCATGGATAGGAGGGGGTTGAAAAAATACTTATCTAATCTAAGTATGGTATGTAAGTGTAAGGATGGGACCTTTAAATTCAAAATTATGACATGTATATTTATGAAATAGGGGTAAAAAGGAATGCAAAGAAGTATAAATTTTTAGGTATAGGGGTGGGTTTTTATATAGTGATCGCCCCATATGTGTGTGTGTGTGTGCGCGTGCATGCATGTGTGTACATGTGTGCATATGTGCATGGGCATGCATGCACGTGTGCATGTGTACATGCATGCACATGCATGTGTGTGTGTGTGTGTGCATGACATGTGATTGCATGTGCACATGTGATTTGTCACATACGTTCCCAAGTGTGTGTGCATGTGTGTGTGACATGTCCATTTAGACATGCATTGAGGACACTATATGTCTTTTTGATAGTACTTATAAGGGGGACAATGAGGGGACAATTAGAGACAGTGTAGCTCTTACCATATAAAAAGGAAAATATATGTACAAGAATTTGTGATTATGGAGCTTAAGGATTCATGTCTATGAAAACCTATGATTATGTATGCAAAGCGTGGCATATATTTAATATAGGAGCTTGGCAAGTTTATAAAAGGGAGGAGATATAAACTTTCCTATTGGAGTGATAGGGATCTTGAAGGCGTATGGACATTTATGTCTTATCATGTGTAGAATTTAGAAACGCTTTCATGATACTAATTTTAAAGTTCCCCTACAGCAGCTCCATTCGGATTCCTTATTATAAAATCAAGTGACATTCATATGTAGATACTTATAACATTTATACTAGGCACTCAACACCATGATTAGCATTTGCTAAAATATATATTTAATCATAACTCATCAAAGCACCTAAAGTGTTGCAGTCAAAGTCTATTATGACATAGTAATAAATTGGGCTTCTAGTCTAAGAATGACCATGCATTCGGTTCACACATATTATGTATTCAATAAAGACCCATCAAATCCACCACTTGTTGTCTGAATAGTTTATATTAGAATATGGATGCAAAGTAATAGATGGAAATAGAAAAATTCAAGGGTATACATATATAATCATAAAATTTTGATCAAGAGGTCTAAACTTCTATTAGGCCTCCTTTAAGAAAATTGACATAGAAAAGTAAAATGACAAAGTGTCATTATTTGATTTGTGGTCAAGATGGTACAACAGGTACATGACTCCTGGAGAAATTACATCTATAGAATTGTTAGCTTCAATAGACCAACATGGATCCTTCAATAAAATAGATATGACAATATGATTTTGATGTCGACAAGTGCATTCCACAACAAAGCGAATATCTATTGTGAAGTATTCATGTTTATTGGAATTAATTTTCTTGTGTTTGCAACATATTGTACATCAGCAACATTTCTAAAGTCATCTCGGAGCAAGATCTCAAGAAAATAAATGCATGGACATTGCAATGTTTCCATAAATGGCCAAAGAGTCTAAGGAACAAAATTGTACACACATGGTATATAAGATCTAAAATTAATGTTTGAAAAGTAAATGAGACCTGCATGACATACCTAGAATTCTTTAGTCATTAGCGAGCATCGAATATTACAAGCCTATCACTGTCTCATTAGTGTATGTTATGTAAATAAGCCTAAGATTCTTTCTCATAGGGTCTCAAGAAGAGGCTTCAGTAATAGAGGGATTTATTGAGATATGAAATAGAACCAAAGAACTATTAAATCTCCTTTACTCATTATTTACAAATTTTCATATAAATATCTCCTTGATATTAACATTGGATGATAAAGTGTTATTAAACATCATGTATTGGCAAGCAAAATCTGAGAATCAATTGTCTACTTCGCGTATGGTCGGCAAAAAGTCTCCACATTACTAAAATTCCCATCTATGGTTGCACCTCAAATCATTAGACCCTACTATTGGATTTCTTTCAAAGTTACCCTTTTGACTGTAAATAGGATCGAGCACTATTCAAAGTACATGAAAAATAGATATTTACATTGCATGTGGATGAGAAGTTAGAGATTGAGAATGCTTTATATACTCTTTTATCTATTTATGTATTTCCACTATGGTAGATTTAATATTTATGCTTACCAATGTGGTCCAGTTGATCATATATATATGTAATTTGCTATAAATAATGACACGAATAAATTGAAATTCAAACTTCTGTTCCATCAAGGCTAAACTTTATATCCATTTAAGTATCACTTCATCTCAGGCTAGTATCCAAACCTAGTACGAGAGTAGTGGGCACAAGGCTAGCTGATTTCATAGGAAAAGGACGATAAAACTTTAAAACCTTAGTGCACATAAACATATGTAAGCTATTGCAAAAAATTCATCAAATATATATATATACATGTATATATTATAAAACGATCCTATAGGTTGAACTAGACATGATTAAATTAGCTAGCTCGAGTCATAGAATGGGAATGCTACATCATAACTTTGAGATTTTGTACATAGAGGTGTATATAATAATTTTTTTCTTTATCATTTTCCATCTCTCTACATTATAGTTGTTCATTTTCATAGTCATATTCCTTGGAGATTCCTTGCTTCACTTACCTATTTAAATTTCTAATGCATGATCTATTTATAAACTAATAGATAAAATTATATGAATCTCACCTCATACACACTCATTGTTTAGATACTAATGTTGATGGGTAGTACTATACCCTATACACGCACATACATACATACATACATACATACATACATACATACATACATACATACGTACGTACGTACGTACGTACATACATACATACATACATACATACATACATACATGTAATCGTGTGCATGCGTCCTTGTGCACACGCGCACACACACACACACACACATGTAGTATGCATACACTATGTTTCTACCTACATACATGCATATAGAATGTACATACATATATAAATCCGTACATATAAACATGCATGCATACACACACACACACACACACACACACACACACACACACACACACACACACACACACACACACACACACACACACACACACACACACACACACACACACACACACACACACACACACACACACATACACACACACACACACATACACACACACACACACACATGCGCGCGATGCACATGCACGCACGCATGTGCGCGCACACACACACACACCCCTTTTTTTATATAGTGAAATCTTATATTTCTTTGTGCAAAACCTCAGAAGAGGTGAAAACCCACCATGAGTACAAAAGTTAAAAGATCAAGTAGGCCACACACATGCACACGCACACGCACACGCACACGCACACGTATGCACTCATGCATGCACATGCATATATATGTACATATGCACATACGAAGGCATGTATGCATGTAACTACATATGTATGTACATACATACATACATACATTTTGTGCACGTTCGCATGTCTGTATTGTAAGTTGATGGTCATCATGCTACATTCTTGTGTTGGGGATCCAAACTTGAATTTATGTCCTATATCTTAGACTTGTGAACTTGAAATCCTTATCGATGTTTGTTAGCTTTTTGATTTTTTTAAAACTAGAACATAAAGGACCATGCTAGCATGTGCCATGTAATTTAAATCTACCAAAAAACAAGGTTTAGCATGCCATTTGAAGTATGGGATAATTTATGGGATTCTTTAAAAATATCGAATTAAGATTGACTTTAATCTTATTAGGATAAATAGACCCTTAATATGAAAGTTTCATCTTGATGTTATTTGATGTTGTCTCATAAGAATTATATTGATTGATTAGTTGTAGGTGGATCTTGGTTAGATAAATTAAATGGATATATGTGTGCAAATAGATTTTTGGCATTATGGTAGCATATAATCATGTGGTAAGTATTGGTATTAGATGTTATACAATCACTTAAACAACCATAAAAGAAAATATGTGTTGTCCATTTGGCTTAAACAGTAGTCTCTCTGTGAATTCACAAGGCATACACTATCACATGTGGGTGATCTTCTTGGAGGAAATCATGTCCCCCATGGGAAATGCCCATTCAAATTGCACTGAAAGCACTAAGGCCTTAAATGGATAATGGAAATGATTCACTACTGATTGAATAATAAACCTCAATGTATCATAACATGATGTTTCTTTTGGGACTATTCGGGGTCCTTAGCTTTCTCTCTATCCTTCTATTCACATATCCTCTACTAGTATCCTCTAAATCACAAGTATATCCACCTAATGAATGAATTAGGACATCCTTTATACTCAAAGCTCAATACCTTTACCTTGCTTCACGATTTGCCACCCTATCTATATATGGCGATGCTAAAAAAATTAGGGCAAACCATAAATCTCAGAAAGGTAGGGGCTACAAAGACTTTAACCAAAATTATTAAACTCCTTGCTCACTGATGGTGGTGCCTTGGTTGAAGGAATATTCTTTCATATTACCCAAATACAATTCTCCATTGGGGAAGAGGGGACAAAAGGGAAGGAGTTACACTGGGTTGACTCTTCCATTGGAGGCAAGTTGAATATGTCAATTCAAATGATCCAACCCAAAAAAAAAAAAAGGGAGAATGTTATGAACTTTGGAGCTCCTTCATACACTTGGAATTGTATGGCTCCTACAATGTGCACCCTCACCCATTTGACGCTAAGGCAATTGGAACCTTTTATAGAATAGAATTATCTTGCGCCGTTAGAGGTCCCTACCTTGTCCTCCACCCGTGTATTTAAACCAGCAAATTTCAACACCCTCCGACAGCCACCCTCGAATCTCTCGTGCTTTACATCTCGACGTTGAAATTAGTTTGCTTTTGGACGCGTCATTGGACGAGAACATCAACGATCAGACGTGAGATTACGAGCCCATCAGACGTGAGACTTCGAGATTTACAGTCGTCACCCACTGCCCAATTGGGATTTATCGGCTACACCCGAGCCCACCGCGTCTAGACACCCACGGCTTTATTACGCTCTGCGTTCCCAATGGCGAGAAAAGCAAAGTTTTGCTATTTGTAAGTTGTTTCTTTCCATCCCGATGTTGATCCGCTGCTTGCTTCAATTAAGGGAAATTGGCTTCCTCAAATTGGGCACCGTCGCGTGCTTTACGCAGAAGCGGCGACCAGTTAGGGTTAACGGGAAGAGGAGGTGAAGAACATTGGGATTGAGAGGAGCGGTCCGCAGACCGCAGTGGCCCTGTCGCAGACTTGGAGAGTGCGGGGCGAGGGGCTACGAGAGTGCGTGCAGGAATAATGGTTGCCTTTTGCGCAAAGGAAAACAGAAAGACAAGCGCTGTGCATGAGCGATGGGGAATCCGCTTGGGAAGCAACGGTCAAAGGGGAGTCGACAACCATTATAAATCTCACCTTCGAGCTGGAAGCCAAAAACTCCACGGACTGTAGCAACAAATTGAACAAAAGAACAATCTTTCCATAACGCATGAGCGATTTTTGTAAACGGAACTCCGAAGAATAATCAAAGACTTCATTGTGACAAGCCGCTAATAAGCGAGACCCATTGCCGCAAGAAAACGACTATCCAGAAAGTAGCCTGCCGGCCTGTATCAAGCGTAGAGTATACATCGTGACGGTAGTGGACGATGCTGTCGATCGACGTGAGTCTTTTTGGCGATAGAAACCCCTTCAGATTCGCCTCCACACTTGGCGGAGCGGTGAGAACGACGGCTACTTCACTCCAGTATCGTCCCAGTTTTGATGGCGATCGTTAACTTGCATTCGCCATCGTCCTCGCAGATTCCCACGATCTTCAATGTGGGCTTTGACGGCACGGCCTTCCAGAGTTGACGTATTGGGTTTTTTTACCAGAAACAAGTGAAGCTTGAATTCCGAAAAAGACAGATCATGAAATCGTAAGCTCCAACGTCCTTGCTTCTCTTGCAAAGGCATTCCCCTTGGGCAAAGAGGAAAAGCAATGCTTTTAGAAAGCACATCCCCGGATTTTGTCCTCTTGATACTGTGTCTTGAGAGGGAAAATTCGAAAGGCTGAACGGTAAATCTGAGCCCATCTCAAGGCATGCCTTGTCCCCCACTTCTCTACGTGACCGCAAGGGATTATACTATATAGAGCTTATAGCATGGAAGAGGACGGAATTATGATGTCGAAGAAATCACTGTGCGGCAATCGGAAAAGATCGTTGGCTACTGCAAGACTAAAGAAGGGATGTAGGACTTACTGTACTCTCAAAATGCAAGATTAAAGAAGTAGGGTGTTGAAATGTCATAATCCGGAAGTATATATCAGTACCTAGCACTACTGCTTTTTGGAGATTTTTTGAAGAGGAGTAGTTTGTCCCGAAGATAAGATCTTTTGATGGGTTAATTAAAAAATTGAGAGTCACCAGACTGCAGGTTGGAACTAATAAGTTGTAAAGATCGATCATTTTATGAGTACCAAAGCAAGATGGAGACTGAGGAGCTTTTCCCGCACGTTGAAGGAACCGTCTTTCTTTATCCAAAATTACCGTACATACATAAAATCAAGTTCAAGTATTTGCGCTGTCGCCAAGCACTGTATGATTGTAGTAAAAGTAACGTGCATCCAGCTGCATCATCACCAGGTCCGCCCTGCTATACTTGAGGTTTTTCATCTCGTCTCCATCGAGTGACCAGCACGTTATCGTATCTCTGCTTTATGAGACGCTGTAGAGATACGCTTTCAAGCCAGAGCCAGTTATTCTCACAGATCATCATCTTTCTTAGCTTATAATAATATATATATATTTGGGGTTTAACGAACTTAACCCGAGGACTTTAGAATAAACTTTAAAGCATCATGACTACGGCACCATTGGTTGCTTGATGCAGTTTAGACCTAGTTAGGCTACGTATCTCTGATGAACAAGCTATGAATTCACGAAACCACTATTTTATCCATTTAATAGAATGAAAATAGGGGAAAGATGTTGTTTCCACACTCTTTTTGCCTTCTCTCTTGGGAGGGAAAGCCACTTGTGTTTAATGCTTTTGCGTGGGAACCTACACATGTAAGCATTAAGTGCTTAGAGTCAATGCACATGATGATGCCCAAGATGCACGGTTGGTGGAGGTTGGTACATTTCTCGAGAGTAAGATGAATTGAGATTGATTCTCAAATTTGCCACTCCATTTTCAATGGTGCCATTTGCAGCACTACAATGCCATTTCCTATAGGCATCTGGTGCTGGCCTTGGATTGCAGCGCCTTCAATGCTCATGAGCTTGTACAGACTTGGATGAGTTGGCTAATCACAATTGTCCAGCTCTCACATGGAGAGCTCCTTGCATATACTTAGACCTCTATCTCAAACGATTAAGACCTTCATTAAATGCTTCAAAGAACTGGAGCATGTGAACAAAGTGATGTATTGGCACCAAATGCGCATCTTCTTCGCATGTGCACTGAGCCTTGTTGTCTCCATTTTTCAATTACTTAAGACCCATATATAAGTATAGATTAGTGAAGATACCTATTGAATGGATTGGGCTTAAGCTTGGATTAGCATGTACCTAGAATGTGAATTGGATGGAAAAAAACACATTTTGTTCTATCCCAAGTGAAGGCCCTACTATTTCCATCCTAGTTTCATCTTAACTTAGTGCATTTGATAAGAAGCCTAAAGTATAAAGTGACTTTCAACAAGAACATAAAAATACATTCCCATTTGTTGTGTGTCGTGTAATATTGTTAGTTATAATACACCTTATTTGGCATGGATGTAGTTCAATGAAGGCTGAAGAGACCATGTACAATTTTGTGAGTTGAATAAATAGATGCAACATGCTTGATGAGCAGTTGTGGGCATTGTGTGGCCCTCTTAAAGAAAATTCTTCATTCTTCAAGCTTCACGGCTCCCTTACTTGCACACTTCTCTATATTTTCGACCTACTTCAACTTCCCCTTGATGTTGTAAACATGCATTGTAGGATAATACATCCACACTTGGTTAGCATAGAATGCAATAGGCTAAACAAGCCAACAAGTAGATGAGTCTCTTTCCCTTGGACACCAAGAATCTAGATTTGTGCATGAGGTGGCTACATTGGATTTGTTGAAAAGTGTGATTTTAATTGGCTTTGTAGTGTTTGCTTTCCTGCCCATGTTGGCACATTATTGGCAAGTTTTTATTAAAATATTATATGCTTTACCTTGTTTATGTTGCGCGTGCATCTCGATTTTGACAATCCCTCATACCTTCGAACATTAGAGTTTGCAGTTGGGGAAAAAAAAGCTGAATACTATTGGCTGTCTACTCGAACATGCAGATAACTGGTAGAATCCACCCCATGATGCTTGGGAAGGAGCTTTAAAATTCTTATATCCATTGGAAAAAAGACAAGAGTTCACAACTGCACGTGGGCACTACCTCCTAATATAGTGGTGCTTAAGAGGAACCAAATGATTGTTTTAGTGCGTTGGGCTATTAAAAGGTAGTTTTAGGTTGAAGGCAAACACTTTGTAGAATGATCTCCATTCATTAAAAGATAAAAGAATGTTTAGTTCTCGTTTAGTTGACATTTTTTAGCAAACAACTTATTTTATGGAGTGGCTTAGAAAAGAGCATACATGTGGGTGAACGAGAGCTAAGCTTTTCATTTCATGCCAATATATCCCCCTACTCAACTTTTGTTTTATCACAATACACACCATAGACACAGGAGATCAACACGCCTCACAATTGCTTGAACTTGCATTTGAAGTTGCTGCTTCCTTTGAAGCAATTTGACGATCAATATGTCCCCCTATTCAACTTTTAAATTTAAAATCTAATTAATGAGCCTCACAAACCTCCACAAGCTGAAAATGAGTGAGTTTCCTTAACTGCTTGAACTTGCATTTGAAGTTGCTACTTCCTCAGTGAAGCAATTTGACGATCAATATGTCCCCCTAACGAGCTTTAAATTTAAAATCCAATGAATGAGTCTTCCTTCAAAACCCTCCACAAGCTGAAAATTAATTCCTAACGTAAAATGTGCCCACTATGCTAGTTGAAATTTCACAAAGGAGCCGGGTGAAAAAATTAGAGAGGTTGGCCTTAAAAATAGGAGATCTGACGAGAAAGCGAGTGGAATGCGCTCTAAAGGGTGACCGAGGACTGAGGAGACACTTTTTGGGCGAGTGGGGCCAGGGCGGGCGGCGGCCGTCAGGAAGGGGCGGGTGGCCAGCGGGCAACCGTATTTTACGCCGTTACGGACTAGCTAGGCGTCTATTGGACGGGAGGCCTTTTTTTGGGGGGTGTTGGGCGGCGTGCCAATTTTCTGTTACTTTTTGCGGGCGATGCCGGCCACTCCAACGGCCCCGCAGCGGCCGCCCGCGCGGGGGTCCCATGAGGCAGTTGTCGTATGTTGTCGCGTAGGAAGGGGGACCCATGGGAGCCAGATCCTTTTTAAAGGCCGAGGCGTCCTTCTGAAAATCCACCACCTCTCGTGCACTCGTAAAAAGTGAACGAAGGCTCTCGACTCTCTCATACAAACTCTTTCTCATCAACTTTTTCTTCTTCTTCCTGCAGCTCCTTCATGGGCAACCTCTCTCACAGTTTGCATTCCATCTCCTCTCCCTCTGCTATACCCTCCTCCTCCTTCTCTTCTCCCTCTCCCCATCTCCCTCTCATTGCCTCTTCCCCTTCCCCCCTCCACCTCGTCCTCTCCTTCTCCTCCTCCTCCTCCTCCCACCAATGGCGCCCCTCCGCCACCATTCATCTCGGAGAGAATGCGGCTCAACTCCTCCACACCTCCCTTTCTTCGCCCCCGCCTAGCCTTGCTGCCCCTAGTGCGGAGGGTTCTCTTCCCCTCCAGACGACGAAAGCGCCTCATCAGCTGGCCGGCCGCGACCCAAGAGATAGCCCTGACTTGCATTCCGATAGCGGTAACTCTGCTGATTGCTCTTCTGCTTCGCCTGACGTCGACTCTAGCTCGGACGAGGATGATGGTAGCGTCGCTGCTAGACTTCTCGGCCCGAGGTGGAAATACATTTGTAGCCCTCAGCTAGCTAACGAAGGCAAAGAGATCCCTCGGGAGAGTCCCTATCAGCAAAAACTCAGGATCCGTAAGATGAAACTCTGCCATTGCACTGAAGAGCTGGGTTCGGAGAGCTCGGACACAGGGGAAGATATCGTCCCGCGTGACGATCCCCCTGCCCGAGTAGTGGCCACCTCGGAAGAGAAACGAGAAGCCTCTGTAACTCCCATGCAAGATTGTGAGAATGTGCAGTTTGAATCAAGTGAGGAAGATCAGTACTGTGAAAATGAAAATGGGCAGACTAGCTGCCAGAAAGGCAAATTCCCGCCTCCGCTTTCGTACCCCTTACCAGCCTCATCAGTTTCTTCTTCATTTTTCTTACGCCCTTATAGGAAGGATGGTCGATTCCTTCTTGAGGAAGTGAGAGTCCCTTGCCGACAGTATCTGCGGTCATCGAGAAAAGATGGCCGCCTGAAGCTTGAGCTCGTCAGACAAACTGACGCCGAAAATTTTGCGAGTCGGGAGAGTTGTGTAGATGTTGGAGAGGTAGAAACAAACCCCGTAGACGAAAGCGAAACTGTACAGGAGATTCAGGCCACAGAATGCAACGTAGAGAAAGAAGTTGACATAGGTGAGTTGCGGGAAGAATTCGAGGGACTAGGTGACTCTACCGATGACATTACTCAGAATTCCTCTGGAGAGAGTAAGTCTAACTTTGCACGAATATTTGAGAAGGATAGTGAGGTGCTCCCTGCAAGTGCTAAAGAGACCCTGCTAGGAGGAATAGCTTTGCAATCTGGTAGAGGTGCCGCTCCTTTACCTATTTCGAGCCGGAACAATTCCAGGAGGGAGCCGGACCACGTCACATTAATGGGCAACCTTGAGCCTGAGGAGGCTAGGAGCTTGCCGTGCTTGGCATCAAAGCGTTGTGGATCGCTTATGGACACAAATCCACTGCAGTGCTCTTCACCCAGTTCGAACGATCCCTTGCTAGTGGGGTCTCTGAAGCAGCAGACATTGATAAATCCTCCCGGGAAGAAGTTGCCATGCTACAATCTTAGTAGCCTACCCCAGCCATTCAATATCTGGGCCAGAAAGGCGAGTCTCCAAAGCTTTGATTCGGGATCAGCGCTTCATTCACCTGCGACAAATAAGACGAGCAGTTTCCAGTCTATGGAGGGCTCCAAGCTGCTAGTAGAGTCCGTCGGGTTAGAGACAGGCATGGGCGGAAGTTTCGTTGGGAAGACGAGAGGTGGTGGAATTGGCGAGGCGTGGAGGCGGGTCTTTGATGGGGCAAGCAGTCTACCAGCTCCCTTTCACTGCGATGTACAGATTTCCTTCGCTGGAATGAGAGCTGCCCTTGGAAGCCACGACTGGTCGTATACGCACCCTTGCATGAAGGAGTTGGAGAGAAGCGAATTGGGCAAGGGCCTGAAGCTCCACTGTGTCGCCACGAGCTCTTGAAAAAGTGTCTTTGTTCCTTCACCTTCGGTTTTTCTCTCTGCCCTTCATATTAGTAAAACCCAGTCTGGGTTCGCTTCTTCTTCTGATATCCTTGTAAAAGCCTAATATTCAGTGTAATCACTACTTTTGTTCTCTCCACTCTTGTTAGCTCATTCTGGGTAGTTCTCCTGCAATGTTCTAATAAGGTGCTGACCTCGAAATATATTAAGTGCCCTTACACTCTAAGCTTTTAGTACTTTCTAAGTTCTGATATACCCTCTTTCTACTTTTTGTGGCCCTCATTGTTCTCCGAAGAGTCTGAGTTTTCGCATAATTGTCGTGCAGAGTTCTTATATGTTATCCCGCTAATACTTTGGCTTAATTAACGCGAAACTTCTCCGCATGCTTGACGGGCTTTATATGCGACATAAGTTTCCAACTTTTGCAAATGCATCTGTGGGCAAATTGTTTCTCTAGCGTTTGTTTTGTGAGAGCGGGCTTTACGCGGATACCTTCATTGCCCCCGTCGTATCTCATTCGAGAAGTCCACCGTCGTCCAAATTCTACAAGAGACACTCGAGAAGAAACGAAGTTGCATTTTCCATAGCTAATATTCAAGCGAACGTTCAACGTGCATGGATACACATGTAGATCCACGCCTGCTAGAAATGACATCGCTTCGCCAGCGCAGCTAGGACGACAGTAGAAGATGAGGACCAGGGGTGACAAGTAAAGTTCCGAACTGCATACAACGTAGACCTTCTTTAGTCCCTCTAATTTTGACACAATTTCACTATTCCATCTTCTAGTCGATGACATTGGTCTACTTTTGAGGAATGTAATTTGTATCACATCATCCACGTGAGTTTGACTCATTATCACCAAGCTTAATTTGAGGGGTTATTTGTGTGGAATCCAACTAGAATGCTTGGCTAGCTGCTACTTAAATATATGGGCCAGCTGCTAACTATATGGCCTATTGTAAGTAGCTTATAATAGGTCAGTTGCTCTAATGGCTTCGAATGTGCCACATGGCTTCGTAGGATTTTAGAGTTTCATAAAACTCTCTAGTGTGGCCAAGTAATCATGTGCTTGGTTGGAATTTGACTCATTATCACCATTCTTAAGCCCAATGGACCACATCATCCACCACACTAACTATCCATCTTTATCTTAATCATATTCCCCCTTCTACTTTAGTTTCATTTGTAGTAACCAATCACATCTACAGCATCGCATAAGTTGAAATAGCCTAGTTGCCCACATCATCTACCATTCTAGCGAGAATTTGATCGTATCTTTGTCTTAATAGAGCAATAATTCTATTCTCCCATGCTAGCTCTCAATGGATCACGTTAAGCACCTCATTATGCATCTTCCACCTCATTGGTTGGAATTTAATTGCCCACCTTGATTGTAATCATATTTAGAGCGATTGATTCCATTCTTCCATGCTTGCCCAATGGGCAATCTCAAAACCACCTATCTGGGCACCATCCACCATCTTGGATAGAATTTAGTTGCCAATTTCATTCTCCCATGCCAATTTGATAGGTCATGTCAACCACTTCATTGGGGCATCACATTTGGCTACTCTAATGAGAATTTCAGCACAATTCGAATTCTCCCCTATACTAGCTAATTGCTTGGCGATATCGACTACCTCATAGGGCATCATCCACCAAACCGGCCAAACCGGCTAGAATCTAGCCGCTAATTCAATTCTCCCATGCCTGCTTGATGGGCTACATCAACCACCTCATTGGTATCATCCCACGCACAATTGAAATTTGGAAAGATGCTCCTCTTCCAAGCAATAGTGCACACACGAGTTCAACTACCAATGTAGTGGTCAGCATGCAAAGTAAAGTGACCTTCAATCTTTTGCACTTCCAGTGCAAACATTGGCTTTCTATCTCTAAATCTACATCTCCAACTTAATCCTTACAATTCAAGCTTCCACCCTCGTATGCAAGCCTAAGAGTTAGCCTCTTTGTATTACTCCCTATACTTGAGGTCACTCCTTGCCCCTCCTTGCAAGCTTCCACCTTAATCTTCTTTACTACAAGCTTTGCATGTAACCCAGTTCAACATACTCCATATGTATAGATCCTTTTGCACACTTTTAGCTCCTTTAGTAGTCTTAACATTGTGCCTTATAGCTCTCTAACAATCTTCAAATCATGTCATTCACGAATGCGCACACTACTGTGTTCCTTACCAAGCTTACCCAATCTCCAAAACAAGTGTGTATGGAGTGATATATTGTCTTTTAGGATCAAAAAGTTTTTAATGGTAGAAAAGTGGTTAAGCAAGTGCTCAACATCCTTGGCGGTAGTGAACATGCTAGTTATTCCAAGCATCCATGGAAGAGAATAAACTATTAAAGGAATTCCCCAACACATAGGTAGCACTAATGGTGGAGTCAAGTTTGCACGCTTGCCAATAGAAATTCAGGCTATTTATAGCAAACACAACATTTCTTCTTTTTTAATACTCATGGAACTACGAAGTCCTGATCTTGGTTGGATAGTTTGAACTCTCTCCTTATTTTAGGTCACAACTTCCATCTAAATTCATTTCTATGCCAAAGTTGACCCCAACATTGTAGGATCCTTTTGAAAAGCAAGCTTGTGTTCAAGATATCCATATCATTGAGAGAGCTACATTTAAATAAGATTGATAACCACATGGAGTCCTAGCACATAAATGTGCCCTTGCCAATGAAGAAGAATTGACTCTTGAGTTCTTCAAAAGCATGCCATAGAGTTTTTAAGAGCTTGCTTTTGTTAGTCTAGCAAGGCTCAGGGTTGCATATGGTAGATAACCTGAGGCTTCTATTTAAGAGTTCCCACCATAAGTCTAACATATTTGAAATTCCCAAGGAGAAGTTGAGCCCAATCCATGCCAGGTTTCAAAACTGCTTTTACAATCTAAGAGGCTCCTAGTTTGTTGGAGGTCTATAGGCTCATTGTTGAATATCCACAACCCCCTTCCTTCTTTGGGTCTTGTGCAGAAGGACAACCTCACCTTACCTATTCTCTTTCTAGTGGTGGGTCCTCCCCATAGAAATGATTTGCACATATTTATGAATTTCTCAAGTAGAAGATATGTTTGAAATCAACCAACAGCCGGGTACGCACAATGGAAGATTGATAGAATAGCCCAAGAGCTCACACAGTGTGTGTGCTGAGTGGAATCACAAACTTCTTAACTTTATGTGCTTCAAATATATGTACATACTAGTAAATAGACAATGATCCAGCCAGATATAGAAACCACCAGAAGAATATATATAGAAACCACCAAATATAGATCCAGCCAAATGTGGTCCTCTAATCTTACCGCAAGTTCCTTCTACTATGTACCGAATATCTCTAGATCACTGAGCCTGTGTGCTCCACCTCTAGCATATATAGACTCTCCGTCTAAAGACCTTAGCAATTTTGCTACCCTAGAAGAAAGCCTAGGTTGTAGCCCTAAATGAGCTTACTCTGTAGCACCAATGGGACTTATCTCCCTCTTGGATGTAGGCCTAAGAGTGTGTCTCCTACTGCTCCCAAAATCCACTGGCTACTAGATAATAAAATGCCATGCCAAAGGGATCCTTTTATAGGCCCCCAAGGGGCTCAAAATAATCGACCAGCCTGCTACATATTTGCCGACTCACCCTATCCCAACTGACCCCACTTAGTCTAGCTTCCCAATATGGGGATGTGGGCTACCCATTCTTGGGATGTGGGTTGGCTGACTTGGTTGAACAACCTTCTTGGCCCTATATAAGGGTAGGGTGCTACCCACTTGTAGCCCCTCCCTTTGCTACAACACCTGCCCCATTTGATGCCTTGCACCCCTGCCTTCTGCCAGGCCATGGTCTGTCCTAATTGTACCTTTTGCCAGATCTCCCTTTTCAACTCCACTCCTATGCCTTCTTGCTGCTCCTCAGTAGAACCTGCTAGGCCATATCTAAGGCATATTACTCCATAATCTTTCCTGTCCATTTGCACCCTTGATGTAGACTTTCAGGCTCCGAGTGGATCTCCTTATGTGCTCCTCACATGGCAGCCTTGTTGCAGCCACTTCTTCTTTATTTTCTAAGCCTATCATGCCCTAGGTCTCCATCCCCACACATTCCTCATTCGGGGGCTTATAGATGGGGAGGTGTCCTTTCCAACCCCCCCTCTTACTAACATATCTCAGCCCATTGCCAACATGTCAATGACGTTGCCCCAGCTGCAACTTTCATGATGGAACCCTATGGAACAATTCAGTGTCAATTCTAGTTCTTGGCTTTTCAACCAGTGGCTCTTGCTCCTCCAAGTCCAGTCCTACACAAGCAAAGCTTCCTAAAACAAAAGTCCAGACAAGGTAGCACTAGATGGCACCACCACCTTCAATCACGTTCCCACCTTTGAACTCAAGCAATCCAGAAACTAGCACCTTTTAGTTGTCCCCCTCATAATGAGTGAACAACATGGAGTCTTCTAGGAACAAGCTCTCAAGGTCTGTTTCAACCCATCCTTCCTCTGGCAGGGTCTGCAACAAAAGAACCATCTCAAGAAATGAAATCCCAAGAACATTTCCAGATAACCTGGACCACAAACTCTCATTGAGCTCTTAAGCAAGTAATCTTCTGGCTTCAGTCATTAGGGGAGAATTGGGGTCTCCAAAGGGCCCCCAATTAGTGTTTCCTAATTTCAAGGGATTAGTGAGGTATTTGAGGTGTACCAATGGGAGTGCCCCTTTTTGTGGGGCAATGCCATGTTGAGGTGGAGGGTGGGTAGACCTACAAACATCCCCTATTGGCTACTCCTCTTACATTGGGGACCACTCAAACCATCCCCCCCCCTCAACCCATGCTTGACCCTCCTCCCATGTGCACCTCCCCCAGACAATCCTACAATTCATTCAAGAGGCTGTGGGCCCTTCTGAGTGAATTTCCCCCCCCTCTCAGATTGTTGCATGCCTGCCCCCTCCATTTTTCAAATGTGGGAACTCATTTGGCAGCTGCTCTACCCTTACTACTCTAGTCCACTGTCTTTCTCCCTCTCCAGCACCTCTTGAAGCAACTGCTCTTTCTATCTCCATTCCTAGCTACAACACTTCCTGCAGCAGGAGGTCATCATCCCCCTCTTCTCTTTCTCCCTCCATTCCTAGCTACAACACCTCTTGTAGTAGCTGCTCATCCCCCTCTGCTCTTTCTCCCTACATTCCTAGCTACAACACCTCTTAAAGCTGCATTCCACCATCAGTTGCAGCCTCTATACCCACCTTCCCTCTCTCTCTTTGTCCATCTATTGAAGCTTCTCTCTCCCTCCAAGCTGCACTTTCAGGTCCAGTCTTGCTGTTGTGACCTATGTACAAGCATGGTGAGGAGACCATACACATCCTCTGTGTCCCACATGAGAAAAAATGCACTAGGTGAATGGGTGCCTTGCACCTACAGCTTGAATGATTGGACAATCATGAGAGGACTTGCCAAGGGTCCACACAAGGTTCCTAAGAGCAAGAAAGGTGATCTTTTGCATGAATGGAAGGGTTGCATCATGAAGTTCAAGCTTGGGAAGAAAGGATGGCTTGCTAATGTGCAACACATCTATATGGGGAAGGACATGCACCTTGCTTCATCAAGCAATCAAGGGTCCCCATAAGCTTCCCAAGAGCAAGAAAGGTGATCTTTTGCATGAATGGAAGGGACGAATCATGAAGTTCAAGCTTGGGAAGAAATGGGTCTGCATTTGTTTTGAAAAATGTGAGACATGTGCCTAAGTTGACCAAGAGTCTTATCTCAGCGGGTTAGCTACATGATGCTAATTTTCAGACCACTTTTGGCTTTCAGAGTTGGAAAATTTAAGAGGGCTCTATGGTTTTGGCCAGGGGTGCCAAGTGTGGGACTTTGTATCCCTTACATGTATCAGGGTGTCTAATCATGTTGTTGCAATAACTGAGCAGCCAAGTACTTCTTTGTGGCATTGCAGGTTGGGGCACATGAGCTAGAATGGAATGAAACTCATGCCATTTGGGTTATCATACCGCATTTGAGCTTTTCTGATTTTGAATTTTGTGAGCACTGTCTCTATGGGAAGAAGACTAAATCAGCCCATAAAAGAAGGGGAAAGAAAGAGCTTGAAAGGATTGATTTGGTGCATTTAGATGTATGTGGTCCCATGCCTACACAGTCATTAGGTGGGGCTGAATACTATGTGACATTCATTGATGATGCAACTAGGAAAGTGTGGGCTTATGCTATTGGTCGAAAGAGTGATGTTTTCCAAGTATTTTAAAAATAGTAGGCTTTGGCTAAAAATCAGTCAGGTAGAACGCTTAAATGCCTACAGACTGATAATGGTGGAGAGTATGTCTCTAATGACTTTCAACATTTCTATGATACACGTGGGATTAAGAGGGAGCTCACATCCCCTCATACTCCAGAGCATAATCCAGTTGCAGAACAGATGAACTACATCATTCAGGAAAGTTTGCAATGTATGATTTCCAATGCAAGTCTTTCTAGTGGTTTTTGGGCTGAGGCAATGAAGACTGTAGTGCATGTGATCAATAGAATCACCTAGTAGGAGTTTGGATGGTGGTATTCTTGAAGAGACATGGAGTGGCAAGAAGCCCTCTTACTCTCATTTGCATATATTTGGGTGTGAGGCATATGCACATGTGCCAAAAGAGCGTGGAAGAACCTAAATCCTAAGTCTAGGAAATGCATCTTTCTGGGTTATGGTGGAAGTGGGGAGATGGGCTATCATCTCTGGGATCTAGAAGCAAAGAAATATCATACGAAGCCATGATGTGGTCTTCAATGAGAAGAAGATGCATAAGACACTCATGAGGGATGTGGAAATGAGGAGAATCACTTTCCAAGATGTGAATCCACCCACATATGTTGATAGACAACAAGCTATCCATGCATCGAATGTGCAAGAAATGGTGCCTCCAGGTACTCCCACAGGTACAAAATCAAGGGCAGATGATGGATCATCTATTGGTGGCAATGATGAGCCAAATGTGGTTGCAGGAGGGATAGCAAGCTGAAATGCCTTTGAGAAGAACATCTAGAGTGACTAGACCGCCTGAGAGATTTGTTCCAAGAGTAGACTATGTGATGCTTACTGATTGCGGGGAGCCTTCTTGCTATAAAGAGGCTATGATGCGCGAGGATCAGCGCAAGTGGGAGTATGCTATGCAATCAGAGATGAGTTCAATCATAAAGAATAAGACTTGGGACTTGGTTTCTTTACCACATGAAAAAAAAGCATTGCCATGTAAATGGGTCTACAAGATGAAGGTCACAGGTGATGATGTGCCCAAGTACAAGGCCCGTTTGGTTACTAAAGGGTCCAAGCAAGAGAAGGGTGTGGACTTTGATGAGATATTCTCTCCGGTTGTGAAGATGACCACACTTAGATGTGTACTTGGACTTGTGGCAATAGAGGATATGGAGCTTATGCAGATGGATGTCAAGAAATATTACTTGCATGGGGATTTGCATCAGGAAATTTACATGATACAGCCAGAAGGCTTTGAAGAAAAGGGCAAAGAGCATTTGGTTTGCAAGCTGAAAAAGAGTCTCTATGGCCTTAAGCAAGTGCCTAGAGAATGGCATCACAAGTTTGATGCTTTCATTCGTCCTAGGGTTTTAGAAGAAGTGAGATTGATCACTGTCTCTACACTAAAAGGGCTCAGGATAATAGCCTGATACTTATGGCACTTTATGTGGATGATATGCTATTGGCTAGCAAGGACACCTATGAGCTTGATGCATTGAAGGTCAAGTTGCATGAGGCCTTTGACATGAAAGATTTGGGACCTGCAAGTCATATTCTTGTTATGCGCATCACGCATGACTAGAATAGGAAACTCCTTTGGCTTTCACAGAAGGAGTATGTTACAAAAGTGTTGCAACATTTCAATATGGAGGGGGGGAAGGCAATAAGTACTCCATTGCCTCCATATGTGAAGTTGAGTCAGAAAGACAGTCTCAAATCAGATGAGGAGAGGGCCATGATGGCCAAGGTTCCGTATGCATCAATGGTTGGGAATTTTATGTATGCTATGATAGCTGCTAGACCGGACATTGCATTTGTAGTAGGAGTTATTAGCCGGAATATGGTTAATCCAGGAAAGAGGCATTGGGAGGCAGTTAAGTGCATCATGAGGTACATGAAGGGTACCAAGGAGGTGTGTATTTGTTTTGGTAGAGGAGAGATGCATGTATTTGGGTACACAGATTATGACTATGCAGGGCATGTGGATAGCAGGAGATCCACTTCTGGTTATGTGTTCACCTTTGCAGGTGGTGCAGTGTCGTGGATGTCTCATGCATAGAAGTGCATTGCTTTATCTACCATAGAGGCTGAGTATGTTGTAGCCATAGAGGAAGGAGGCTATATGGCTTGATCAACTAGTGAGAGATTTGGGGATTCACACAGGTGTACCGACATTGCATAGTGATTCCATGAGTGCTATTTAGCTAGCACAGAATCCGGTCTTTCATGCAAAGACCAAACACATTGAGGTCAAGTAGCATTTTATCAGGGAGGTACTTGAGGACAAGCACATAGAGCTTGTTAAGGTTCATACAGATGATAACCCTACAGATATACTAACAAAGAGTCTACCTAGTCAGCGGTTTGAGTATTGTCGTGTATTGATGGGCATTGGATAGTATGCTTATTTGTTCTCCCTTAAAGGCACATTGGCCTTTAAATGGGAGGTTGTGGGGGATGAAGGCCATTGTACCTTAACCCCGGTTATGTACAATACTCAAACACACACACACACATATATATGGATGAAATAGAAGATTAGGGTGTTCTGCACCCACCAAAACTTGTGTCTCTCAAGCTCCCTCTCACCCTCTCAGCTTCTGTTGTGTCCTCACAATCTTTTCATGAAATATAGAAAATTAAATAAAGCAAAGAATACATATGAATTCTTGAATTATAGCAACAAAACAGAAGAAATTCCCAAGTAATGTTAAAGATATTTGGAATATAATTAATACATCATATGGAGAATGTCGCACCATAACATATCCAAAACAAGAATACCAAATAAAAGGATAATTTCAAGGACCTACTGGTTCCTCTGTTGTTTCCCAAAACTTTAAAGAGTATCTTTGTAAATGCTCACTCTGCTCTTCATTGAAGAGTTAAAGCTCTATTTGTCTTGGTAGAGTCCTGCTATGGTCTCAATTTCTTAATCCCTCCACCTTCAATTGTATCATCTCCTTTTGGTACCCCCTCTATTGCCAACAACGGTACTTGGAAGCAAGCCCATTGTCAAATTTTAGGATTATTTATAAGCATATGTGCAACAAATGCTTTCCAACTCTGCTAGGTGCTCAATAGTCTCAACAACTAAAACAATACACCTCTTATAAGAAAGAAGCTCTATTGCAGCAAGCCCTCCAAACAACAAGTCCAATGTACATACTCAGCTTCTCAACAGAATCCCATGATGTATTGAATGGTTTTCATTCTGAAGGATAGTGCAATGTTGAATGCATCACCCTCGTCACTTGATTCTTCTTCATCCCTTCATTTTTAATCTGCAACATATATTGATGACTTATATCGTGTGTTGGTATAGCACTCAATTTCATTGAAATTCTTACCAACACGCAAGCAATTAAAACATCCATAGATCCAGTGATAAATATATCCAAAATTTCAAAATTAAGGCAACCAAGGTGTATTTTATATTGTGTGCATGTCTTATTTAGTGCATTTTTCAAACATGATACATGATCCATTGTTAAGAATGCCACAAGAAGGCATCACACTAGTGGGGGAGAAGTGATTGTCATCATGCTCTTCAACAAACACTCAAAGCGATCCTCATTTCAATCCATGCTTCTACTTGGTCCATATATTAAATCCAAACAAGCCACCCCAATTGCCATTGGCTCTTGGAACATATTATCTACAAATTCCACTCCCTCCCTATTTGAACCGAATGTGTTGGAAACCCCAAGGGCACGTGGAATTTGGTCCATGACTTGCACCTTCTCTTTGTCCCATAATCCACCTTAGGTACAGGCAATGGTGAAGTTTCCTTGACTTGTTAAAGCTTCACTTCTAACCATGATTCACAACAACCCTGAATCCAATGGTAAATTCTGGATCGATTTCAAAATGTAATTTGCACTCATCCCAAATTTGTAACATTAAAGAAGGCCATTCTGCCCATATAAACATATAAAGTTCTTGTAGTGTAGCATCTCTCTTTATCTGCATAGCATGTTCTTCAATATCAGGAATCATGGCAGACTTGTGCAATCAAGTACAATCTAGTGTCAACATTTAATGTTTTCTAGAATGATAATAATGTGGAGGTTTTATCTATTTGCACATGAAGCCGTTTGATATTGCATAAAATGTAAATGCAATGTACTATTGTCGCCAATATATTCGAGATAGTACAAATTGAATTTAGTAGCTCCAGAGATTGAGATTGTTACTGCTGATGATGATGACTCTTTGATGGCATCAGGCTCCACAATTCAATAGAATGCACAACATGGTGATGTGTAGCAACAAATCCATTGTGATGAACAATGAATTTTTGGCATCTTTGTCCAAAATTTGCACTCCTTGCAACTATCTTGGTGGCAATCACAATCTCAATGTATAGCAACTTGCTAAATCTCAATTTGTAGAATCCGCATGACTAAAAATTTATGATCTTGCAACATCACAACTTCGCCATTCCCTTTTTGTGCCTTTCTAGAAATCCATGCTAATCCATATTCCTTGCCATGCCTATTTGCCCATGCCTCTCAACACTATGGCCTAATCCAAGAATCTAACTCCTATCATCTAGTTATATTTGGTAACTTAGTTATATAGGTATATAGCTATTTATGTTAGTCAAATTTAGCGATATTTATATTATTTAAATTGTATACATTTTTTATATAAAACTACATATCAAACGTATATATATATATATATATATCAATAGATATATATCTTTGTTTAATTTGTAGTTATATTTTATGTTAGTTGAATTTATTGAAAGGTATTAGTTTTGCTACAATAGTTGGAGGCCTAGAGTTAAAACCTAAGTCTACAACAAGCTTGTCCACATGCTCTTTGTTCAACCTTCTATATATATAGCTTGGACTCAGCTTGGAGGAGATTTTTGACATCTTGTAATAGGAATTGGAAATTTTGCATGCAACCTGAATGGGTAGTATTTTTCATATTTCACCAAGCCTGATGGTCCCTCTTGTCCTTTTTTCCCGATGTCCTTGTCACTTGGCTCCAATCCACTACCAGTGCTTATTCCCATAGCTATTACCACACCCTCCGGAGTTGTTTATTCCTTTGCCTGTAGCATTTTCCATCTTGTGAATATTTGCTTGCAACACAATCCTCAAGGACGGAGATCCAGCCATCATAAATGGCACCCCTTGTGATGATCATATCTACATCATTCATGGCAAAGCTATGCCCAATGTTACCTTGCCAGTGTGAATGGAAGCTTCCAAAATATACGAAGCGATTAGAATGCAATACTTAAGAAAATCGACATGTAAAAAAATTTATTGATAATTGAATTCTATACGTACATCCCAATTCTCACAATCTAGATGTCCTTTTGCAAGCACTTGTTGTGCTTGGGTTTGTTAAGGAGCACCGATTTTCCCTTCATCTGCTTTAGTATATCAATGTATGGGGATTGTATCAAGATATTTTGAGACTCTAACGAAGCCACAACCAAATCTCCCTATTCCTTGGTGCTTTGAAAGAAGTTGTTGCTAAATCTTGCTGGCTTCTTTCAAAGCACTAAGATTTGGTTGTGCAGCTAAATCTTGCTGGCTTCAAAACAATAAGGTTAGGGAAGATTTGGCCATGCAACAAACCTTGCTGGCTTCTTTCAAAGCACCAAGGTCTAAGTATATTTGGCCGTGTGGCTAAATCTTGTTGGCGTCTTTCAAAGCATGAAGATCTAGGTTAATTTGGCCACGTGGCCAAATCTTGTTGGTTTCTTTTAAAGCACCAAGGTCTATCAAGATTTTGCCATGTAGCCAAATCTTCAAAGCAGGGAGATTTGACCACGTGGCAAATCTTCATGACAAACCTCTTTTCAAGTGATAGCATTGTGGCTCAAGAAGATTTTACCGTTTTCTCAAATCTTACTTTCACTAGTACTTGGAGAAATCTTGATTTCACCAACCTTTTACACATAGTTGTATGCCACACAGAAGCCTAGCAGCCAAATCTTTATGGTGACCTTGTAAGGCATTATCATCCTAACTCACACATCAGATATCATTATTGAACTATAACAAATGCTTTGTATGCAAGTGTCACATTGAAAGTGGGTGTTAAAGTCAACTTGCTTGTCAATGGAAAGATTGTTGCCATTGGGACAATATTCTCTATGACATATGCCAAGGTGTGTCTTTAGGAGAAAACAATGTCTTGGGGGTGATAGATATCTACATGGATAAAAGTGCACTCCTTCCATTTCCTACAATGGATGCATTCTTAGTCTATGAGGCTTTAAGTAGCATTGTTCATTGAAAAGAATAATCAATGAGTTGCATGGACAATGTCAATGGAGCTATTGTACCAACAAATGATATAACATTAGGTACCATTAGGGTCATTGCTTTCTTGGGTGTAGCCATCTTTGGTGAGGTTCAGGGAGTTTTTTGTATGTAGGTATCTTGCATGACCCATAACTTATGCATTGCTCAAAGGAATTCGACAAACTTTGTCTTCAAGTTGTAGTACACATTCCAAATTGAACATGAGACAAAAAATTTATGAAATAATGATTTTGAATGAGACCATTAAAGCATTACAAGTGCTATGTTGCATGTGAAGCATGCATCCTAAAGAGTATAGGATATAGTAATTTATTCAAAAAGGTCAAATTTTTGTTATGTACATACATGCAACTAAGTAATCATTCAAAAGTACATTGTGTGAGCTTTTCCTCAACTCAAGGACACACCTAAATGAGAACATTAGGTATGGGTTAATGGTACTCCAATGTTGTGCCAAAGTTGTGCACGCCCATTTTAGGGCATGCTCCATAACTGTTTTTTTATTTGTTCAAAATCAAAATGGATTAAAAAATTGAATCCAAACTAGTGGGACTACTACATGGTGGTCTTAAAACATTGATAGTTATTGATATTGGTATCTAGATTCACCCTAGAATGGAAGAAATTAAAAATGTGCAATTTTTGCATGTGCAAATATATTTTAATAAATCCAACACTATTTACAATTTTGAATTGTTTCTTTTTCCATGCACTTGCTTACTATATGGCTCATAAGCATGCCAAAGCTCATTTCATTTCATAATACATAGCATCAAACCTGATAGCATGCCCTTTGGTGTATTTATGTTTTGAAGAATTTTAGGCCACATTGCACTTGTTTGGAATATCCAATTCCATTAACGTGTATCCCTGGAGAGGGAGGAAACCCGATGGCTGAATTTTAAAATTTCACACCTTCCACACATCTAATCTTGGAATATTAAGTACCTGCAATGTGTCCTCACCTTGCAACCCTCATGAACCTCGATGTGACCTTGCATAGTCTTTGGTTTCAGGGAAGTTGTCTTCTATTATTTGCTCATGTCACAAGCTTTCTCTCTGTTATAGAGGGTCTATTCTGGCAGTTCACTGATCATCACCATGACATCAATGGCAACACATAGCTCACCATGGCTTGTAAGAGAACCAAACAGAGGCTACAACTTGGTCAAGGCACAAGGAATAGATTGCGTGTTGGGGAAAGCAATGGCACAGTATTGAAATGGCAACAAGAGACACTTTTACAACATTTGCAAAGGGAGAAACAACGAGAAGAATGAAAAATACTTGCAGAGAAGCAATAAGAAGCAGTTGCAAATGCATGCATTTGATCATTTCCATTGGAGCGAAGAACACGAGCTGTGGTGTCTCGATTGATGGGATCATTTGAGGCAACAACATTAGGCCATTCACATGAATACCATTCTCAAGTCTTCACAAGGTTTAGCCTACACCCTAAAGTTCATAGAGTGACAACACTACCAACACCTCAGAAGATGCACGCCAAAGAGGCAATGCTCTCTAACCTAAGAAATGGCCTACAAAAAGTGAAAGGGGCATGTAGCTTAGATCAACTAGCTGCAAAGAGGGTGACATTAGCTATATTGGTGTCTTGTGAAACAAAGCACAATGTCAAAGATGTTGCCAATCAGAAGGACCAACATGGGTCCAACGGTTGAACGTAGAGTGAAAGTAATACACGATCATCTCGATCCGAGAAGTCTGTGGGCGTCAACAAGATGCAGGAAAATGAGAGACATCCTAAGTGCAGAAATCATTGCTAGAATGAGGACGTTTCTTCATGAAAATATGAGAGTTTCTCCAAATAGAAAGGACATCTATAAAAAGTGGATGGGATGCAAGGTGTTTGATGAGCACATCATACACATGCTTGATACAATGCAGGTCAATGGTTACCTAAACCAGCTCGGTGGTTGTTTGTGATTGAGCTTTGGGATAGTTTACATGTTTCATTTCTAAACCAAGATGCTTGGACTTAATGTGATTGTCCTAAACCAGCCAGTGGTTGGAACATCATGCAACCGTGGCTGGTTCATCTCAAACACTAGTTATGTGATTATCCTAAACTAGCATGGTTGAACAAAAATTATTAGCAATATATTTTAAAGTAGAATGACAATATATTATTATCATCCTAAACCATCCTGGTGGTTGGGACATTATGCAATAGTGGTTGGTTTAGCTCAAACACCCGTTATGTGATTGTCCTGAACAGTTATATATTTTGCAACAGAACAGTAATATATTGTTATTTTAGTAGACCAACCTAGAGGTTGTAACATCATGCAATCGTGGCAAGTTCAACTCAAATACCAGTTATGTGATTGTCATGAACCAACGTGGTTGAATAGACATTAGTTGTTGACCAGCCAATGGTTGAAATTACTGTGTTTCTTAGTACTTAAATTAGTTAAATTTAATGTCCTACTATTCGAGTTGTATACCACTTAATTTCTAGACCGGGATGGCTTGGACTTAATGTGATTATCCCGGTGCTAGTTCAAGATAAACAATAGATTTACTAATTGGAATTGTGGTTGAATAGAAATAAAGAAATGAAAAATAATATATTGATATTATCTAATTGTGAAATTCAGAAATTAAAAGCAATATCTTGTTATTTCCTAATTCTAAAATTCAGAAATGAAAAGCAGTATACTTGTTATTGTCTAATGTGTTAAGTATTGACTGCCGTTAGGCTAAACCAGCCTAGTAGAATTTCCTATTGTTTGGGTCACATACCACTTAATGTCTAGACCGGGATGGGTTGGACTTAATGTGATTGTCCTAAACCATCCCAGTGCTAGCTCAAGTCAAACAATGGTTATTGATTAAAATTGTGATTGAACAAAAATAAAGAAATAAAAAGCATTATATTGGTACTGTCTAATTTTTTTATTCAAAAATGAAAGTAATATATTGTTATTTTCTAATTGTGAAATTCAAAAATGAAAAGAAATATACTTGTTATTGTGTAATATGTGAAGTTGTGACCATTAGTATAAACCAACCCGATAGTTGAAATTGTGACAACCTGGTGGTTGAAATTGTGACCATGTCCTAAACCAACCCGATGGTTGGAATTGTGACTATCCTAAACCAATGTGGTAGTTGAAATTGTTTTGTTTTGCTAGTTGCTTGATTGGTTTAATTATTAGATTCATTATATGTGACTATATTAAACTAGCTCGAGGGTTGAAATTGTTTTGTTTTCCCATAGATTGATTAGTTTAATTAGACCACATCTTTGCATGTACTGTGTTTTATTTTGTTTTCCTCATAGTAGTGCAAAAAGGGGGCTCAGTGTACTATTGTTCCCGCATGTTGGGTTAGCAGATGGAGCTGTATCTCAAGTTTACGAATCAAAATCCTGACATTTCAATTAGGTAGAGAAGCTTTGAGCATTATAAGCCCTAGTATGTCAGAAAACTCAAAGATAGCAAGAATGTTTGTTGTTGCAAAACACACATAGACTTTGACTTATCCTAGCAAGCTATGAATGACTTGAGATCTGGTCGTGTTGGAGAATTGCTCCATGGGGATTGATGCCCATGTCTCCCTAATGAATATGCAACCTATAGGCCACCTAGATCCTCATCATGTGTTGTAAGGGAGACCAAGTTTTGTAGCCTAAATTCTCTATGGGAGCTGGTGGTTTGTCCAAAGGGAAACCGTGAGTGGCACTGCACTGAATTCATTTGTGGCACATGCGAGCATTGTAGTCTGAAGCTAAAGAAGAGGCAATTTCATGTCTATCCACATGAAATGAGGGAAGAAATCCCTGTTGCACTAAAATGGAGGAGATTTGAAGATGTCAATGTTGAAGGATCCAATAAAAAGAGATGGCTACTATCATATAAGAGTACTCAGTCAAGGGAGCTTATAAGTTACTTGATTCAATCCATCCCAAAATATGTGCTTCAAATTTCACATGGCTAGTTGGCAGGATAAGTAGTTCAGGACATGCCTTGCCAACTTTCCCATGACTCAATTGTCTTTGTCTTAGATTTTGTAGAAAATTATTCATTTCAAGAACAAGATGAGATACAAAGTGCTCACTGGTAGTACAACAAGCAGATAACAATTCTTGTGCATATCATATACAATCATTTTCTTGAACTATTGATGCCAATCTACTTGTTGACTCACAGGAGACTAGGTCAGTGCAATGCACATATCATTTCTACATTTTGGATGATAGGGAAGATGACACCTTATTTGTGTAGCATGGTTTTCTACTACATTAGAAATGGATGAGAAAAGAAGATCCCCATGTAGAAAATATAAAACAACATTGGGTGTGGTCAGATGGTACTGCCTCTCAATTTAAATCAACCCATGGATTCTACTTTGTCCCAAGGTTCAAATCCCTGACCAGTCTAGACATGATGTCGAATTTCTTTGGGTCTAGCCATGGCAAGGGTGAACATGATGGATGTGGTGTTATTAAGTGAGCTCTATTTAAAAACAAATTAACATGCCCTCAAGAAAAGCTCAATGATGCCCATGATGCTATAACATGGCTTATAGCCAACCTCTCCAAAGGTGTGCATTCAACATGTAGTAAAGAAAGCCTTAAGAATAGTGTAGTACACAGAGTGTTCCATGAAGTGAAAGTGGATGAAGTGCAAAGGAGAAGCTGGCACAATTGAGAGAAAATTAGAGGAGTTTGTAGTGTATGGTTCTTTTCAAACAACCACTTGATCAAAACAAGAAAACTTTTTTTAGTTTTGAATGCGTGCATCATAGGGGATCATGACAATTGTGAGAACATTGTAACTCTAAAGACATGGGAGCGAGTTCAAAGTTTCCCTCTACATTTAGATGGAGTGGCAAACAATAACTTTCCATATTTTGGGGAGAGTTTTTATGACCTCATTGACTATCTAGAGGAAGAGGGGCATAACTTTGCAATTGTCTCGCTGCCTTTGAGGAGAACGAGGAAGATGACCCATACTTTCTATTACAATTCATAAAACCGAAGAACAAGGTTGAGGAAGCATTTAAGGATCATTGGGGAACAACCTATGAGAAGTGGTATGTAGTAGTTGGAGCTTTTTGGTACAAAAAAACATCCAAGAGAGGCCACAATCACGTTATGTTACATAAGAGTCCTCAAACTTTTGTGTACTCTCATCTAGTAAGAGCTATTAAGTTCCAAATGCAACGTGTGCCATAACAAAAGAAGGGCAAGATTTTCTTCAAATTGGCTTTAGATATGCATGATCACATCATGGGGTGTCTTGGAGTAGTGTATGAGGATGACTAAGATAGTACTAAGAAAATGTAGTCTCATTGCAAGGAAACAATATTCCACTTATCCTAGAAAATTAAAAAGGGATTTGAGACTACGCTTCTTTTAGTAATCCCAAACAACCACCCTGCTTGTTTTAGTAAATCCCATAACTATTCCATCTTGTAATAATAGAAGCAAACCACCGCACTGGTGGTAGTTAAGATCCTAGTGTGCATCCAGCCCACCGCACTGGCAACCACTTATCCTGCACTATCATTGCATACTAAAATAGTCCCTTTAGGCTGGTTCTCTTTATCTATTATCAGAATTTAACCATCGGGCTAGTGACCACAAATCCTAAACAAATGAATTGTATGTCATTCATCTTGTAATCCTAGTATGCCACCAACCTCCAAGCTGCAATCAACCAGTGCTATACTAAAACAAATTGCATTGTTGCGAAGTGCTATCCTAAAACAAATACATTGCCCAAGAAAAATTTGGAGAATATTAATAATTCTATAGATTACATATAGATTACACATATTACATCTCAAAGACTCCTTTCCTCCAAGGGGCTGGTTCCACATTGCTTTGAGTAGGTCACCTTTTTGAGCTACTTGATTATAGGCTCGGCCCTCCTTGCTCCTTTCATGAAGGGGGTTGGTTCCTCCCTTCAGGGGCTCGGCCCCTACCTTCATGTTACTTCCTTTTTCCTTGGTTTGAGCTCTGTTGTTGTTGCAGGCATGGCCCTTCTTGCTCCTTTCCTAAAGGGGGCTAGTTCCTCCCTTTAGGCTCCTTTTTTTGCAGTCAGTTTGGGCATCATCAATTCAAGCTCCTTGTCTTTTGCAACTTTTTCCCAAATGACAAATTGGCCTGTTCCATCTACTTTCTCGTTCTGATAGCTGTAGTAGGCAGGCACATTTGATCTCTCCATGGGAGATTTAGTACATGATGGGATTGCCAAGGTCTAACAATGCTTTACTAAAACCACTAACCTTAAGAGAAGCATTGGATTCTCACTGATAAGCAACAACTTCATCTTGGAGTAGTGGGTGGCACATTCAAAGACCTTGGACATAGAAGTTCCAATCAATAAAATCCTTACAAGAAAATACCATAACACCTATTGTTGCGGTTGGCTAATTATGGTTTTGAAAAGAAAAATAGGTACTTTTTTGCATACCTATCATTACTTGTTGCTCGAGGGACTTTCAAGTCTGGGTCATTGTTTGCTTGGGTGTAGCCATTTTTGGTGAGGTTCAGGGACTTTTTTGTATATGGGTATCTTGCATGACCCATAACATTTATGCATTGCTCAATGAAATTCAAAAAACTTTGTCTTCAAGTTGTAGTACACATTCCAAACTTGAACATGAGAGCAAAAAATTATGGAATAAGGATCTGGAATGAGACCGTTAAAGCATTACAAGTGCTATGTTGCATGCATCCTGAAGACTATAGGATATAGCAATTTATTCAAAAACATCAAAATTTTGTTCTATACATACATGCAACCAAGTAATTATTCTAAAGTACACTAGGTGAGATTCTCCTCAACCCAAGGACACACCTAAATGAGATCATTATGCATGGGTCAATGGGCCTCCAAGTTTTTACTAAAGTGATGCATACCCATTTGAGGGCACACTCCATAAAATTTTTTTGATTTGTTGAAAACCAAAATGGATTGAAATTTTGGAATCCAAACTATTATGACTAGTGCATGGTGGTGTTAAAACATTGATAGTTGTTGGTATTGGTATCTAGATTCACCGTAAAATGGAAGGAGTTGGAAAAGTGTAATTTGTGCATGTGAAAAGAAATTTTAATAAATCCAACACTTTACAATTTTGAGTTATTTCTTTTTCCATGCACTTGCTTTTAAGGTCATTGCATTTAATAATACATAGCACCAAACCTGATAGCATGCCCTTTAGCTTATTTGTGTTTGGCTTATTTGTATTTTCAAGCATTTTAGGCCACATTGCACTTGTTTGGGATATCCAATTCTGCTGATGTGTATCATCAGAGGGGGAAAAACCAACAGCTGAAATTTTGCTACTCTCGTGAATTTTGAATTTTCACACCTCCCGCCCATCAAATCTTGGAAGATTAAGTACCTGCAACTTGCCCCCACCCTGCAAATGCCCTACAACCCCCACGCACCTTGACGTGACGTTGCGCAGACTTTGGTTTGCCATTGTCTTCTTTCGGGTAAGTTGTCTTCTATTCTTTGCTTGCCTCACTAGCTAGCTTCTCTCTATTTTGGTTTGTCATTGTTGTCTTTCATTGATCGTCGCCATGGCAACATGCAACTCACCATGGCTTACAAGAGAAGCAAACAGAGGCTATGAGATAGAAAAGCTAAAAAGCTTGGTCAGGGCACAAGAAACAGAAGACTCCTTGTAGAGCAGCAGCAGGAAGCAGTTATTACAGATGCACACATTCGATCATTACCATCGGAGCAAAGAAAACGAGGTGTGATGTCATGATTGGTGGTAGCATTCAAGGAAGCAACATCAGGCCATTCAGGTAAATATCATTCTCGAGTCTTCACAAGCTTTAGCCTGCACTCTAAAGCTCATAGAGTGACAACCCTACCAAGACCTTGTATTTTCATGCCAAAACGTCTCCACTATTGCAATGACTTTTACACTTAGGCTATCTCTCCTTTTCTTGCATTCTGTTGAGGCCCATAGACTACTTAGATCGGGATGAGGTATTGCTTCCACTCTTCGTGCACCTCTCGAGAGTTTCTTCAAATAACAAGGACATCTATAGAAAGCAAACGGGATACAAGATGTTTGATGAGCACATCATACACATGCTTGATACAACGTAGGTCAATGGTTGCCGAAACCATCCCAGTGGTTGCTTGTGATTGAGCTTTGGGATAGTTTACTTGTTTCATTTCTTGATACAACATAGGTCAATGGTTGCCTAAACCAGCCCGGCGGTTGTTTGTGATTGAGCTTTGGAATAGTTTACTAGGCTAGCTTGGACTTAATGTGATTTTCCTAAACCAACCGAGTGCTTGGAATATCATGCAATCGTGTGGCTGGTTCAGCTCAAACACTAGAACCAGGCTGGCTTGGACTTAATGTGATTGTCCTAAACCAGCTTGGTGGTTGGAACATCATGCAATTGTGGTTGTGTCAACTCAAACACCAGTTATGTGATTGTCCTACACCAACCTGGTGGTTGGAATATCATGCAACTGTGTGGTTGGTTCAGCTCAAACATCAAAGCTAGCTGGCTTGGACTTAATGTGATTGTCCTAAACTAGCTTGGTGGTTGGAACATCATGCAATCGTGATTGGGTTAGCTCAAACACCAGTTAAGGCTAGAGGAGGTAGGCACTGGCAATGGAATGCATTTGTGATGGTTTAGGATTACTTGCAACCCCCACAAAATATAACCTTTAGTAAATCCCAAACAACCATTGCGCTTGTTTCAGTAAATCCCAATCTATAAATCCCAAACAAGGGAAAATGTAAATCCCAAATAGTATACTAATCCCAAACAACCACCGAGCTTATATTAGTGACAATGACTATGCATGAGGGGCCATCTCATTTATAGGTTCAGATTAGCATTCAATCGGAATCAGACTGTAATAACCATGACTGTGCATGAGGAATTATCTAATTCACAAGCTCAGATTAGCTAGAATAAGACTGTAATAATAATGACTTTGCATCTAGTTCACAAGCTTAGATTAGCATTCACTCAGTTTATCAGGTTGTAATAACAATAGTTTAGAATAAGAACTAGCATTAAGCTGAGATACACTGTAAGAACATATCACACAGTTAGAATTACCATCTAATTGCGCGTCATGAGTGAAGCAATCATAAGAAAATAAGACCTTTGAATCCAAGTAAATGCAACATTTTCAAATTATAACGTCCAGCTGAGTGAAGCAATCATATCCAAGGATCAAATGGTGAATTATTAGTTTAAAGCTGAAGTTATATAGAAAAGCCAAATGTATAGTTAGCCCCTAAATTTATATACCCAGGTAGCATACAACCAAGCTTTACTCTTCTACATTTTGAAAAGAGACCACCATCGTATCTAAGTATGGATAAATATAAAGACAATTTACTCTCTTTTTTTTCAAAGAAGACAATTTACTACTTAACTCAAGTTCTATTGAAAAGCCGACTGTATTAGAGGGGTGGTCAGCCCCTAAAAAAGTCCTAGGTAATATATATACAAGATTCCAAGAGATTAAGTCCAAGATCTTTGAAGGACTTTATATTTACACAAGGATTCCAAGATGCGGGCTTGACACTTTGCATAGTGGGAGCCTCCAGCAACATACTTCACAAAATGTGGGTTCTTATAGTATTGAAGTCCTTCCCATAGCTCCTCATCCATCTTGTGAATGACACTCTTGGGAACTCTATGTTCCTCCTCCAAGCGATCAATCTCATCTACGACAATCTTGGGTTGTCAAGGGACCCCTTGCGAAATGGCTTCATCAAGCTCAGGACAAGCGGCAAGAAAAATGTCATTGCCTCTATGGCTTTCCATCTCTATTCCTCCACTGTTCCTTCACTCGAGACCTATCAGGTTTTTAAACTAGTTTACTCTCTTGCTATCCAAGATGTAATTGTTCACATATTCTAATCTATCAAATCAAGCCATCTTGTGAGATCTTTGGCATATTTGAAGACCCATGTACCAATAGATTCCCCACACATTACATTGATGAATATGACAGGTTAGTTGTATGAAGTTAAGGCTAGAGGAGGTAGGCACTGGCACAACGAAATGCATTTTTGTTGGTTTAGGATTAATTGCAACTCCCACAAAATATAACCTTTAGTAAATCCCAAACAACCACCATGGTTGTTTTAGTAAATCCCAAACAAGGGAAAATATAAATACCAAATAGTATACTAATCCCAAACAGCCATCGAGCTTGTTTTAGTGACAATGATCGTGCATGAGGGATTGACTAATTCATAGGTTCAGATTAGCATTCAGTCGGAATCAGACTGTAATAACAATGATTGTGCATGAGGGACCATCTAATTCACATGCTCAGATTAGCATTGAGCCAGAATCAGATTGTAATAACAATGACTTGCATGGGGGACCATCGAGTTCACAAGCTTAGATTAGCATTCAATCAGTGTATCAAGCTGTAATAACAATAGTTTAGAATGAGAACTATTGTTGTTATTATAGCTTGATAAATGACTCGATGCTAATCTAATGTCCTGTTTTGATCTTTCCTTTCTTCAGTTGACTATAATAACAATGAATTTGCATGAGGGGCCATCTAGTTCACAGGCCCCGTCCAGATTAGCATTTTTCGATGACCAAGAAATTCTCCCATGACAACCATCTAATCGCACATCATGGCTAGACGATGATGTATTGACCGCCTATACTAGGATGGGCTACCAACAGCAAAGCTGGGTGTATGTGCCACCCCTCCTCCCCCCTCATCCCATTGAATTATCATGATCTTGGCTCCACTGACCGAGAAATTCTCCCATGGCAACCATCTAGTTGCAATCACGGCTAGACGATGATGTTTATGACTGCCTACGCTAGGTTGGGTTACCAACAGTAAAGCTGAGTGTATGTGCCACCGCTCCTTCCCCCTCATCCCATTGAAGCTCTGATGACTGAGAAATTCTCCCATGGCAACCATCTAATCGCATGTCGTGGCTAGTCGATGAAGTATATGATTGCCTACACCAGGCTGGGCTACCAGTAAAGCTGGGTGTATGTGCCACCACTCCTCCCCCCTCATCCTATTGAACTATCATGATCTTGGCTCCGATGACCATCAAATTCTAGCATGGCAACCATCTAATCACATGTCATGGCTAGACGATGATGTAGATGACTGCCTACATTAGGCTAGGCTACCACGCAACAAAATCCAGCTGGTGGATTGTATGCACTTAGTAGTAATAGGCATCCAGAGTCGCACAACTAACACAAGATCTTGGCTCCAATGACCAAGAAATTCTAGCATGGCAACCATCTAATCGCATGTCATGGATAGACGATGATGTAGATGACTATCTAGGTTGGGCTACTAGCAAAATCCAGCTGGTGGATTGTGTGCTCTTAGCAGACAGCAATAGGCACCTAGAGTTGCACAACTGACACAAGAAACAAAAGGGAAAGAGTGGGAGGGTAGAAAGTCTAGCTATATAAAGGCCTTAAGGGCAAAGAAACAATTCATTGCACCCAGGAAAATTTCTCTCCTACCCCCTTCGACGCTCTCTCCAAGCCCCCTTCTACCCCTATGATGAATCTTCTGCTGCAACCTCGATGCCCCTTCATAATGCTACTGAAGTCATGGGAAAGGAAATGGGTTGTTGTTGAGTTTTCTTTGCCAGTAGTGCCTTGAAAGAAGCAATTCTTTGATAACCCTACCAGACAAAGGTAATTCCTTGAAAGACTTGAAAGAAAAACCACATGACCAACCATGTTTTAGGATGGGGAGCCAAGGGAAACGGTTCATCGTTGTTCCATGAGGCACTGAGAGAGAACTCAACTTGGTGTTGAGCCTCTTGTAATTGCGCACAACCTTCCACCCTGGGGAAGGAACTCAACTTGGTAATTATCTCTAACACACTGAGAGCATGCGTCAGTGTGTTGGAGCTCACCACCATATTGAGTTCCATGTCTGCTATTGAATGTTGTGCTCGATTGAGCTCACCTCCAAGTTGAGTTCTCTTTTCTAGTGCCTTGACTTCTAAAGTTGCTATGAAAAAGGTTATTTCAATTACAAGGTGCTCGTATTGTCCCCTGCATACAAGGAGTTCCAAGTCAAAATTGTAAGAAAGTCCTACCTACGATAGCACTACAAGGTGCTTGTATTGTCCCCTGCATACAAGGCACAAGTCAAAAGTGTAAGAAAGTGCTAACAAGGGCAAAAAGTGACACCTGGTCCAACCACAGTGGTGGTGTTGACAAGTGCTTAAAGAAGTGTCACAAAAACAAAGTGCTAGCATCTTTGTATATAATCTATTTTGTTAAATGTTTGCCTCGGATGCAATTTATTTTGTTTCAATTTCAATGTAATACTATTATCACAAAAACTATCAGATCTAATTTCTTTTGTTTCAATTTCAATGTAGTACCATTATCGCCAAAACTATTGCTAGTTGTTACTTCGGTAGTGAAAGTGGCTCTAATGAAGAACAAATGGCATATTTTTGCCCTCGTTTATATTTTACTACAACCATAGGGATCGTTGCATAAGAAATCATTGAAAAACCTATTCTTACTATAGTGAAAATGGTTCTAACAACTAGCATGGTGCTTTAGAACTATGATAACTCCAATAACCAACGCAGTGGTTGCAAGGAAACTATATTAAA
The DNA here is from genome assembly GCF_047967505.1 of Dipteris shenzhenensis. NCBI lineage: Eukaryota > Viridiplantae > Streptophyta > Polypodiopsida > Gleicheniales > Dipteridaceae > Dipteris > Dipteris shenzhenensis. The sequence goes on along the minus strand of NC_141613.1, from coordinate 46,653,859 downwards.
TTGTAAATGTCTACATTTTTCTTAGCTTGGAATAAAAATAGCTGTAAGAACATGTGTAGTGGTTGAGAAATTATTGCACAAGGAGTAATACGACTAAAATATCTCTAAAATAACACTATTTTCCTTGGTTTAGAACTAAAATAGCTCCAACATCTAGCGTGGTGGTTGCAGATATGGACCTTGAGGGGTCCCATTAGAGATTGACATGCCATGGTGGTCTGCCATGGTGGTCTTCATGCCAACATGGTGGTCTCTCCATGCCAACACCATTGCTTGAACCAGCATGATGGTCAGTGCAGCAAAAGATTGTGTTGTGCAGTGATAGATGGTGAAGCTGCATAATGACAAGTGGGAAGGCAAAAAATTTGTGATGTTGTCAGGACAACATGGTTGTGCTCAAACCATCACGATGGCTAGCACAGCAAAAGATTGTGTTGCACAGTGACAGATGGCAAAGCTACACAAGCAAACATGGCAAGGCAAAGGCTGCGTGATGTAGTTAGAGAGCAATAGTCTCTGTGCTCATGAGTAAGTGCATATAGTGCAATGTGTCGATCTCTACGCTATTGACCATGATAAGATTGCTTCTCATTATTACGCTAGTGTGCATTCATGACATCGGGAAAATTTTCGATGAGAGCACGGGTCCATGCAAAATTCAAATATTCACCAAGAAGCACATCACATCATGGTCCCAAAATGGCCCCAAAAATAGTTCCACGATTGGCTACACCCAAGCAAACGTTGAGCCATCGATCCAATTAGGATTTTTTATCATTGGTGGGCATACACATGAGGATATTGATGCAATGTTCAGTAGGTTTTCAAAGAGTTAAGAAATAGCCAAACATTGACATTTCCACATCTCTTGGATACTTTTAGACAATGTGAGGAGTATTCTCCAGCATCATTTGGTAATGGAAATCTTTAATTTTCAAGAGCTATGTTGATGCCTATGCGATGGGCAAGATGCCTTAGTGGGATGCTCAAACCCCCTCCAATTCTGGTTCTTTATGCAAAATGAAGTTCCTATCATGCAATATAAATTGCATCCATGATCATTAGATTCGTAACCAAGTGAAGGTGGCATTGAGTTATGAAAGAGACATCTAGATGGTCAAGGAGTATGTACACTTTTGAGAAAAATGGACACACATATAGAGTCCAGAAGCATCCCACAAAGTTTTACAAGCCTATAGTGAATTATTGGAATGACATGATTGATGCTTTTGATAAAGCAAACATTAGTTTAAAGGGCATGTACGAGAGTTTTTGGACAAAGATGAAACATATCGATTGTGAGCAAGTAGTTGATAATGAATAATGAGGAGTTTCAAGGAATTGAAGAGTCACTACTATGGACCTCAAAGGAAAAAGCCAAAATAAAAATTTGACCCAATGGTTGATGCCTGGGGCGCCAACTCCCTTTAGTAAGAAAACCTATCAAAATCTTGAGTATGAGATGAATTTAACAATATGCCATGAGTAGAAATTATTAAAATTAACATGGTTGTCTTCTACACTAAAAGAGCTTAATGTTTTTACACCTTGAAATTTAGGTAGCACATGAAAAAGTTACATTAATTTGAAAGGGGATGGGTTTTCATAATTTAGTGTGTTTTTTGTTTTACCCCCCCTCATCCAAAAGAACCCCCCCTTGGGCCTCACATACTATGAAAACTATGTACAAATCTTAAAATCTTGCATATTTTTCAAGGTATATACCTTATATTTTGTGGGGGAGGGGACATGAAATTTTCATATTTTTCCCTTGCATATTTGAATTTTTTTGAGGAAATCCATGCGTATTATATATGGACCTTGTCCCCCCATACCCTGAATTTTGGACAATCATAGTAGCATATTATATATTGAGTTGGCACCCCAGGGGTTGATGTAGAAAAAGGGCACTTTCTTTTACTCTAACTAGTAGAAACAATTTACCCAATTTTGCTAGGCAGTGCTCAAACTGATGTATGGAAGGATGATAAATCTAAAAATCTCAAGAAGGTTTTCATATAATATTGGGCACCTATCTGCAAAAGGTGCAATGCATAAATTGAGGAGGTGTATGCAAATTGTTAGAACAAGAATTGGATGTGGAATAAAAGTGATCCTCCACATTGGGAATCTATTGATGCTATTTTATGGTCATTGGTTTTGAAGGTGGCCTCTCAAAGAAGGTTTCCTCAAAGAGGGGAGAACATCAATAGAGAAAGTCAAATTGTGAGTTTTAGACGCATGACTAAATCTAGGGAGAAATTCAATGGAGTGCACTCAATACATTGTAATTGCAACCCCTCAAAAAATATGATTGGCGCTTGTTTATTATTTATTAATTCAAGATTAATATTTCAAATATGGTTGCAACTAAACCAAGAGCATGGTCTAATTGATTGTAATAATTAAGAAATCTAGCATTCCCATCCCATGAAATGCATAGCCTCGCTTCTTTGATTGTAGCATGACAACGTTGCCTCTATTGTTGGCAATATATAACCATAAAAAAAGTATTAGGTTCAACAAGATTAACGTTAACCACATTGGTTGGAAATGTATTTGATGGATGGTGGCAAGTCCATAGAGCTAGGATTGTGCCTTGGAGCTAGATGGGCCCTAGGTGATTGTAAAGAAGGAAGAAAGAGAGTGGTAGAGAGATAATATATTGGCCTTCCATTCAAAAGGTGGTATGTATAAAAGGCCAATTAGTTGACTTGAGTCTTCACTTGTTGTATACTCACAATGGAATACGATCTCTCTCTCCTCTCTTGAAGTTTGCTCTTGTTTTCTTTTCATGCCTTTCATGAATGCCATGTTCTCTTCCCCATCCGCTTCAGCTTGCACTCTCCCTCTCCCTTCTCCATGCCGCTCTTCCCTCCCCCTTCTTCTCTTATGGATTCTCGATTGCAACAAGTCAGGAGTGACATTAGCGGGATGACATTTGTACGCATTGCTCTTCACCTAGAGTCACTTGGAGGGAGTACCTCATCATTGTAGCAGCTAGATCCCCATGACACGTGAGTCACTGCAAGAGACCACACATTTTTTGTTTTTGGGGAGGTGCCAAGTACACTTTTTCGTGCATTGTCTCTCTCATTATCTTCCCGTTTCCCAACACTTAGTAGTTTACTAAATGGTATTGGCCTTGGAGTATAGAAAGGGTGTGTGTGAAAGAAGAGTGTTGAAATGGTTTAGAAGCATCTTTGAGTGATTTGAGTGTTTTTGTTATAGAATAGGTGTGATATTGGAGGATTAGTTAGTTCTTGTGATTGCTAAGGTCCTTTGTCGAAAAATCTCAAGGAAAACACACAAAAATGCTACTTTTTAGTGAATTTCCAAGTGGCTTGTAGAGGCAAGCTTGGTCCAAATCTAGCTCCTTCAAATGTGTTGACAAGTTACTTTTTGTTGTTTTTTGGTTTAATTATGTAGAGTAGGTAGTCTAGCACATCTCCCAAACCCAAAAATCCCTACACAACAAAATTATGAAAATCAACAAAAACCAATCCACAAACTGTGCAAAAACCACCACATAGGGTTAGCTCTAATTCAACACACTGAATTAGCAAAAGTCAATGATAGGTTAAAAGTCATCACACTAAATTAGCTAGCCCCCACCTACCTTTGACAATTTTTACCTAGCTACCAGCTGGATATTAAATGTTGGCAGTTAGCATGTCAGCACTTGCTCAACATTAAATTAGCAAGAGTTAATGCAGGGATAATCTTAATTCATAGTGCCCACCAAAATAACTGTAATGTAGCATGTGCAAGGATAGCCGTAATTCAATGTGCATAGGGATAACAATAGTTTAGCATGTGCAAGGATAGTCATAATTAACGTGCGCACGTAGGGATAGCCATAATTTAGCATGCACAATGATAGCTATTGATAGGCAGATTTTGAGGGCCCTAATTTTGAATTGCTAGTGATAGGAACTAGGTGAATCTATGATATTGTGTTTCTTAGGTCATGTTCTCCCTGTTAGAACTAGTAGATTATTTGCATGTAGATAGGAACTAGTTACAGGTAGGATAATGGAGGCATGGAGGAAAAGCATGTAGATATAAAAAGTCGTTGCACCTCTCAAAAAAAAGTAGCAATCACTTTATTTCCCCATAACTTTTGATCCATAACTTGAATTTAGAGCTCTTTTTTTATGTTAAAATGATAAAATTAAGCTCTATGACTTTTTAGAGAAGTCACAACCCAAATCTATGTAAAATTAGGTCAAAAATAGCCCAAATCTATGAAAATATATCCAACATTCTAGGTAATGATAGGTGACTAGTTTTGTTGTGGAAGGTAATGGAAATTTGATGTTTTTGAGCAATAGAAGAAGGTTGTGAGTGTCTTGGGATTGCTAAAATGGTCATGCTCCTACTTTGCACTAGATTTGAGTCTTTCTTATGTATGAGAGTCTCTTTTGATCATTGTTCCTATTTACAAAAGCAATAATTAATAGTGTGGGTTCTAGAAGTTATGATCGTTGCAAGGTGTGTTGATGAAGTATATGCACTTTAGGGCCTTTTCTAGTGGTATTATTTTGTGTGTTATAGGCTTATCATAAAGGTCACTTACGATCTTCTAGTTTCTCTTATCATTATGTTGGAGAAAAGCCTACCTCAAGAGCAATAGACATCGATATACAATATTTAAATCCTACTAGTGCTTGTGATGCTCCTTTGCAAAAGATAGTAACTCATGTGAGACAACAATTGAACAATAGGGCTGATGATTTTGGGATAGAGATAAAAGATCCTTTTCTACCTAGTGCTAGTGGATCTTCTGGTATACCTACAAATAAGAAAGGAAGGGTAAGATGGTCAACCTGATCAAGCTAACAAAAATCCCAAAAGTAATGTCAGTTGCAAAGAGAAAAAGAGCTCAAAGAAATGGAGAAATGGGCCCTAGTCCAAAGAAGGGAAAGCAGATGGAAAAGAGCCTCTAGAGTAAAGAAAAAGGTGAGGATTTACGTTTAGGGAAGAGCAAGAGGAATACAGCTTGGTGAAGGATTTGGCCAAGCAGAAAGTAGAAATTACTTTTGGCTAGATGATATCCATTGAAGACTTTCCCGACATATGTCCAGCCATTCATGTTTAACACTAGGTTGTGGGTTTAGGAGAAGCATATATAGATGGTAGTGTTCATATTTGTGTGGTCACACAATCATCTATAAAGATTTCAACTTAGTCCGAGCGCAAAGTCAAATTGGCCATCAAGCTAAAGTTAAGCTTTTGGGTATTATAATGGATTTGGATGTGGAAGTCTTCAATGTACATTGCAAAATCAGTTGGCATGTTATGCCAATAGGTCTAGGCTTATCTATTGATTCTAGGGAGGCCTTGGCTATAAAAAGTGGGTGCTATTCATAATCGGGGAAAGGGAGTGATAATGATGCATGCCATTACAAGGAAGAAGATGAGTTTTGATAGGGTGAGTCATGTAGAATCGAAGGAGGATGAAGAAAGGGAGGAGGGAAGACTAGAGGCCATGAGAATGTGATGAAACCAAGGAGTTCCACACACCAAAAGCAAGAATTGGTGGAGAGAATGTTGAGTACCAACCTCACTTCATAAGAAAGTTACGAATATTTGAGGATGTTTGAAAAATTCCCTAACTTTTTTATCAATGCATATGAGGAAATAAGGGCATTTTTTGGGGAACCTTCTAGGATAGAGTTGAAGGAAGGTGCAAGCCCACTATCTCAAAGCTGAGAAGGCTAGGACCCGAAGAAAAGCGAGTGCTCAAGGAAGAGGTAGAGAAACTTCTAAAAGGTTGGATTTACCTATCAGGTAGAAAATGCTAATTAGGGAAATGTGGTGGTAATTAGTCCAAACAAGGATGGTAGATGGTGGTAATTATTCCAAACAAGGATGGTAGATGGTGGATGGTGGTAATTATTCCAAACAAGGATGGTAGATGGTGGGTACACGTGGACTATAAACTATTAAATGTAGCAACTAAGTTACGATAATAGTTTTTAAAATTTGCATCATATTACTAAAATTTTGTTCACATGTAATTTGTAATGGGTTGCTCCACAATATGTTGCCTGCAATTACAATGTATCCTTTTGGATTATGATCTACTTCTTGGTCAACATGGCCCATAGTTTTGGTTAGTAGCATTTTGAAAATACTATCCTTGAAGATTTGATATGCATGTTTTGGCACACACACTACTAGATCAACACTAGCTAGTTGATGACAGACTGGAAGCTTCTCCAAGAAGCTCATGCCCTTCTCTCGAGTCTTCTAGGAATTCATGGGGTGCTTTGATTAAGGTAATTGAATTCATGGAGGCTTAGATGAAGTTAATTTTTTGGCTTGCCCCATTGGGGTAGCCTTAGCAATGATTCATATTTCGTAAAGCAAAAAATAGGTTTTTTGCAATTAAGTAATTCATTATTTACATGTCTTTCCCCAATTGGTTAGGTACTTTGTATTTAAGGATCACATTCTATGTCATCCCTTTTTTGGCAGCGTTGATTGAAGAGGATGAAGTATTTAATATGAAGTTTGAGGTACAACTGTTGGCAGCTGTAGCTCTTCTCTTCAATCGTGGCCGTTCATGCCTTATCGAAGGCATCTTAGCCGTGTCCAGATGTAGGTGGAGGATTATGACTCTGCAAGTGTGGGTAGCTGCTGCAACTCTACTATAGAATTATATATCCTCCCTTTGCGAAGGCATCTGCATGCAGTGTTGTCGAATTACATCTCCTCCCTTTGCAAAGCCATCTGTATGCAGGTGGAGGAATGCGAATCAATTACGCCGAATGCATGCAGTGACAAAATATGAAGAGGGCAGAGGAGAAGAGTGGAGATGAGGAGAGAGGGCACAACTAGAGAGCACACCACAAATGACTAATTGTACACTAGATTTAGTTGAAAAAATAGAATATATACAATCCCATTTAGGGTTAGGGTTAGGGGATCTTACCCTTTCCTTTATAGCACTGTATAAGGTTAGTGCTATGCACATATGATCACGTGATGGTGCTATGCACACATGATCATATGATGTTGAGCGTGAACTCTCAACACCTTCCCTCAAGATCAACATCATGAAGTAGGCCTTCCCTCAAGATGATGATTCTGGGGAATTGAAGAAGGACTGAGCATTACATTCCATCACACCCCTTTAATGGGAATGTCCTTCTTCTGCATCAAACCAAGAGCTAGTCGATGTTTCTCGAATAGCTCTTTACCGAGTGGTTTGGTAAAGATGTTTGCAACATTCTCTTTGCTATCACAATGCTGCAGTGTGATGTCACCAAGTAACACTCTTTCTCTGATGAAGTGCTCTCTGACATCAATGTGCTTTGTCCTGGAGTGATATACTAGATTTTTGGCCAATGCTTGAGCCGATTAATTATCACAGTACATTGTTGTTGGCTTTGACTCATCAAAGTGATTTGTTTCTAACAATAGTCTTCTGAGCCATATAGCCTCACATGCACTTGTAGTGAGTGCTCTATATTCTACTTCAGTCGAAGACAAAGAAACAGTTGGCTGTTTGTTTGACAACCATGATATAGCACCTTGACCAAGGAAAAATGCATATCCCTGTGTTCATCTCTTGGTCTCATGATCTCCGGCATAGTCACTGTCACAGTATCCATGCAGCCGTGGATGACTTCTTATGTATTCTATCCCAAATTGTCTTGTACCTCTTATGTATCTCAAGACTCTTTTGGTTGCATTCCAATGAGACTGTTTTGGATTTGCCATAAACTGTGCTAGTGAGCTTACTCCATAACAAATATCTGGCCGTGTGATTGTTAGATATATAAGAGATCCGATGAGCTGCCTGTAGTATCTGTCATTGACTATAGGCTTTTTTGAATCTTTAGTAAGTTTCAAACTCTGTTCCATGGGAGTGGCTGCAATCTTGCAATCTGCCATATGAAACTTCTTTAGGAGACTGTCAACATACTTGAGCTGACTCATGAATGTGCTATCTAAATCTCTCTAGAACTCAATTCCAAGACAATAGTGCATAAGTCCAAGATCTTTCATGTTGAACTCTACAGATAAGTCTTGTTTCAATTTTCTGATGAAGCTATCCTTGCTTCCTATAACAATCAGATCATCTACGTACAAAAGTGCAATAGTAATGTCTTCCCCTTGAACTTTGTAGTAGAGAGTATGATCTGACTTTATCAGCTCTACTGGTCCAACCACTGAGAAGCAAGAAACCATCTCAAGCCCTAGTGGTATTTTTCCTCATGTCTCTCTTTTGTAGATATTTTTCCTCATGTCTCTCTTTTTCCTCTCAAGCCCTAGTGGTATTTTTCCTCATCTCAACCTTAGCTACCATGCGGCAGATAAGGTGATGTGGCACATGGGCCATGTGTCGCCTTTTAGTAGACCGAAATCTATGAAGATTTCATCTTAGTTTCTGTCAAGGCCATGCAGGATTTGAGTCGGAGCTATGAAGTTGTTAGAAGCTCGCTGAAAGTAGATGGAATATCCAGTTAGAGAGGGTACACAGGTGTTGGAGCCGTGACCTCAAAGAGGTGGCCTGGCTGTGAGCCTAGGGAGATCCATCGGCTGGCACACACTAGCCTCTCCAAACATGAGGTTGCTCCTAGGCATTTGCTGTTGAGCAGTGCTACTTTGGAGGAGCCCTTTTGGAGGAGCTGCTTGGTGCAGTGGAGGCCCAGAAGATCTCTTGGCAGCCGGTTGGTCTTGGGTGGCTGCTGCTAGATTTGTAGGAGCATTGCTGGAGAAGGTGTAGGAGCATCATTGAGGCGAGAGCCATGGGGCTTGCAATAGTCACTGCTCACCATTTGGTAGTGGTTGCCAGAGCTACGCTATGAGGAGGCTAGAGAGTTGCTGATGTTGCTGCTCGTTGGTCGACCGATTGGAGCTCTATTGAGAGGCTATGAGTGGCTATGGAGAAGGAGCCGTAGGCTATCGTAGGGCATAGATGTTGTTTCCTCTACCTTAGAGGACATGCGTGTAGTGGATCAGGAGCCCATTGACGATGGTTGCAGGGCTTTAAAATGGGCTAGCATTCGGCTGATTGCGGGATGCTGTGAGCATGCGAAGCATTGGAGGCATTTGTTTGTCAGCCGACGTTGCTCATGGCCTACTTGTTGTGTGAGGAGTTGGAGCTGTCCGTTTACTGGAGAGGTTGCATTGGAGCTAGCTTGGCAGCTAACTAGTTGCTACAGAGCGCTATTGAAGGTGGAGAGCCGCCTTAGCTGCCGTCGAAGGTATGCGCCTCCTACTGGTCTCTAGGAGAAGCCGCTTGAGCGAAGAGCTGCAGATTAGCTAGGTCTTGCTAGTGCTACAATAGCTAGTCGCTTGGAGATTATTAGGTGCGTAGCTAGCCTAGTCGTTGCTACATTGAAGGAGAGCCTTGTGGAAGGAGTTGCCTAGCAATTGCTACTCGTTGTGAGTAGCTTGTGAGTGTGCAGAGTTCCTAATTGTATGCAATTCATGAAGGGAGGTGCATGGCTTGGCGAAGTCGCTACAGCTACCCTATGAGTAGTTGTTCTTTGGATGTACTTCTCTCAATCCCTCCAAGAAGACACACGAAGCCCATCACCTTATGTTGAGCTCTAGATATCAGATGTGGAAGCTTTTTGAAGCAAAATGAAGGTGGAGAAGAGCTCTACGATGAGAGCTGAAGATGCCAAGGTCTTGGACTCTCTCTCGATGGAAATCTCTTCTCTTAATCTCTCATGGATGGAATTCTCACATGAACTGAAATTTCTCTCATGGAAGAGAAAACTCGGTCTCAATCTCTCAATCACTCTCTCACAGTCTCGAGAATCGCAATGCCTCAGTGGAAGGCAAGGGAGCTTTGATACCATGACAAAATATGAAGAGGGGAGAGGAGAAGAGTGGAGATGAGGAGAGAGGGCACAGCTAGAGAGCACACCACAAATGACTAACACTAGATTTAGTTGAAAAAATAGAATATATACAAACCCATTTAGGGTTAGGGTTAGGGGATCTAACCCTTTCCTTTATAGCACTCTATAAGGTTAGTACTATGCACATATGATCACGTGATGGTGCTATGCACACATGATCACATGATGTTGAGCAATAACTCTCAACATGCAGCTGGAATTAGCCATCATAATGACTGCCAAGAATATTTTCAACGAGGTATGGTGCATGCACATTAAGGGCATTGAGTTTTAGATTTTGGGTGATACGTTATTCATTCAAAGGCACCGTCGTGGACCTCACATGCACCTTCCTCTGCTATAAAATGTAAGTTTGTGAGTGATTTTTGCACAACATCGATATTTGATTTGAGTACGAGAGTAAGCAGCGATGGACGCCTTGAATGACTACATGGAGATGAGTAGTGGGGCTTTTGTGAAGGGTGACTTGTTATTTGTTTTGTCTTCCTTCTTTAGATACTGTCCTTCTTTACTTTTTTCTCAGTAGACCTCGTGATTTACCTTTGCATGTGCTTGTCTTTCTCATTTTACTTGTTTTGTGGTAGGAATCTCTAAAGTATGCCCACAGATACTGCGCTCCCCTATGACACCGACAACAAAGAAGGATGCTGACAATGTTTTCAAGGAAAACATAGATGGTGGTGATGGTGATGCTATACTCTGCACTACTGCGTACCTCCTGACAAAATATGAAGAGGGGAGAGGAGAAGAGTGGAGATGAGGAGAGAGGGCACAGCTAGAGAGCACACCACAAATGACTAACTGTACACTAGAATTAGTTGAAAAAATAGAATATATACAAACCCTTTTAGGGTTAGGGTTAGGGGATCTAACCCTTTCCTTTATAGCACTCTATAAGGTTAGTGCTATGCACATATGATCACGTGATGGTGCTATGCACACATGATCACATGATGTTGAGCGTGAACTCTCAACACCTTCCCTCAAGATCAACATCATGAAGTAGGCCTTCCCTCAAGATGATGATTCTGGGGAATCGAAGAAGGACTGAGCATTACATTCCATCACACCCCTTTAATGGGAATGTCCTTCCTCTGCATCAAACCAAGAGCTAGTCGGTGTTTCTCGAATAGCTCTTTACCGAGTGGTTTGGTAAAGATGTCTGCAACATTTTCTTTGCTATCACAATGCTGCAGTGTGATGTCACCAAGTAACACTCTTTCTCTGATGAAGTGCTCTCTGACATCAATGTGCTTTGTTCTGGAGTGATATACTGGATTTTTGGCCAATGCTTGAGCCGATTGATTATCACAGTATATTGTTGTTGGCTTTGACTCACCAAAGTAATCTGTTTCTGACAATAGTCTTCTGAGCCATATAGCCTCACATGCACCTGTAGTGAGTGCTCTATATTCTGCTTCAGTCGAAGACAAAGAAACAGTTGGCTATTTGTTTGACAACCATGATATAGCACCTTGACCAAGGAAAAATGCATATCCCTGTGTCGATCTCCTGGTCTCATGATCTCCAGCATAGTCACTGCCACAGTATCCATGCAACCGTGGATGATTTCCTCTGTATTCTATCCCAAATTGTCTTGTACCTCTGATGTATCTCAAGACTCTTTTGGCTGCATTCCAGTGAGACTATTTTGGATTTGCCATAAACTGTCCGAGTGAGCTTACTGCATAACAAATATCTGGCCATGTGATTGTCAGATATATAAGAGATCCAATGAGTTGCCTGTAGTATCTGTCATTGACTGTAGGCTTTTCTGAATCTTTAGTAAGTTTCAAACTCTGTTCCATGGGAGTGGCTGCAATCTTGCAATCTGCCATATGAAACTTCTTCAGGAGACTGTCAACATATTTGAGCTGACTCATGAATGTGCTATCGGAATCTCTCTAGAACTCAATTCCAAGACAATAGTGCATAAGTCCAAGATCTTTCATGTCGAACTCTGCAGATAAGTCTTGTTTTAGTTTTCTGATGAAGCTATCCTTGCTTCCTGTCACAATCAGATCATCTACGTACAAAAGTGCAATAGTAATATCTTCCCCTTGAACTTTGTAGTAGAGAGTATGATCTGCATTGGACTTCATGTATCCCAGATCAGCAAAATACTTGTCAATTCTGCTTCAAGCCATAGAGACTTTTCTTGAGATGGCAAACCTTGTTCTCTTTTCCTGGTTCAACATAACCGGCTGGTTGTTGCATGTAGACATCCTCGTCTAGATAACCATTGAGAAATGCATTCTTGACATCGAGCTGATACACATTCCATTTACTGAGTGTCGCTAGTGATATCAAGAACTGTATGGAATCCATCTTTGCTACTGGAGCATAAGTCTCATCATAATCTTGGCCATATTGTTGTGCAAATCCTTTTGCAACTAATCTGGCTTTGTATCTCTGAATACTGCCATCTAGATTGTACTTCACTTTGTATACCCATTTGTTGGCTATGGCCTTCTTGCCTGGTGGAAGGTCGCATAATTCCCAAGTGTTATTTTTATACAAAGCATCCATTTCTTCATTCATTGCAGTTTGCCATTCTGGCTTATCTACTGCGTCTTCGAAGTACACTGGCTCTTCTGTAGCCATGATGGTAGTCATAAGAGCATAGTTGGTGGTTTCCACCTGAATTGCTTTGCCTTTCTGAGCATATGTCAATCTGGCTGGTGGTCTACTTTCCCTAGTAGACCGTCTGAGCTGCTGTGGCGCTGATTGGGGTGTTGCTAGCAATTCTTGCTCTTCTTCATCAACCTGTTCTGTAGATGACTGTGAAGTCGATGCTTCTATCTCCTGTGTAGGTGAGGTTTTCCATTCTGATTCCTCATCGAAGATTACATCTCTGGAGATAATGACTTTGCGGTTGATGGGATCATACAATTTGTATGCTTTACTTTCTTCACTGTAGCCAACCATGATGCATTTGCGTGACTTTGCATCCAATTTCCTGCGATGATCATCATGTATGTGGGCATATGCTATGCAACCAAATATGCGGAGATGCCCAATGCATGGCTTGTGTCCAGTGAATGCTTCATAAGGAGTCATACCTTGTATCGGTTCGGTAGGAAGCCGATTAAGCAAGTAGTTAGCTGTAGCTATTGCTTCTGCCCAATACTGATTCGGAAGATGCTTTTCACTAAGCATTGCTCTAGCACTGTCTGCTAAAGTCCCATTCTTCCTTTCAGCTATTGCATTTTGCTGAGGAGTATCTGCACATGTGAATTGTCTTCGAATACCGTGATTTTTGCAAAAATTGATGAAGGCTGAAGACATGTATTCACCTCCTCTGTCTGATCTCATGACCTTGATCTTTCTGCCTGTTTGGTTTTCTACCATGGCTTTGAATTCTTGAAATCTGGCAAACACTTCAGATTTCTCTTTCAGAAAGTAGACCCAGCAATCTCTGCTGTAGTCGTCGATGAAGGTCAAGTAATAAAGTGAACCATTGATGCTGCGGGTCTGGGCATAACCCCATACATCTGTATGAATTAAATCAAGAATACCTCGTGCACGAGAGGTACTTCTGACAAAGTTGGTTCACTTTTGTTTGCCGAAGCAGCATGCTTCACAAACTTTTCCAAGAAATTGTAGCTTCGGAATCCCAATTGCCATATTTTGATTCCTTAGATCTAACAAGTACTTGAAGTTGACATGACCATATCTCTTGTGCCATTTTGCAGATAGTGGCATCTGTTGCATTTGAGCTGTCATGGCATGCTTATCTGGTACTGTAGCTAGCATCCTGTATAAGCGTCCTTCCTTGACACCTTTTGCTACTAGCTGACCTCTTTTGGATTTGTCTCTGATAGTGCATTCATCACCGTCGAAGATGACTTTGTAGTTGTGTTCCGTCATTTGACCTACTGACAAAAGGTTCTTGCTGAGCTTCGGAACATAGAGCACATCTTTGACTAATCCTTTTGTACCAGTGAAATTGTTCATAGGGATAACACCTGTCCCTTGAACCGGATTCGGTGTATTGTCTGCTGTGTAGATGACATTCTTTTGACCTTCTAATGGCTTCATTTCTGTGAACCATTCCTGATGATTTGTCATATGAGATGATGCACCGCTGTCGATGTACCAAGGATCCTGTTCCACTTGGTCGACTTGATAGCTGAAATCCTCTTTGGGATTGAAATCAGTGTCTAGGTGCATTGTATCAGTTTGATGCAATTCCTCACTTGCAAGAAACATATTGCCATGTTCATTTGCAAAATGACTGTGACTAGAATGTCCACCACGATGATTTCCTCTTCCTCGGGAATTCCCTCGATTACTGCTGGATTGACCGCCTTGGTCATACTGCTTCTTGCGGCAATCTCTTTCATAGTGTCCAAACTTGTGACAATAGTTGCATTGAATGTTTGACACATTGGTGGATGCATTCCCTCGTCCTTGGAATCTTCCTCGGTTGGAATGATTTCCTCTTTGCTGATTTTGATGTTGCTGAGGATGCTGCTGATGCTGATGCTGATTCTGACTTTGATTTTGTTGATGATGATGACCACTTTTCTGATATGATCTACCTCTGTTTCTGCCTTTGCCTCTGCTTCTGTCTGAAGCTGTGAATGCTTGATCATTAGAATGACCTTTACGTGCTTGAATGGCCTGAGTCCTGAGTTCTTCACCAAGTAGAACTGACTGAAGTTCTTCTAGTGTTGGAATTTGCCGTTGGATGGCAATACTCTGGACTAGATTCTCATATCCTTCTCCTAGTCCATTCAGGATTACTTGAACCATTTCTGCGGGATTCATAGTCTCTCCTGCTGCTGCAAGTTGATTGTTGTAGTCTTTGATGCGGAGTACATAAGCATGACCGGTTTCACTGCTGTTGCGGAAACTCTGGTTGATCTGGTTTCTCAGGGTGAGAATCCTGGATGTGTTCTTGGACTCGTAGAGAGCTGCGAACATATCCCATGCTTCTTTTGATGTCTTAACTGTGTTTGAGCTGTCCTAGCATGACATCTTGCACATTCTGCTTGATCAGGTGATAGGCATACTTGTCTTTCTTATCCCATTTTGCTTGAGCTCGGGCAATGGCAGGATCTGCTACTGGTGCGGAAACTGTTTGTGTAGATGTAGATCCCGATGTAGATCCCGTTGCTGGTGCTGTGACAACAGATGGAGTAGAGCTACTGGTGGCTGGATCGGCCAATGGTCTAGGTATAGATCCATCGACATACTCCCATTTGTCCTGAAGCACAAGAATGGTATCCATTCGGTATTTCCATGTACCGTAATTGGAGTTGTCTAACTTAGCAGATGCCTCCAGATTGAGGTTGCTAGTCGACATGGTGCAAACAATGTACTCAAAAGTGTCCTGAAAAACTCTGTATGAATCAACTGCAAATACACTGAAGATGCCAAGTGAAATCTCTGTACCGTCGGTGAAGATAGAACTGCTGTATATAAGATCTGCTGATCTGTGTTACAAGGCTTGTGGCAATGATGCCGGGAATAGCCAAGAGGCTTTACAAGGCTGAAAAAATGATGTGCACGATGCCGTGAGATAGCCAAATAGGCTTTACAATGGTGGCATGTGTGTGTGAAATCAAGTGCTATCTGCCCACTGAATCAATCTGCAATGCCTCTGAACTCTGAAGTCTGCTCACTGAACTGATGAATGTAAGGTTTCAGGTAATGTAATGATGTGAAATCGGATGTGAGCATATGGACTGACTCCGAGTAGGTACTAGTCGGGAATTTCGGGCATGGCTTAGATTGGCAACTTGGGGAATTCAAAGCGTCCCCTCTATGGTGATCTAGTCTACTCTGATCTAGATCTAAACCAACCGTCGATCGATGAAAGAGCAGCAAATAATTCCTTTTCCTTTGTTCTTTTTAAGTGCTGGGTCAGATGCGTCGATGTAGAGGCAAATGTGCGTGAAGGAAGTGGTTTTGTCGGCGAGGCTCAAATGTGAGTGTAACTTGTGCTGAAATGTGCGCGTGATGTAACGAGCGCGTAGAGCACAAAAAATCGAGCGACTTTCCTTTTTGGAGCACCCTCAAATTCTTCCTGGATCAAGAGATATGACTTGATCTAGGTGGAGGGGCAAAAGGAGTGCAAATGGTGCTCAATGATGATGTGTCACTGTGAGTCACATGCAGTGATGATGTGGCACTGTGCTTAGCAAGAGGTGTGCTAGTGAAGCTCTGTGCTGAGGTGGCAGGAGTGTGCATAGTGTGCCTGGCAAGGGACTGTGCCTGCAGAGGGTCAGTGCTGACTGGACTGCTGAGGTGGCACAGATGATGTCAGCAGGGTGACGTGGCACTGATGACGTGGCCTGATGATGTGGCAGATGACGTGGCAATGCTGACGTGGTAGATGACGTGGCAGTGCTGACGTGGCAATGATGATGTGGCAGCTGACGTGGCAGTGATGATGTGGCAGTTGATGTGGCAGTGATGATGTGGTAGTGATGACGTGGCAGCTGACATGGCTGTGATGACGTGGCAACTGACATGGCAGTGATGACATGGTAGCTAGGATTGGATGATGACGTGGCAGATGGGCCACGTGTCACTGGGCTGACCACACCTCAATGTGGTGAGGTTGAGGATAAGGATCCTCCCTCGCTGCCACGTGGCGATAAGAGGGTGATCAGAAAATTAATACAAGGCCGTCGACGGAATCACCAGATTTCGTTGGGATCTCCGTCGACTTCGAAGCTCTGTGAGGCTTGGAGATGCCGCCGTTGATGAAGGCGGCCCGTTGGCTAAGCCTTAGACGTTGTGAGAGCATGGAGCCTATTGCAGGTTATCGTTGGCGCGATAATATTCAGCACAGACTTCGAAGTTCGGAGTTCGTCGACGGACGCCGCCCATTACCAAGAGCTCAAACACATCCACAGAAATTACATAACGGAGATCGCTCCGATTTCCTCCTCCTCTTCATGTAGCGTGATTTCCTACAGTTGGCGCACCTCCCGCTCTGAGGCGAGGCGCTTTACAACCTGTATCCTAAGCTATGACTCAGCTTCGTGCGGTTGGAGAGGTGGACGTGGGTAGTCGGCGCTGAGGTAGTTCGTTGTTGATGGAGAGCGCTAGATGGAGTAGTCGCGTATGGAGAGAGCAGCCAGGAGATCGATCGATGGAATAGCCTCTCGTCACCTTGAGCCGCCTCAAGTGTTGTAGCTGTTGTAGTCCGTCGATCGTGAAGGGCTGGTCGAGTTGGTGGATGCAAGGCGAGCTTTGGCAATAAGGTTGCTTGCTTGCTGTGGATAGGCTCTCGATCAAAGGAGCTTTGTTGGAGCCATGAACTTGCAGATAGGCTGCCGATAGCCTCTCAATTAACAAAAATCTCTTTCTCTCTCAAAACATTATGAAGAGAGTCTCCCTATCTTTCTCACCAAACCTTTGAAGACCTCTCTATCAAAGACTAAGATCTAGATCTCTCTTTCTCTCATAAACAAGGAATACTCTTTTTCTCAAGCAATGAAATCTTTCAAAGAAATGGACACTCAATGAATGGAAGTGGACGGAATTTCTTCCACAATGAACAGAAATTTTCTCTCAACGGAAGTGAATGGAAGAATCTCACAATCACTCAAGAGAGCTCTCAATCTCACAATCTCTCTCACACTCTCAAGAATCGCAATGTCTCAGCGGAAGACAAGGGAGCTCTGATACCATGACAAAATATGAAGAGGGGAGAGGAGAAGAGTGGAGATGAGGAGAGAGGGCACAGCTAGAGAGCACACCACAAATGACTAACTGTACACTAGAATTAGTTGAAAAAATAGAATATATACAAACCCTTTTAGGGTTAGGGTTAGGGGATCTAACCCTTTCCTTTATAGCACTCTATAAGGTTAGTGCTATGCACATATGATCACGTGATGGTGCTATGCACACATGATCACATGATGTTGAGCGTGAACTCTCAACACCTCCTTCTTCATTCGTTGTCTATAATTCTTTGCATGCAAAGACAAAGATTGGACTTACTATCATGTCTTCCTATATTTTTGTTTGGGCAGTTTTTCTTGTGTGTTGTTATGTCTTCTATCGTCTCTGCATCCTGAGACCAACGAACACACTACCTATGTATGCTATTTTCTATGCACAATTTTTGTTTCTTGAGGATTTGCATCATCATCGTAGTCTGTGTGGTGAGCCTGTTGTCTCTGTTTACTGAGGGTACTTCTAATCTGAGAGCTATTCCAACGGTTTATAGTTCGTGGCTTTCTCTACTGTCATACCATCTCATCCAAACAAAAACTTGGCTAGCCTGGGGTGTGCAACATATTTGCTTTGTTTATCATTTTTTGTATTCTTTAAGAAAAATCAGCCTCGTACTTCTGGTCTAACAGCCGTTCTACTGGTGGAAGACTTCATTGTTCGTGTGTTTCTCTACTTTGATACAATTTACGTTCAAACAGAGGATTTGGCTAGCTTGGGGTGTAAAAGTATATTCTCTTTCGCTTTTTATTTATCATAATCTTTGGCAAAGTATATATTCCTTGTAGTTTGAGAAACGTTGATTTTGCATTAGTATGCATTTTTTGATTTTGTAAATTCATTTTTGCTTTTTTGGGGCTTCCCAATGTCCCAAACATTGGACATGTTCTTTGTTTTTCTTTCTATTTCAGTATATTTTAGGGGCTGCGATGTGGAATGACAACAACAAAAGCACTGATATATTTTTCACAAATTCTTTGTGAAGGCTACCTGGTTGTCTTGGCTTGCTCTTACATGGGCAAGAGTACTTTCCCCCCAACCCCGAAGTCAACACTATCGATTTTAGCTTCTCCAAGCAAACCACTGAAAGAGAATTTGTTGAAACATTCGCCTATTAAGAAGTCCCCTCGCCGTTCCTTGAAAGGAGTCTTTCAAGAGGTTGTCAAAGTGGCATATGCCCAAGGTACCTTCATAGTGTTGCAATTTTCTACTTTTACCTACTTGTGAAAGCTTTGATTAGTTACATTGGTTTTTTTTTGTTGCCAGCAAGGAAACTTTTATGAGACTACCTGGAGTATGTTAGTTTTAGATCCATGATCACCTCTACAATCAAACGTTCCTCTAGAGTAAAAACCAAAAAACATTTGGAGGATAACAAACCTAAACCTACAATTGAAGACAATGATGTTATCAATATTGAGTCCAATTAATTTGAAATTTTCATTTTGATGTTGTAAATCTTTTCATTTCTACATACTAGCATGCAAGTTTGTTTTTCAGTGTTACTTTAGTGTCATTGAATGAGCTAGTTCAAAAGAATGTTAATATGTCTTCTCGTATTAATTGTAACTTATGCTTTCTTAAATTTTATTTTTCAATTTTTTCACAACCATGGTAATTCCCTTGCAATGTAAAATATTACAATTTTAATACTATTTCACACAAAAAACTATGTGAGTAACATGGGCTTATAGTCAACGTGCTTATTTTACATCATACCTAAACCTACAATTGAAGACAATAATGTTATCAACATTGAGTCCGATTAATTTGAAATTTTCATTTTGATGTTGTAAATCTTTTCATTTCTACATACTAGCATGCAAGTTTGTTTTTCAGTATTACTTTAGTGTCATTATGAGCTAGTTCAAAAGAATGTTAATATGTCTTCTCATATTAATTGTAAATTATGCTTTCTTAAAATTTATTTTTGAATTCTTTCACAACCATGGTAATTCCATTGCAATGTAAAATATTATAAGTTTAATACTATTTCACACAAAAAACTATGTGAGTAACATGGGCTTATAGTCAACGTGCTTATTTTATGTCATATTTGTATTACAGCAAGCAAACAACTTGTATGCAAAGAAGAGAACGATGAGGTCAATTCCTATAAGGGATGTAATGCAATTAGCAAGCTCATGCCCTCTCCACACAATGCTGCTAGCTATTTTGAAAGCTATAATACCATGAAAAGAAAATTTTGTGGGTGGAGGGAATGCTTTGGTCTCCTTAACTATATCACTCAATTGTCTGATTGTGCACCTCATAGATTTGTCTTTGAGGGTAAATTGCTTTGTAAGTATGGTACTTTCAAAGGATAAATACAAAGTACCCTGTGTTTTTGAAAGGAGACCTTACAGACAAGTTTTGTTCACACACTGTGACGTTGCTAGTACCATCTAGTTACATTCACCATTTTGTGAACTTCCTACAAGTGGGGGAGTTTTATAGAATAGAGGGTGCCAGTGTTGTATCGAAAGGAGCCACTAAAGGTGGAACATCCAAATTCTCATTGCTTCTTGATGCCACCACATGTATTATCAAAGGAGAACCCTTTGATGGGAACCTTGCTTGCTACCGAATCATTCACTATGCACATATGTTCCTTGGGTGGCCAAGATGGTCAACTTAAACAAATGGAATGTCTCCAATGTAATGGGGACAATTGGCATTGTTATAATCAAAGTAGTTAGCGAAGACGGCTCAAACGATCAAATCATTATTGCTGATGGCCTTGCAATGAAGATAGAGCCGCAGTAAGTTAGAGCAATCATTGTTTCTTCTTTGAAACTTCTTATTTCCTCTTCTCTTTAAATTTCATCCCTAATATGTTTTGGTGCACAATTAACTTTTGTGATTGAGAGGAAGCCAACTTTGACCCAACTCATCCAAGAGTTCAATGAAGAAGGTGTTGTTATGTACATCTTGAAGAACGTTTTGTTCTTGAAAGCAAAGGGTGCAATTTGTGTATTTGATTTTACAATCCTAGCTGAAGTTCTCGATGGTCCAATAAAAGACGATTTGAAAGCTGCTTTTGTGAGACAGGTGGCAAGCTTGGGTTACAGGACTAAGGTACTTGTGTTGCCCTTGTTTCAATCCATTCTTCTTTTGAATGCCACATTACTAAAAACTCCTCTTGTGAATGCAGGTATTTGGGCTACTCCACTTTACGAATGTGAATGCAGACTTGATCGAGCACATTTGCGAGGCATGTGGAGGTAGTCGACGAGTTAGTAGAGACCCTTTGCATCCATATTGCTACTCTTGCAAAAGCCCTCAAACTATTGATCTAGTCTCTTCTCTCATTGGCGATATTGTGCAATGTGGTGGAGTTCAGGTTTCAGTACACATTAGACGACCATATGTTAATATTGTTCTTTGTTTGCCTTCCCCATTTGTGCAATTGTATGAAGAACATTTGATGTTAGCTAGAGGCAAGTTCAAAGCAACTAAACCTAGTGGATTTTTACCATCAATAGCTTTGGATTTGTAATTGCATTTGAGGCTAATGCATGATAGCCTCCTTTCGCAAGCATGTTTTCCCACTTTATGTTCTTGAATATGTAGTGAATGCAATCATTTCATTTGTACTCACAAAATTTGCAAGAATTGCCTCATTGACATATGTGTCTCTCCTTTCAAATTTATGATAATGACCATACATCTTCTCTTGAAAGAAAAACAACTAGCAATAGACAAGAGTTTCACTTTAGCTAATCCGATTAATTCAAATGTTTTAGTTTTCCTACAATATTTATTTCCTTCTCTTGCATACCAACAAATTTTGCAAAGTATTTTTGAGAGCATTACCTCAGTATGGTCCACAATGAACACGCCATGGCATATGTTTTGTTCAATGAACAAGAACTACTTTTTAACATTGGAGGCACTTCAAAACCTCACTCTAATGTCACGATCTTCACGTGCACTCACTGTAGACATTGTGCAGTGCTTCCACCTAATATTTGGGCCAACTTTCACAATCCTCTACTACGATGGATGTAAACTTTCCAAGAAAATCAACATATGGAAAATCAATAAAAAGTCCACATTCTTTTTTATGGTAGATGAAAATAATAATTTTTGGATAGTGAGCCCATTAATTCACTTACAAGGTAAACGTTCTTATAAAGTTTGGTCAAAAGAGAATGATGTAATCCTACATGACTTACTAACAAAAAATCCCAATCTACCAGCAAAGGACATAGCAACCCTATATCCAAATGCTTCGTTGGAAAACCATCATACAACAAGAGCAATTACAAACAAAGTCTACAAACTACGCAAAGTCATTCTAGAGCCAATCCACTACTTTGGCACAAGTCCACAAATGCAAAAAATTCCAATTGAAGATGATCGTCATGGTCACAAGAGAAAAAGAAAAAGTATGCTCTTTGAAAAACAATGCATGAAAAAATTGTCCGACACTCCTACTTATCCATGTGCATGTTGCTAGCAGTTCATTGAAATTTTGATTGAAGATCAAGAAGCTTACCATTGAAATGGGGGTATTCCTACTATTGAACGGTGTGGACATTACAAAAATTGAACCACTAGACAAAGCAATATGTATGAATTGTTGGAAAGATGTCAAGAAACAAAAAATGCCCTTTTTCTACTCTTTGAATATGTGTATGGACCCCACAACAAAATTTACTAGTGCCCTCAATGACATTGAAGCACGATTGATTTCAATTAGAATACCATTTGCACAAATCTGCGAATTAACATATGAAGGACAATACGGACTTCATGGAAGTGTGCTAAATGTATTTGCAGATGTCGATCGAACGCAACAAGTACTACCTAGAATTTTGAGTGAAAATGACACTATTCTAGTAGAATTGAAGTGTAAACTTTTGTACAAGCACAATTACATGAGTGGGATTGTGAGGCCTATGTATACAATGCTCGCACTGAAAAAATTACTTTCAACACCATTATATGAAGACAACAAAGTTCTTATAAATCATATTTGGTAAGAACACATTAAAGCCATACAAATACTAAACAAAACATGCGATTGTAGTGACGAACCATTTCACGAAGCACAAGAAGAAGAGCTCCTCATAGATACTTTAGTCCATGGAATATATACAAGCCAACAAGTAGTAGACTTTGAGAATCAAAGCATTGCAATTACACTTGCAGAAGGCTTTTCGCCATTAAGCATCTTCAAGGACACTTATTGTGAAGAGCTTTCTTTTCCTAGACTCTTCTATGGCAGCCCATGAAGGCACACAATTCCAAAGTACACATCCTACCAAGACATTGCAAAATGGGAACTAACAAATGTGGACCGTTGTTTTTCATTTAGCATCGAGAATCTTTTCTTCAAAACCATGAAAATATTGGTAAAACAAGTTCTTTCATCATTATGGGTACGAATGTGAAAAGCACAAACAAAAGGAAAAACACTCCAACCAAAAGACGCACTACTTGACACAAACATTGAAAAGCTTTTACACTCGAACATAGGATTCCAAGACTTTTCCCACTTGCGTACATCTACAGAATACAAGTACTATCTTAAGAAGAACCTATTTTCAATGTTGAGACAATTAGAACAACCAACTTTCTTCATGACATTGTCTGCAACTGAGCAATTGTGGGACCCTTTGATAACTGCACTGGAAAAACTCAAACCAAAGAACACCCTGGATAACACACCTAGTGCTAAAGAGCAACAACGAAGACGTATACGTCCAGATCCAATTACCACTGCACAGTATTACATTCATCGATTCCAAGCACTGAAAGCATTGCTAAGAAAGGAGGACATAATACTGGGGAGAATAGCAGATTACTTTTTCGTGACGGAGTTACAAAATACAGGAAGCCAACATGATCACAGCCTTTTATGGGTGGAAAATGCTCCATCATTTGATGGTTCAAATGCATTTGAAGTTGAAGCTTTTGTCCACAAATACATTACTACTGACATAAGCAAATTCACTGACACGAAAAAAGACATTCAAACACATAAGCACCGCAAAACATGCTTCAAAAGAAAGAACAAATGCCGTTTTGGATTTCCACGTCCACCAATGTGTAACACTAGAATTTTAACACCAATAGGAGATGATGTGGCACTACCCACACTAAAAAAAAAGTTTAATCAAATTACATCTACTCTTCTAGAGGGAAACATCACAACATTGACCTACCAAATTTCCTTAGAAACTCTTGATATGACAGAGGAAGAATATATCTTAGCATTGCAAGCATCCATTTCCCAACCAATGCTTTTTCTCAAACGAGAACCAAAAGACATTTACATTAACAACTTTAGTCCTACTATGTCAAGATTATGGGGAGCAAATACAGATGTGCAATTCATATTAGACCCTCATGGAGTTGCAGCTTATTGCACATCTTACATGACAAAAGCAGACAAAGAAACAACTTCTGCCATCAAGCAAGCTTTGGCACATTGCTTGGATTCTAGTGCTCCAACAAACGAACGAATTAGAAAAGTTGGAAATGCAATCTTGAACACTCAACATATAAGTTCACAACAAGCATTATACCTGACACTATTGCTACTGCTTTCAAGCACAACAAGACAATTTCAATACATTAACACAAGCCCACCAGAGAAACGCACGTTACTACTCAAGCGCAGAGAGCAGTTTCAAAACATGCACCCAAAAAGCACCAACATTTTCTTTAACGATATCAACACAAAGTACTTGCGAAGACATGAAGATCTTCATGATATATGCCTTGTAGAATATGCAAACAGCTACACAATTACAAGAACCACAACAAGGAAAAGGAAAAACAAAAAATTATTCGATTCAACAATTACAACCAAATAAAAGATCCCAAGAACTACTACAGAGAGCTATGTCTTTTATTCTTTCCATACCACAGTATCGAGCTAGTTCTTGATGACCAAATCACTACATGGCATGACATGTATCTCCAATATAAGTACATTATAGATCCAAACAAAGTGCATTTCAACAAGCTTATTCCTACATTTCCAACAACTACAAATGCCACAAACACATTGGGGAAAAATAGAGAGTAGTAGGCATCCCGCTCCTGTGCACTCCCTCCCTCCTCCGCTCCTCGTCTACCCCCCCCTCGTGTGCTGCGCGGCCCTCCCTCTACCTCCTTCAGCTGCTGTCGCGCGGCCATCCGCCCCCCTCTCCTCACCCTCCGCCCGTCGTTCCTCCCCTCCCCGCTCGCCACACTCCGCTCACCCCGCCTCCTCGCTCCTTTCCCCCCTCTCCGCCCATTGCTCCCCCCCCCTCGCTTTGCTCCTCCTCCCTGCTCCTCCCCTCACCGCATTCAGCCCTCCCACCCGCCCCACCCCCTCACGTGGCACTACCAACCCCCTCCTGCCCCTCCCCGCTACTGCGCCATGCTGCCCCCCCCACCCCTTCCTTCCCTCCCCTCCTTACCTCTCCTCCCCACCCCCCTCGTGCGGTGCTGCCACACCCTCCCTTCCCCTTCCTCTCACCCCCCTGTGCTGCGCTGCCCCCCCCCCCTCTCTTTCTCCTCCTCGTTCCTCTGCCATCCCTTTCGTCACCACCCTCTTCCCCCCCCGTTTCCCATACCTTGCCATCCCCCCCTTCTCTCCACCCCCACCTTAATCCCCACCCCCGCCCCTTCCGTTTCCTTCCCCTTCCCCCGCCTCGGAGTGTTCGTAGTTAGTCAATGCGATATGGTGGCCACGTGCCCAGAACCGGTGGCCCAGATGGACCCCCCCTCCATCAGCTTATCGCATAACATTGACAGAGCAACAGGTATCCTTGGTGAAGCAGGCCGCCACGTACTTCTCCCAGACATCAGTTTATGGGAGAGTCATTGGCTACTCCCCTTCACGAGCAGACATCAGGGACTCATTGTAGTCCACCCTCTACCTCGAGGACAATCACATCGAGGAGGTTGCACTCATGGGACGTGGCATCTTTTGGCTTAAGCTCTCCTTAGCACAGGCTGCGAGTGACATGTCAGGCGATCCCCTACTTCTATGGGCGGGAAGATCATCCTCATGGTCCCATGGTACAGGGGTTTCAGTGTAGCGGACTTCGATGCCTGCTTTCGCATTCCTCGCCATCCAGTTACCCTTATCTTCCCAGGTCTCGCAACCGAGCTTTGCCCGATCATCAAGGACCTGGGGGTGCACTTTGGTTGGCCTATGCAGGACACCTACATTGATGCGGCGGCAGCCCAAGGAGTGCCATGTGTCAAAGTGGCAGTCCTCGATCCACAGAGCATCCCCTCGGAGTTCGAGATAGAGACAGACACAGGTGTGGTAACGTAGCGCATTCTGGTCACTGGTCGCCCAAACCAGTGTCTAAGATGCCATGGCTTCGGGCACCAAGCGCGCTCATGTCCTCGCTTCATGGGTACAGAACCTCAGAAGACCCCCGTTCAGGCAACTCAGGATCCTCCGCACCAGTCAGCGACATCCCCTCCCGAAGGGGAAGGCTAGACGGAGGTCAAATGAAAATGGAAGGGAGACAAAGCAGGCCCCAAAAAACCTATCCACCTACAGCAAGAGCCCCCTCCGATGGTCCCTACTCATCAGCAGCCTGGTAAGGGGAAGGAGAAGGGAAAGGAGAAGGTCAGCCAGCCTCCCCCTCATCCTTCACCCCGCCCTCCTCCCCCTCCCCCCTCCTCCTCAATTCTCTGACCCCCACCCCCTCCAAGATCCTCCTCCGCACCGATGGTTTCCACTCCACTCTCTTCCTCGAGCATGATCCAGAGGGAATCCCCCCCTCCACCTGCACCACCTGCAGCCCTGAAGCCAGCACAGTCCTCACCCGTGCCTATCCCTCTGGGCCCGATGGAGGGGAGAGGCCCTTCCCCGCAGGTGGCTAGCACCCCTCCCTCTGGTTCAGACTCCTCATCTTCGTCCCCATGCCCAAGGGCAGCTCCGAGAGCTCTTCCATTGGAGTTTTATCGAGCAAGTCCTTGGAATTACTTGGATGCAGTGGGTATTGGCTCCTTCCCCACATGCCTAGACATTAGCATCTTCTTCCTTCGCAAGGGGGCGGAGGGTAAGGTGTCCATCCTTGCCCCACACGATGGTCCTAGCTATTCCTTCACTATCTCCAGTGAAGGGAATGAGCAATGGACGAATGAAAATGTTTGGGAGACGATACGAGACCAGTCCCAGGAGCAGGTGCAGGATTGGATTGGTAGCAGAGCAGTGGAGCTTCTTCAGCATCAGTGGCAGGAGGGTGATGTTCGTCTACATTGGCACCACAGCGCCAAACGTTTCCGACTCCTGGTCATTATTAGACCACCACTGGAGTGAGCCTACGCAGAAGGGCTTCGCCCATGGAGGACATCAGAGGTAGCGGGCTTCTATAGCATTTCCTTGGCAGAGGCGTCGAGCTGGTTAGAGAGAGCCTACCACCATGGGACGAAGGGCCTTTCCCCTCTGTTGAAGGTTTTAGAGGATGGGTCCGATGATCCGTCCTCTCCTTCGAAACCTTCACAGAAGCACCTTCGTCTCCACACAGGACATCCTCCGACCACTTTGACTTCGAGCGCAAGTAGACAGCTGTTTGTGGCCCACCTTCCCTCCCCATGAGTTTACGCATTATCTCTTGGAACGTTAATGGGTTCCACTCATCAGGAACCCGTGGCCCCAGGAAGATGGTGCTCAGACAAGAGCTCCAGCCAGCCTTGGTGGGAAAGGTAGATGTGCTCCTACTATACAGGAACACAAGCTTTCGGCTTCACAGACCAGTATTTATGGGAAGGTCCTCACAGGACGCTCCCACACCTATTGGGAACCTTCGATTGTCGAGCAGGGGAGGAGCGGGGGTGTCTGTACCTCCATCGACGCTTCTCTAGTTTAGCATGTGTGTGGTTTTGGCACTCTGATCCCAGGACTTGCGCTTTGGGTGGGCTTGCATATTGAGGGATCTCGTATCGGCATCCTCAATATTTACGCCCCGACCAATCTCAGATGTAGATCCGTTTTTTGGAGATCCTTGACAGACTTGTTACCAGAGATGGACTCTTGGATTGTAGGAGGGGACTTCAACAACCTTGAGTCCTTAGAGGATCAGCAGGGACGGGGCCCAGAGTTCCTCGGTATAGCTCAGGCAGAGCAAGCAGATTGGGACTCCTTCCTCTTTGCAGTGGGAGGTCGGGACAGTTGGAGGGAGCCTTCCTTTCGCAGATGGCCTGGGAGTCTGGACTTCTCTTGGGGTTACAGGAGGGAGGGAGGCAGACTTCTGGAGCGGCTGGACCATTTCTATGTCAACGATTGGGCGCTTGGCAGAGGAGGAGAGTCAAGAGTGGTTCCAGGGATGACACTCTCAGACCATGCCCCAGTCATCCTAGTCCTGGACTCAGCCTCTCATTCCTCACCTCCACGTTCATGCCGGATCCCAGACTCCATCTACTCCAGAGCAATGGTTCACAACAGGATAGTGGACCTATGGGAGCAAGATTTGACCCCACCAGGGATATGGCAGCACAGGTAGCTCAAGCGCTTGCTGAGTCTAGCCTCATTTGCCAGCAGGAGGCAATTTAGGTCAGACAGCGGTGTTGGGCACGGGAGAGGGGTCTCAGACGTGATCTCGCTTTGATTCAGCGGATGCAGCAGTTTTCTCCAGGCTCTGAGGAGCTCAGACAGCAGGAGATTCGGGCCCGAGCCATGTTAGAGGAGATCACCCAGCGTTGCTTAGAGTTTTCATTTCATGCTTCCAAGTCCTTCTGGGCTAGGAAAGGTGACAGGATGCGCAGAGAGTTCTTCAGGACTCATGGATAGAGGTCAGCAGGGGAACAACTCCGTTCTCTTAGGGCGCAGGATGGTAGTGTCAGGACAGATCCAGACGAGGTCCAGGACTTGGCGACAGACTTCTACAGATCATTGTTCCAGCAGGAGCCCCCAAACCCTCGTGGCCGCATTTGCAGGGAGGAGGTGTGGAGATCTACATCGCGGCTCGTGCAGCCCAGCATGAGTGACACCCTTCTCGCCCCTTTCACCATGGCGAAGATGCAGGATGCGGTGAGCGCTATTGATGGGCAGAAATGCCCAGGTGAGGATGGCCTCTCTAGAGCTTTCTTCACCACCTTTTGGGAGCAAATCCACCGGCCCTTGCTCGCAGCCTTCCAGCACATCTTCTCCAGCGGGCAGATGCCAGAGAGCCTTGCGACAGGCCTGATTTGCCTCATCCCCAAAGGGGGGGACCGTCAGGAGATCAGACAGTGGCACCCAATCACCCTCCTCCCGACCGCCTACAAAATCCTCGCCAAGATGATCAGTAGCCGCATCCGCCCCCTGCTACATGACTTGATTCATGACACCCAGACTAGTTTTGTCCAAGATCGTAGCATTTTGGACAACATCTTCACTTTCTCACAGGCGATGGAATGGGCTCAGCACAGTGGCCAGCACCTTGCCATACTCCTTCTCGACTTTGAGAAGGTGTACGACAGGGTAGACTGGTCCTTCTTGGAAGGTACACTCTCTTGGTTTGGTTTCCCAGACGAGGTGTACGACAGGGTAGACTGGTCCTTCTTGGAAGGTACACTCTCTCGGTTTGCCATACTCCTTCTCGACTTTGAGAAGGTGTACGACAGGGTAGACTGGTCCTTCTTGGAAGGTACACTCTCTCGGTTTGGTTTCTCAGAGATATTGCTAGCCTTTACAGATCGGCCTCTAGTCGGGTTATCATTAGCGGCAGGATGGGGGAGAGGTTCACACTCGAGCGCTCGGTGCGTCAAGGCTGTCCATTAGCACCCTACCTCTTCCTATTTTTTGCGGAGGCCATGACCCACTTCCTTCGAGCCTGTACCATTGGTCTTCGCGGGATGCGTCTCCCTATTCGAGATGATGCAGAGCTTCTGGACTCCGAGTATGCAGACGACATAGCCCTATATGTGCAGGATGATGTCGAGTCACTGGAGCGAGTGAGACTATCCCTAGAGATTTTTTGCCTTGCGGCTGGAGTGAAAATCAACTGGCATAAGTCAGTTGGTATTCTTACGGATCCGGGAGCCAGCTCACAGTGGGGTATTTTCCTGGGGTTTCGCTGGATCCCTAGAGGACAGACGACACATTACCTGGGATTCCAGGTAAGCCTAGACATCACACCGGCTCAGCAGTTCTTGCCAGTCCTAGCCTCCATACGACGGAAGCTTGCTTTCTAGAGCATGGCTCGGCTTTCCTTGGCAGGCAGGGCCCTTGTGATCAACCAGGTCCTTCTTGCCACTGCTTGGTATGTGGCCTCTTGCTGGTGTTTCTCGAGGTCATGTGTAGCCCAACTGAGGAGACTGGTGCAGAACTTCCTATGGTCTGGTTCACACGGTTTCGACACCACCAGAGCTAGGGTCGCCTAGCAGACAGTCATTCTCCCCCAGGCAGAGGGCGGCCTCAGCATCATAGATCCAGAACTGCAGAGTCAGGCACTTCTTGGCAAGCTAGTCATCCGCGGTCTGACCCCAGGAGGGCAGACGTGGAAGCTCTTGCTACAGCATGGTCTCAACGCGTGTACTCCCCAGAGAGGGGGTGTTTGGCAGCCTTCTATCTGATGGATCTTCACTTCAGCTCCTTTGACTCAGCCCCGTTCCCCCTTCCTCCGTAGCCTCATCTCGGTCTGGAGGAAGTTGCGACACAGCCTTTCCCAGGTTCCCCCTAGCTGCCGAGACGAGATAGACAGACAGCCCTTGATCTGGAGCAGCCAGGTGACAGATGTTACAGGTCGTCAACTTGGAGAGAGATCCCATATCCCTTGGGCACTCTGGGCACGTGGGCCCACGCGCTCGCTCCGGGTTTGGAGGGACGTCTACAGTCAGCTGAGCCCAGGCGAGCTGGCAACAGTAGTAGGTATGGCACGTGGGATCTAGGCTCGGCGAGCGGAGATTGATGCTGCCATTCCTGCAGGTTGGAGGATTCCCATAGTCACCGGACAGCTCTTCCCGAGAGATGAGAGGTGGCTAGGACAGTTCACTCCACGAGGCATTCCTTTGGTGGTTGCAAGCCTCTTCTCGGACTCCTCAGTACACTTCTTCTCCGTCACTGATGACAATCGCCTACAGAGTAGAGAGGCCGTGATTGAGACCCCCAACTTCCCTGGCAGCGCCTTTGCATTGTAGGGCCGCAAGGGAAGACGTGGCATATAGACCCCCTGATTATGCAGGACCAGGATTGGAGACTCTGGATATGGGAGGGCCGTTCCTTGACAGAGGTGGAGTGGGACCCAGGAGAGTGGCGTTGGCCACCATCGGAGACCTCAGAGAACCCTACCCCCTTCTTTTCTTGCATGCACGGGTCGGCGTGCTCTTGGGGCTCTCCAGCGTGGGCTACCCACACAGGCACTTAGGTGGTATGCCCAGGGGATATCTTTGGTCTTTCTTCGCACTGTCTGGAAGACTCTTTGGGCTAGCTGGCGTCCGAGAAAGATCTCCTACTTCCTTTGGATGGTGGCACACAAGGGGCTTCCAGTTGGCAGCTGAATGAGGCAGATGGCGCAGGAGGGGCATTGCCAGATATGTTTTCAGGAGGAGGAGTCCCTGAAGCATTGCCTTTGGAGCTGTTCGCATGCGCAGACAGTTTGGAAGGGAGTAATGGGGATCTTAGCGAGGGCTACACCTGAGCTAGGACCGATCACTTGGGGAGCCGTTTGCTGGTGCAGCACTGAGACGGGACATCACTTGGCCTATGAGTTCTCTAGACATGATCCCGTCTTTTTCATCACGCAGGCCACCTGGGCATACATGGACAGCTTCCCTTGGCATTTGACAGAGACAGATGCAGGAGCGATGCCTCGGCACCCAGTTTGGGAGATCATAGGGAGCATTGCAGGCTGGCATATCTGGACTTCCAGATGCGCGCAGACGATGCGCGCAGACTGTAGGAGCTCAGACTACTACTACCCAGACCCTAGCAGACATCTGGAGCACGATCGTTCACACGCTCAAGGGTCAGTGGGATCAGATTCAGGGAGAGTCCCGAGCAGGGAAGGAAAGAGACGACGTTTCCTTCGCGACTGGGACCACCGGGAGTTGTTCTTCCAGCACTCTACTCAGAGTCTTTAGCGGCATTACGCCCCTCCACCGTGGCTGTTTGCCCACTCTCCGATGATTATTCCCTGAGAGGCTTGTATTTAGCATTTTGACTCCTCGGGCTGAATTCGTTTTGTGATTGCAGCTCGCTGGCCTTTAGGCCTTCTTGTACTCTCGCTTTCAAGTAATATAACTAGCACTACTTTTTGCGCAAAAAAAAACAAATTCCACAAACACATCAACAAGTCAACAATCAAACAAGAACAATGAAGGATACGACATTGCAATTGACATGAACAAAACAACACACAAAAACCAATAGCATAATCAAAACTTTCAAACATATAATGTTGTGATTAACAATGACTACTACAATAACTTTAGATCACCGAATGATGAACAACATCTCATTGTGGATGATATTATGCTCTCCAAAAGAGTCTCACCAACAAAACCATTTTACCTTTTCCTAACCGAGAATGCTGGCACAAAAAAAACATACACCCTTCAAGCCATTGTTCAAGCACTCTTGCGCTATTACTCCCACAAAGAAACAGAAAATGTCAACTTGCCAAAAGTCCTCTTGCTAGAGTACACAGGTAAAGCAGCATTCGATAGGCGGAACAACTATTCATGCAGCCTTGCACCCACCACTGATGGTATCTCACTATACAAGCCTCTTCAGTGAAAAACTACAAGAAGCTACAAAAAAATTGCAAAGTTTCATGAACAAAAATAATTTCACACAATTAATTAACCATCCAACAACTATTAGTGGAACAACCATCGACCACATCTGGACAAAACCAAACCAATGAATGCACGATCTCAGGGACAAACTTTATTTATTGGTGAGACCACTCCCTACTCTACAAAAGCATTTAATCATAATCAAAATACAACACATTTATTTAATTTCAATATGTTCAAAATAACATAAAAAAAGTTGGCTCAATTCAGCAACGTTACAATTGACTCCAACATACCAAAACAACACAAATAATACTTTCACAAAATTATACAAAAACAAATTGGGCAGGCCTCATGAATGGATTTTGTCATTCACCTTGTTACGCTTCCACCCTCTTGGCGACACAAATTAATGAATGGCCCAATTTTGAAGGTGGGGACCTACGTCATGAATTGGATGTTGAGTATGAATGAATGAATGAAGGGTGGGCGTGAAAAATGCAAAGAGCCACTTATCCATTTTCCTCCTCTGCCGTCTCTCCGATGCACCCTCTTATGGCGGTCTTACAACTTTGAAGCTGCCTCACCTCAGCTCCACCCATTTTGGGTTTTAGCTCCTGCCTCTTGATCCCTCTCAGATTTCTCATTTCCGCAGTCTTCCGATCAGTCATGGCCCAAACCATTCACCATGACATTTGCCACCCCCTCACGCTGGATTTGTGGAGAATCATTTTGCAAAAGCTTCCCTTTGATTCGCTCGCTCGGGCATCCTCTGTGTGTCACCTTTGGCACTCCGTCGCTGGTGATCCTGTGGTGCTGTCCAGTAAATTCAAGGAAGCTTGGAATCTAGCACAAGTGACGGGAAGACCATTATCGACAAGCTTTTGGCGTGACGCAAGTCTGGCTCGCTTTGCAATATCTCACACAGTGAAGCGGTGGGACACTGCTGCAGGCTTGGCGGTCAAGTACCAAGTACATGTACGTTTCTTGCCTTGTGACGTCTTAGGCAATACGCAGAGAGAAACAGATTCGGCGGGTGTATGGTTTGGCATGGCTTTTTCTCGTTTTGTAGAATAAAGGAGCCTGAATTCAGTTACTTCACACTTTCTTTCAGAAAGGGACAACAGTGATCATACTTTCCAAGCAGACAACAGCAATGGAGAGTGCATGAAGAAGGAAAGAGTTTGATCCAAATTCGTTCTTCCATTTGATGTTTCTTCTATCTGTGTGGAATTGTTTTCACAGTTTTGGAACATCGCAAATCTGTAGCTTGCCGATTTCAATGCATTCAGTGCACTTTCTTTGCGTGTTCTTTGGCCAATTGCCTTGTTGCAATAGCTGCATTTTTGGATCCGTGAGGCCAGCTAGCATATTTGCTTATATGCCCCATTGACTATGCCATAGTTTGGAGCCTAGCAACAAGCCCACAAAACAAGGCTCTAAGGGTCGATATGGCAGTAAGGCATTTGTTGTCTACTATTTTGAAATTGGGGCTGTTTGAAAGGGAAACTGACCTTGAAAATACCACCATCAAGGAATATGAAAGAGATAAGAAAAAGAGAACAAAGAATTGACCTTAGGTCCAATCGCCCCCCGCCCCCCCCCCCCTTCCCCCTCTCCTCTTATGGTGGCTCTAGCAGTTAGAGGATTTATGATCTTTCATTGAAAAATGGAAGCTGATGGATAATCTTTTTGACAAAATGGGTATTGGACCATAATGGCTTGTTGGTGTTGGAAAATAGAGGTTGACACTCCACTTGTGAGTTACCATTGAGACATGGAGGCAGCCCTGTAGGCTGAGCATTCGTGAGAGATTCTTGTGCAAGTCACCAGCATCTGTTGCATGCCTCATAAGAATCCGAATCTGCATCTAGCTGAATACCCTTCAATCCGACAGTCAACAGAGACCTGGGTTGACATCCGTACATCAGCATAAGTGGGCTGAAACCAGTAGCTGTATGCTTAGCACTATCGCAGGCAAATTCCATCATTGAGATGTACTTCTTCCGATCAGATGGCCGCTTGGAGACATATGCTCGACGCATATCTTCCAAGACTTGATTCACCCTTTTTTGTGTGCCCATTAGTCTCAGGATGATTAGCAGGTGGTTCCGAACTTTATAAACACATCCTGCCAGAAAACCCAGAGAACCTCGAATCTCTGTCGCTGACTACATCACAAAGCAAACTATACACCCTTAACATTCCGAATAAACACTTCCTGCCAGAAAACTCAGAGAACCTTGAATCTCTGTCGCTGACTACATCACAACGCAAACTGTACACCCTTAACATTTGCTCAACAAACTAATGAGCGAGTTCAGTAGCCCTTACAATTGTCTTTGTGGGTGAAATTCTAGCCATCTTTTAATATATATATATATTGAAAAAAACTTCTAGCCATCTTCGTCAATCTATCTATCACAACCCAAATAGCCTCATGGCCCTGTTGGGTTCGTGCTAATCCCACAATGAATTCCATGGAAATACTTTCCCATTTACTTATAGGGATGTCTAGAGGACGTAACAATCCTCCAGTCTTAAGGTGCCCAACATTATTTATTTGACATTGTTGGCATTTCACCACATAGTCAGTAATCTCAACCTTCATCTTAGGCCAGTAAAACATCTGTTTTACTAAATCATAGGTTCGCTGAATTCTTGGATGACCTACAGTTGGGGCATCGTGAGATACTCATATAGGATCCTTCTCCTATCTCTGCGTCATTAGGAACACAAACTTTTCCATTTCGCAACAACAAGCCATTTTGAATGTAGAATTGGCCACCCGCTCTTCCTTGGTCTGTTTCAACTTCGAAGAGAAGAGGGAATAGTTCACTGCTGTTCACAGTAGTACCCAGAAGTCTAAACCTGTTTGAACGGACAGCCAAACAGATAAAATGAATTCTTAATTGCCACAACAAACTCCTAGGCAGGGCACATGCACTAGCCGGGCTTGTTTATTTAAAAAAAAAGGTTAGAAAAAGAACTGAAATATGGCTTTCAGCACAGTTTCATCTGGTATCCACCCAAACCTCTGTATTAAGCGTTAAATGATGTTGCAGATGGTTTGAGAGCCTGGGGCTCAATATAATCAGGCTACCTCATTTCAGTATAGTATTGAGGCCCCCTCTATCTCACCTACATATCACGAGGTCCAGGTCATCCGAGAGGATCTCCTACAGTTACACACTACTTGGTTGGCACACCGTGACCTCCCTGTGAAGCTCAGCTTTTACAGAGACCATTGCCTATGAATCTCAGAGGAGGGCTTCATCCTGTTGAGGGGAAATAATTGTTTGAGTAGTATTCTTCAGCTGTGAAACCTGCATATGTACATGTACAAAGCTCATTTGTGACTAAAACTTCAAATTTTGGTTTAGTACACAGGGGAGTGTTTTTCTGTTGCATTTCTGCATGATAAAAGTGAAGAGGTTGAAGTTTTCTTGTTCATTTGGAGTCTTTAGCTGCCCATGTATGGTTATTTGTGGTTTAATCTCATTTTAGCTTTTAATTGAAGAGCCACGAATCTTTTTCTATTAGGTGACTGAGATAAAGCGGCTGAACAACATGATGAGTGACCATGGCATCCACTCCCGTGAAAGGTTGTTGATTCCTGTAGCAGGGCCAGAACTTATAAAAGGGAAGACCTGTCACATTGAGGTTGACCATTATGCCAAGCGCGAGGTAGCTGTCCTGTATTTGGATAATGAACAGCCAGTATCACTTCAGCAAACCAAGCATAAAAATGAACGGAGTTTTGGAAGGGGATTGCTGGAATCTATGAAAAGAAGTTTACAGGTGGATGATGCTACCTTGAATTATTACCTTTCATTAGCAGGAGGTGATATTAGGGCTGCATACTCTCAATTCCAAGAGGACTTGAGCTGGGAGGAGTCTGCTAGTAAGCGACATGTATTCTCCTGTTTCAGCTAAAATGCCCGTGCAATTCATTCAGAGAACTCATCAAGAGAAGGTTACCATGCTCAATTGTAAAAAGTTTAGGCAGTTGTGACATTCCCAAATGTACATAAGGTTTATTCATTCAATGGACAGCTTTTTTTTTCATAAATCTCTGTAAACTTATTATATATATGTTCTTATTGCAAGCCGTCATTTTGGTTGTTGCCTCATAGAAGAAGATTGTAGAGCATGCAGCTTTTACTCTATCCGCCCCTTTTTGTTTTGATTGGGAATGTAGATGACACATTTCCTTTTTTTCCTGAGAATATTCAATAAGTTTTTTGACATGTTGATTATCAAAACTTGACTTTATGGGAAAATGAAAGCCTGACTTCATGTGTGAAGCGGACTATGTAAGTGGCCATGAGTGATAACATTTTGCAACGTTTCAGACTAAGCTTTCTTTATGCAGCTGATTTTCCATGCTGAGAATTATTTAGTGTGCTTACAATGGCATGTTTTGTCCATTCCATTAAAAAGTATGAGGCTAGTCTTACTAGTCTACATGAGAGGTGTTGGGGATTGTCATAGGAGTTCCATTCTCTTTGTTTCTTTTGCAGATTCAAAAAGATCGAGAGAGATGTTCTCAGTGTTGGCGTCTTTGCTGCAATCATGAATTTCTCATGTTCTTGAACCACAGGGGATTGGTCGGTGTACAACCATCTTCTTCTCTGAGGTGGAGAGTATTGAAGTGATGGGTTAGTTGGATCCTTTTGGGATGTGGCGAGGTTTGTGAGAGTGGCTGAAAATTGCTAGCGAAATTTTAAGGTTCCTGAGGTCCTAGTTGAGGATATTTTGGGTGTGTTTGTACCTTTTAACCATTCAAATCAAGATGAAAGCTTCATATTTTTATGATTCTCTTTGATTTCCTGTGTCTTTAATTATCATGATGAAGCACGGACAGCCATACTACAATTGCTTGTCACCAAGGGGTGGCCCCAACAATAGGAGCTTACTAAGGGATCATCATGGAGTTTAGTAGTGCATGGATATCAATCAATAGATAGGGAATACACGAGATGATGTCTACATTGAGATGATTGATAGGTCAATTGTTTTAGAAAGCATTCTAACAAGGTACATACCCACTTTGATCCCATCCCTAAACACCACATCTAAGGCATCACTAGTTGTAAACTAGACGATGACATAGCAAAATTCTATGGGTATGAATGAACCCAAAAGTATAGCTATCAACTTATCTTAGTAGCTAACGCATGAAGGTAACAACATCTAGCTAAAGAGGTTGAAGCTCATGCAACCATAGATATTCTTGTCATTTTTTGATTTTCAGAAGGGGCAAGTGCTAAGCTCTCAATGTTGGGAATTCTATGCCAAAGTCGTCGGAGTAGTGCAAAGTCTAGACCTTTTGTAGGAGCATTGGGTACCAAAATAGGTGCCCTTTAATAGGATTTAGAATGTGCATAGTCTTGCGGCATTGCAAATATGCATGATCTAAAGATTTCTTTAGCGATGGCCAAGATAGAATACAACACTTCAAAATGTAACACAAGAAGAGGTCTTCATATGAAAAAAAACTTAATTTGCTTGTCCCAAAATTTTTCGGTTAGTATCATATATTCATCTACCAAATGAACTTCTTGCCAAGCCATAAAAATGTATAGTTGCATAATATAATGATGAAAACAAAGCCTACTAGCTATAGGATTTTGCTAGGAGGCAATTTGTTCTCTCTCATGATGTCATTTGTAATGAAAAGATGGACTATTATAATTAGCTCTTGTTCAAGCACCTACTCCATAGCCTTTGAAACCATTATGTGATGTTATAAATGAAAGGTCTATAAGCAATGAGCAATCAACATATCATTATCTAGTAAATCAACCTCCAGCTATAATCAGTCCAAGGAAATTCGATGCTATTACATTAAGTATTTTTTCATAGCTTAGAAGTTAACTTATGAAAAGAAAATCCAAGAGACAAATGGACTTATATATCATCTTATGCCTTTATGTCCAAAATGATGGAGGTTGATTAACCAAGAACATATCAAGCAACTCCATAACATCTAAAATGGCAAGCAATGATGGATGAGGAATATCAAACCATCACAAGCAACAAGACATGACAATTGAAAAGTTGCCAAATGACAAGCATTTGGTATTGGCTGAAATTGGGTTTACAAATTAGTATTGGATGCAATTGGGTTTACAAATTTAAGCTCACATTTGATCCCTGGAATTCAAAATGAAAAACTGGACTTCTTGTTAAAGGATATTACAAAAGTAAAAAATTATGCTAGTGAAAATTTTGGTCCAATTGCCAAAATGACATTAGTTTGAATAGTGACTTCCATAGTAGCTACACACTTTCATCTTCCCCTATGTGAACTAGGTGTATTGACCAAAAGATCTACATGAATGAACATGAAGGTCGTGTTGTCCCACCACAAAAACATCTCAAATGAGATTACTTAAGTCTCTTTTATGGTTAAAGCAAGCCCCAAGACAATGGAATGCTCAAATTAATTCCCTTCTATACCAACTTGGGCTTTGGACCATGTATTGATCCATCACTTTACATTCTTCAAAGAAGTTGGATCATTGCAGTTTAGCATTCTTCATTTTGATGGTTTGCTTATCCCAAGATCATATGAATGAATAGTTTATATTAGACATCTCCATGAAAGGCATGGGACATTTGCATTATTAAGAGTTGAATCTTAAATCATGCTAACGCAATCTAAGTATGCTAGAAATATCTTATTACAATTCCATGTGGTTAATGCCAAAACTTTTGACACTCTAGTGGAACGCAACATGAAGCTATTATAATATGTAGATTCATTAAACATAAATCTAGCATATATAATCAAGGAATTGGGAGTCTAATTTAATTGAGGATCACATGATTTGCTATCAATTATGCTCTCATTGTGCTATTGCTATACTGAGCCAATGCATGCAACTTCATCTCCATGTAGCTGAAAGAGTGATGGTCATATATGTGAAAAGAAGAATATATTTCGGATTGAAGTATGACAACTAGTTAGAACGTCAACTTTTAACATTTATAATGTAGATTGGGTTGGTAGTGCCGATGATAGATGAGTTGTCAATAGCTTTTCATTCTCTCCTAGCTCTATATCTATTTCATGTGGCAAAGTAATAATAAGTATCCCACAATAGTCTTGCCTTCCATAGAAGATGAGTGTCATGATAAAACAAACATAGCTTGTGACATTGTATGATTTGAGAGACTCTTCTCAAAATTGGACTTTTATGGGAATCCAAATCTTATATATCTTGATGATATGAGAAGCACCTTGGTGAGGAACCCTATTTTCCATTCCTACACCAAGTATATAAGGGTGTGGATCATCACTTCATCTAAGAGAAGCTACTAACTCATCTAAGAGAAGCTACTGACTCATTTATTGCCCCACCAGTGAGAAATCTGCAAACATATTTACAAATATCTTGCATTTTGTGACAAGTTCTCCTACTTTATATGTCCACTGGGAGTCAAAACCTATTGCAACTTCAGTAGGGGAGTAACCAATGATAGTTGCTCTTAGGTTTGAAACTCTTGCTCCTATTTTTGTACTAGGAATGCTCAAATTAGCATCAAAATCTACAATTTTTTCTCACACCGATTCTTCTTTTGTGCTCCACCCCCAATATGGAATGTGATTCAAGAAGAAATGTTGAAGACGAAATGTGATTCAAGAAGCAGTGTTGAAGATGAAATTTTTGTACTATCATCAAGTGTCTCTTGGGTTGGAGAGTGAATCTAAGTTAATAGATTCTTAGCTTCTAGGGGATGCTTTATGGTAGTACCTACTACGACTCAAGCTCAAGGAAACTTGAACTTGTGAATGGATTTGGGAAGGATTTTTTTTGTCATGGAGAGATCTAGAAAGAAGTTGTGTGTGCAAAAAGCACTCCATCGAATGTAAGCTCTAGGAAAAGATGCTCTAGACATGATTTGCTGACATGGATGATTTTTTCATGTTAGTTGAAGAAGTGAAACTTTTATATTGGTGTTGAAAGTTTGCATGCCTTAATATAAATAAATGTTTGAAACATTCGCCAAGAGTTGAAACTTTTATGCCAAAAAATTTAAAGTTTCGCAAAGATTTACATCTTTTAGAAGAAAATATATAAAATCACACTATGCTCTATCAATTTTGTGAAATCAAAAAAATTAGCTTGATAAACTTTCGCCAAGATTTTATATTAATATTTAAGTGTAGCTTCGATAAAAACATCCATGTTTCCTGACCCTCAAGTAGGCTCATAAAAAGAGCTTGGTACTAGTAGTAGTAGAGAAGCCTTGGAACTCCAAAGAAATAGCAAGAGTAGCTTAGAAAAAACATGGATGGATCACAAGTAGACCACGCATGAAGGAGGATGTGGCTGCCAGTAATAAATTGCAATGAAATTAGCTCATCAACATCGACCTATGCACTAGTAGAGAAGAAAGGTAAGCAAACATGGAGCAAACTAGCTTAGTAGTAGATCATGAGGCAAGCTCATAAAAATCACAAATCTTGTTGATGGAGGAAATATTCATAGATCTTAGAAGAGGGGGGGATAAAGAAAAGAGATGGCTACATTTATGGCTATGGAAAAGAAGGCCATAATTTGAATGCTTAAGACGTGATCTAGGCAATGAATTTCTTTAGCAAAGAAAAACGCAAGATCTAAAATTGAATGAAGGCCTAAGTGAAGAGTCTAAGGTGATGAGTAGAGAAATCCCATAAGAAAGCTTGGTGAAAAGCTATGGATTGAGTGGAGATCCAACAAAGAAAGAGAACACAACATTTAGGAGGCAAGCAATGTAAAGAGAACACAACATTTACGAGGCAAGCAATGTAAAGAAGTGAGATAGAGGTAGTAAACTCATGCAAAACAATAAGCTTGAAGGAAGCATGAAAATGGAAAAGATCACTTCTTTCAATATGACATGTGCACAAACAATTTTAGGGTTTTTATACTAAGCCACACTCTAAGGTCTTTAATATAACACATCCCCCCACCACTAGGATCATGAACTATCCATGTGGTGAGCTTCATGGGTGGTAGGGTAGGTTGTAGGATTGGTTGCAAGTTTGAACTAACCTACATAGAGCAAAGAAAAGAGAGACATATTTTATTTAATGGACCCATGGGGGCATGCTAAAATCCACATCATATGCATTGATTGAGATGTGCCAAGTGCCACATTTCCTTTGATAGCCAGAATGGTGCCATGTCAAAATCTTATAGGGAATTGCACATGGGAAAAGTCCACGTAGGATTTTGGTAAACAAAAAAACATCCTCCACAACATGAAGAAAGGCCACACCTTGATAGGTAATACACATTGTAGTTGGTTTCTAGAAGGAGACATGGTAGTCCATGTGGTAGCAGGCCATTGAAGCATGTAGCCATGTGGAATTTGGAGAAGTAATTGAAGCCTAATTTGGAACTAACTAGCTCTAGTGTGACTAGAAGGGGATAAAGTAACCCAGGCTAGGAGAATTTGAGGCACCATACTAGTGTGACTACAAGGGTTTGATTAGAAGTATTTGTGTATACACGAGACAAGACAATTGAGGCACAATGTTGGCAAACATGTACTATAAAACAAGGCTCAAAATTTTTGGAGTTTCTTATTTGCCAAAAAAAAAAAAGGGCATGCATGGATATTTTTTGCTAAGAGAGAGACAATACTTGATGGACTATAACTTTCACCCATTTACTTAATTTGGGATCTCTCTGGATCAAAGAGCAGATCTTTCTTTTCACACAATGCGTCATTCAAAAAGGTGGCGTGAGTGAAAAAATCACATTAGTGTATTAGATATTACAAAGCATAGCATTACAAAGATGATGTGGGTTTCACTTCAGGCACTATGGGAGCAATTCAGGAGGTGACGGAGCAGATGGCAGTAGGTCTTTTTGAAGATGCAAACTTATGCGCTATCCATGCCAAAAGAGTAACAGTGATGGACAAGGACCTTGCACTCGCAAAGCGTAGCCACTCCGATCCCTCCCTTGGACCCTAGATGTTGTTTAGGTTCACTCAGTGTAATCTAAATCATTTTGTAAATCTCTGCCCCTTGAGGCCAATGAATAAAAGATATTTGCATGTTCTATTACTGTTCCCATGATATTATACATGTTATGTAAGGCTTTCCATCACTTTATGCAAATGCAGTGTGAATTTGAGTGGTCAAATGAAGTTTTTTCAACGTGGCATAGAAGCGAAAAGCATGTATGGAGCTTGTTTGACCAAGTAGGGTGAGATTCTTGCAAGATTCCTCAAAAATTACCATTATAGTGCAAAAAGTTATCTGATAGCATGCTTTCGAATAGAATAATGAATGAAAATATCAATGCCAACAACAATTACATCATACAATGACAACATAAAAGAAATTTTGTAAAAGAACACAAAATGGGACACTGTAGAGAAAGTATATATATATTCATATAAAATAAAAGTTCTATACACTAAGGCTGCATAGCCTTTCTATACCAAAATGACGTTGTCAGCGTTCCGATTGATGTCAATATGGCCAATCACTCATGACAAAACCTTTCACTTCAGGAGGTCCACAGTGCCTCATGCAAAAACATTTTGTGGATAACCACAAAGCACCCTTCTACTTGGCCAAGGTAATATGCGAACAAGGTGTTGTCAAGATGAGAAGAGGTTGACCTCAAATGCCTCTTGCAAGTTAGTCAATGTTTGCTTGGGTGTAGCCATTTTTGGTGAGGTTCAAGGTATCTTTTGTATATAGGTATCTTGCTTGACCCATAATTTATGCATTGCTCAATGGAATTTGACAAACTTGGTCTTCAAGTTGTAGTACACATTCCATGTACATGAGTCCAAAAAAACATGGATACACTATGTGAGCTTTTCCTCAATGAAAGGACACTGTGTGCCTAATTGAGAACAATAGATGTGGTTTAAGGAGCCTCCAATGTTATTCTAAAATTATGCACACTCATTCAAGGGCATCGATGCTCCATAACTTTTTCTTGGTGTTGAAAAATAAAACCAATTGGAAAAATGGAAGCCAAACTAGTGGGACTATTGCATGGTGGTCTTAAAACATTAATAGTTGGTGATATTGGTATCTAGATTTACCCTAGAATAGAAGAATTTGAAAATGTGTGATTTGTGCATGTGCAAAATCTTTTGATAAATCCAACACCATTTATAATTTTGTATTGGTTCTTTTTCCATGCAATTCCTTGATATATGGATCATAAAGGTTGCATTTCGTAATATACAACATCCAATCTAATAGCACATCCTTTTTCCTATTTATACTTTGTAGCAATTTAAGACACATTGCACTTGCTTGAGGGCAACCGATATATCCAATTTTGCTGACGTGTATCATCATAGGGAGGAAATCATGATGGCTGAAAATTTTGCTGTCCCATGCAATTTTAAATTGTTTTACCTCACACCCCATAAATCTTTGAAGATCAAAGTACAACATCCTCCTACTGCCTTGTGACCTATACCATGTAGAGTCAGCTCAATGTGGCCTCATTCTTTTGGTTTGGCATTATCTTCTTTACTTTCAAGTTGTCTTTTATTCTTTTCTCACCTCACAAGCTAGCTGATATCTCTTCACGTGGATGTATTTTGGTGGTTCACTAATCATTTTCATGGTGTCAATGGCAAGATGTAGCTTGTCATGAATTGTAAAAGAAGCAAACAGAGGCTGTGAGATAGGGAAGCTAGAAAATTTGGTCAAAGGCACAAGGAATAGATTGTGGGGCAAGGAAAGAAATGGCATGATATCAAAACAACAATGGAACACACTTTTACAACATTTGTAGAGAGAGAAACAATGAAAAGAAAGAAGACTCCTTACAGAGTACTAGCAAGAAGTGGTTGCAAATGCAGGCATTTGATCATTGCCATCAGACTGAAGAATATAAGCTATGGTCTCACAATTGGTGGGAGCATCCGAGGCAGCAACATCAAGTGATTCAGGTAAATAATAGTCTTGAGTCTTCACAAGCAGGGATGTTTTTATCGAAGCTATGCTTATATACTAATATAAAATCTTGGCGAAAGTTTTCAAGATCATTTTTTAAGTTTCACAATATTAGTAGAGTGTAGTAGCTTTTTTATATATTTTCTTTTAAATTTTAAAGGAAAAAATGTTAATTCTGGCGAAACTTTATATTTTTTTGCATAAAAGTTTCAAATCCTAGCAAATGTTTCAAACATTTATTTTTATTAGGGCATACAAACTTTCGACACCAATATAAAATTTTAGCTTCTTAACTAAACTAACTTGAAAAAATCATCCCTATTCACAAGATTTAGCATGTACCCTAAATTTCATAAAGTGATAGCCCTACCAACACATTGGGAGATGCACGCCCAAGAGATGATACTCTCTAACATGAGAAATGGCCTATAGAAAGTGAAAGGGGGGAATAGCTTAGATCAACTAACTACAAAGAGGGTGACATTTATCTATGTTGGTATGCTCTGTAGAATGTCAAATATGTTTTCAATCAGAAGGACCATTGTGGCTCTAGTGGTTGGATGTAGAGCAGAAGCAATGCACGATCATCCCGATCTAAGAAGTTTGTGGGATTCAATAGAATGCAAGAAAAGGATAGATAGACTAAGTGTGGAAGTCATTGATAGATTAACAATGTTTTGGTATGAGAATATGAGAGTTTCTCCACATAAGAAGAACATCTACAAAAAGTGAACAAGATAACACAGTTCACCACAGGTAAGTGGTTGCCTAAATCAACATGA
Organism: Dipteris shenzhenensis; assembly: GCF_047967505.1. Lineage (NCBI taxonomy): Eukaryota > Viridiplantae > Streptophyta > Polypodiopsida > Gleicheniales > Dipteridaceae > Dipteris > Dipteris shenzhenensis. Next base: position 46,608,875 of record NC_141613.1, on the reverse strand, counting down.
TGTTTGTCTATGATTGAGTTTAGAAATAGTTTTATTTTTAATTTATAAATTGGGCTGGCTGGGACTTAATATGATTGTCCTAAACCAACCCAGTGGGTGGAGCATCATGTGATATATCATCATGCTGGTTGAAGTCAAACACCAGTTATGTGATTGTCCTAAACTAGCATGGTTGAACAACAATATATTTGCAATAGAAATAAATGACAAGATAATGTTACTATCTCTGATTGATGACCGGCATGGTAGTTGAAATTCTTGTGTTTCCTAGTGGTTAAATTAGCTAAGTTTGATTTCTAAGATGTTTCGGATCATAAACCAACTAATTTTTAAACTGTGCTAACTTGGACTTAAGGGGATTTTCCTAAACTAGCCTAGTGGCTAGAACATCGTGCAATATATCACCCAACTAATTAAAGTCAAAGAGGAGTTATGTGATTGTCCTAACTAGCATGGTTGAACAAAGATAAATAGAGACATAGTTAATAGCCATCAAAAATAATTGATGACCAGCCTGATGGTTAAAATTATTATGTTTCCAAGTAGTTAAATTAGTTAATTCTATTTTTTGGGTTGCTTCGGGTCATGTGCCAGTTAATTTCTAAACTAGGCTAGCTTAGACTTAATGTGATTAAACTAGCTCGATGGGTAGAACCTAAACCAACATGGTTGATTATAAATAAACAAAATATATTTCACAACCAAAATAATTGATGACCAGCCTGGTGGATGTAATTGTTGTTATTTTCAATAGTTAAATTAAATTAATTTAATTTATGGGTTTGTTTGGGTCATACGTAGGCTGGCTTGGGATGTGGTCATCCAAAACTAGATTCGTGGTGGCTGAAATAGTAATTTATAATTCAGCTGGTTGATGTGATTATCCTAAATTAAGTTTTGTCATTGTCTACTTGATGACCATGTTTCCTAGCAGTTAAATTAGTTTGGTTGTTTAATTTTTGGGTTGGTTTAAGTCATGCATAGGTTGGCTTGGAATTAATGTGATTGTCCTAAATGCTCGTAGTAGTTGGAACAACAATATACCACCAAGCTAGTTCAAGTCAAACACCAGTTATGTGACTATTTAAACCAACCTGATGGTTGAAATTGTGTTGTTTTTTAGTAGTTTGATTAGTTTAATTAGCTTGATTAGAATCTATTTTTGCTTTGTCTTCCTCACAGTAATGCAAAAAAGGGGAAATAAGACAAAGATGCATGCCCAAGATGGAGTTTTTCATTCCTAAAATTTTATTTCCCACAATTGGGTGAGCAAACCGAGTTGTATGGATCAGAACCATTACCTTTTGATTGGGAAAAGGTCCTTTGATAATTGTAAGCCCTGGTACATCAGAAGACTCAAAGACAAGAATGTGTGTTGTTGCAAAATACACATAGACTTTAACTTGGCCTGGCAAGCTTTAAAGGATTTGAAATCTGGTCATGTTGGAGCATTGCTCCATGGAGATAGATGCCCATGTCTTTTAGATCAATGCACAATCTATAGGCCACCTGGATTCTCATCATATGTTGCAAGGGAGGCCACATTTGATAGCCTAAGGTCTGTGCATGAGCTAGTGGTCTATCCATAGGGAGACTCTGAGTGGCACCGTATTGAATGCATTTGTGGCACATGCATGCATTGTAGTCTAAAGAAGAGGCCATTTGATGGTTATTTTAGTAAATCCCAACTAGTAAATACCAAACAACCACATGCTTGTTTTTATAATCTCAAATGAGGTAAAATGTATGCCACTTATCTTGTACAACCACCAGGCTAGTGACCACAAATTTTAAACGAATGTATTGTACACCATTCATCTTGTAATAATTGAAGGAAACCACCACACTAGTGGCAAATAATCATAGACGACTTATTGTGTGCATGACAAACCACCATGCTACTTGCAATCCTAAATTAGCTCTATAAATGAAATTGTCGATATGGCCCTTGCCCCTGAAGGGGACCCCTCAAGGTCCCATATATCATGTGCAACCAACGACCGTGCTAGTGACCACTTATCATGTACTACCACTATGTTGGTTGTGATCCTAAAACAACTTGTATAAAGGAAACTTTTGAGACCACTTATCCTATACTACCACCATGCTAGGTTGCAATCCTAAAAAAACCATCATGCGATCCTAAACAACTTGTTTGTATAAAGAAAGCTTGTATTCAAATGGTTGCAAACTTTTGACACCTCTCGCAATAATTAAAGAGTGGTTTCATTAATAATTAAATAGATACATCTCATACATTGATGCCTTTTAGCTATGTCTGATGGCTTTGATGTCTTTTAGCTCCCTAATAGGAGGATCGGCCCTTCTCACTCCTTTCCTTCACGAGGTTGGTTTCACATTTTACTTTCTACTTTGAGCTCTCATCATTAGCTTGTTTTGAGCCCTTTGGGCTAGATCTCTGATGGGAGGATCAACCCTTCTTCTTGAGGCTTGAGCTTGGGCTTCTTCCCTTTAGGCTCTTTTCTTTTACAGGCTAGTTTTGTCTTCAAGGCCCTTTATTTTTGCACGTCTAGCCCAAATGGTGAATTCTCTTTCAGCATCTATTTTCTCGTTGTGGATAGCTATAGTAGGCAGGCATAATCAATGTTTCCATGACATGGGCACTAGCAGATTACAATCTCTACATCTTGAGGTTTCATCCACAAACATGCCAATGAAAAACACATGGTGAGGGTGGCTGCACTAGTGCCATTGAATCATGCAATCATCTATGATGTGACCACGGTAGACCAAACACATGATCCTACTCCATCTCAATAGGATAGTCATCTCATTTAACTATTATTGCTATCAATACCACAGTCTGTTGACTTTGTACATTAGTAAGCTATTTCTAGATTCCTTCCTAGGTTATCCTAAGGGTGAATATTCTCTCCTTTAGCACCTCCACCTACTACTCACTCATTGCAATAGAACTATTTGAATCTATCAGCTACACTTGAAGTTGGTGAAATATTTTAACAGTGTCTACGTAGACCTCTTGTAAGACATCCACTCTATGTTGGGTTTCACTCAAGATGGAGGACTTCTTTTCAAAACTTCAAAGAGCCATGGAAATCTTGCACAGAGCCCTAGCGTAATCCAATTTTAGGGAATTGTACATATCTTGTCAAAATTGCAGTGTCTCTTTGTGTTCTCCACCATGGCCACTCTCTGCTCAATCTACATCCTTTTTGTGCTTAAACCTCTCTCACAGCTCTTGCATCAATTCTCTAGTTTCTCTAATCTCCCTTTTTAGTTGCTCTATCATTTCGTCTTTATCAATGTTCAATGCATTTTGCATGCTATAGAGACCTTAGTAAAGAGCCTCCTTTTTGGCTCTCTGTTCTTCAAGAAGGTTTTTGATCCCTACTAGCTCTCGCTCCACATTGTTCCCATCCATTGTAACTTCATCAAGCTATTTCTAATAGAGTAGCTTGATGCAATTCTCTACTTCTTCTCTTCTATGCCTTTTCCATGTCGGCCATCTTTAGTAGCCTCAGCTTGCTCTCATACTTGCAAGGCCTTTGCTTCTGCCTCCTCCACCTTGGCTCCTGTACACTCCCTGAGTATTCTCTCTATAGTGCTATATTTGTTGCATCCATGGCTTTCATACATAGAAAAGTCATCTTTTATCGTATTGCTCAAAAATTGATTTGAGGGAAGTCCCCATCAGGTGCATAGCAACTCTGATTGATTGAGATGACAATTTGAATTTGCCGTCCTTGCAATTCTTCAAGTTAGTCCTCATCACACTTCTCAAGATTGCCCTTGAGAAAGAGACCATACATCTACTCAATTGCTCTATTGTTGCTTGGGCATGCAAAAATTCATGATTTCTCTCATATCAAAAAATTACTACCTTGCCTATTTCAACACATCTCGAACATCTATTGGCAAGCTTGAATCCTTGACTCCACCATCTACATAATCTGAGCATTGGGGTAAAAAGCTAAAATATATTTTCTTATTTTCCATGACTTCTCCAAGAATTGTGCTTGTGAATCGCCTTCGGGAATGCCTAGTGCCTGTTCAATCATGCTTTAACTGATGTTAAACCTCTGACTTTGACATATAATGTATCCATCCTTGACGTTCACTTCATCTATCAACCTAGTGAATTTGAAGAGAGAATCAAATTGGGCTTTTGAATACTATGTAAGGAGCTCTTGTATATCATGATTTCAAGATTAGAGGAGGAAAGCTTATGTGAGGATCTCTTGCATGCCATGATTTCAAGACTAGGGGAGGAAAGATTGTGTGAGAAGATCTTGCACTATGTAGAGGGAGAGGAAAGATTGGGTGAGAAGCTCTCTCGGACTATTTAGAGATTGAGGAGTAGGATGATATGTTTGGGAGCTCAGTGTATCCAAGCAGGAAGAGTGTAATGGAGAAAGGTCAAGAGGTATAAACTTTAAGATAATAAAAAATGGCGAAGGAGTAAGGTGTAGACAAAGTAGTAAAAGGAGTAAAAAATGTCAAATGAAATGGAATAGTGGAGGCTAAGTAGAGTGAAGGCCCACCATGGTGGTTACCTCAAGTGAGGGCCACCACGGTGGTTGGCCAAGTAATTGGTGGCCCAAATTGGTAGATAAACCATCAAACCATAGGTATCATAGGCTTGAGCTGATCCTTGTATGCTAGCCCATAAGGCTTTTCCCACAAAAAAACATTAACGGCTCAAATTTTAATTCATTTAATGCAGCTCATGATTATTTGGATAGCACCACTGGCCTTGCATACGATAAACTAGAGTGAACTTAACTACCAAGATCTAGCCACTTTAGTGGCCCACGATTTTAGCATTGCTAGCCATGGTAGCTACTTTATGATTATTTAGATGGGTGGCATGTGATTTATTGGCAGCTCGAAGTTTGATTAATTGAATGCAGCTCATGATTCTTTGGGTGGCACCACTGGGCTTGCATACTATTGATTACCAATTAATTGCTAGTCATTGGCATGGCATCTCCTTCATGATTATTTGGACCGGCTTGCATGCAATTTTATCTCTCCTATCAAAGAATGTAAGATCATGCTAAACCTAGTGCAACTAGATGAGCATAAGAACTACAGAGGCTCAAATCACACTAAATAAGGCATGAGAGGGAGATAGCAAATCTATATCTCTTGCAATGTGTGTTCTCGTCAATACATGATAGGCCTCTTATATAGAGAGTTCCCTTGGAATAGTCAACACTTTGGGATCCTTTGATCCACATCTCTCCTTGTGGATATCCTTGATCCACATCTCCACATCATGTAGTCCACATCCTAGGGTGGCTACTTTAATACATTCCTATACCATTCCTTTGCTTTTAATCTATGTGCTCATGGCACCATATCTCAACACCTCCCCTTGGTGCCATGATCCTTTGGCTACTGCAAAGGTGGTCAGATGTCAGCTTACAATTCCATCACCTCCATGCATTGCTACTTAAGGTGGTCAAGTGTGATTTTTACATGTCCATACCTCCCCTGGGTGCTATCATAGCTACTCTCAGGTGGTCAGGCTTGATTTACAAACGTGTGAGCTGAAGGTGGCAAGGTTTTTTGCTTCTCAATGCTTGATGTTGATGGTGTTTTCTTCTTTGCTTGATGTAGCTTGATGCATGATGCTTTGTTCTTCCATGTGCCTTAATGCTTTATGTGTGGATGCCATGTTCTGGGCTATGGTCATCTCATACACTTGTGCTTTTGGCATGCTTATGGCAACGATGTGTGCATTCATGCTTTGCTTTTCCATTTGTTGCAAAGGTCTTACCAATTTATTTATTTTAATATTGGTAGTGTCTAATTGTTAACAATGATTCTGATCTAGCAAGTGCATAGAGCTCAAAAAGGTGATAACTTTTCCCTTTTGGAGTGCATGCAAATTCCTCCTAGATTACAAGTTACGGCTTATTGAAGTTTCTGTGAAGAAGAGGGGCAATTGATGATGTGGCCTATGGTGAGGTAGCATTGTGAGGTCACATACAGTGTGCCTATGTAGCACTATGCTTAGAAGGCACATGGTGACATGGCATGATGACTAGACAATGCGTGTCACATGTAGAGTACAAAGTATGCCTGTGAAGAGGCAACTGTGCCCAGGAGGCATTGCTGATGTGTCATTGCCACGTGGTAGAATATTAATCATCCCTCCTAACACATGGTTAAATGAACCATGGTTAAATTTGACCACTGACCAATGCTAACCAACCAATGACCACACCTTAGATAACCAAGGTTAATTGAACTAACCAGGGTGAAGCCCTATCCTGCCATGTGGCCTTTTTTCTGAGGTCTTAGACCTTGGAGAAGAAGGAGGTTTCTGAGGCTGCGACGTCACTCTTTGGAGTCTCTGCCATGAAGGAGTCACCAAGAGTACTAAGGATCTGTGGGAGTAGCCTAGCATTAGCTTTGAGGGTGTTGCAGGAGCATAGGTTTTGAGGATGGAGCTTGGCTGTCATGTAAATGGAGAGTCTCCACCTATAAATGGAGCATCTCAGCTGGTTGCTCTTAGTGGAGTCTGTCACGATTACTTGCAGGTGGCTGTAGAGATCAAAGTTGAACCGGTTGGATGGTAGAGAGAGTTTTTGCAATGTGTGTTCTCAACAATACATGACAGACCTCTTATATAGAGAGTGCCCTTGGAATAGTCAACACTTGTGGGATCCTCTGATCCACATCTCTCCTTGTGGTGGATATCCTTGATCCACATCATGTAGTCCACATCCTAGGGTGGCTACTTTAATACATTCCTATACCATTCCTTTGCCTTTAATATATGTGCTCATGGCACCATATCTCAACATCCCTATTGAAAAGTGAGAATATTTTTTATTTATTTTTAGTACAGTTAATTACCAGTCAAGTGCGGTGGTGATTTTATGTCCCAATTGAGAAGCAATGATTATTTTTTGATTTTTTTTAGTACAGTTAATTACCAACCACCACAGTGGCATGTGACTAAATAGAAGCTCATGATTTAACAATTGGATGGGCTTGCATATGAGTATTTTTGGGGCAAAACAACCAATCTAGTGCAGCTAATTATCGGTCACCGCGGTACCCTCACCTTTAATGGGAAGTCCAAATTTTACTCTAGCCTTAAGTTTTAGAAATGGCGGCTTTATTTTGAAGCCCAAATTTTTTAAAGGCCTTTTGATGAAGCTTTGCATGGCAAAGAAGGCCTCTAAAAGCTACAAAATGTAGCAATACCCTGGTGGCCAAGCATGTGATTAATTAGATGCTTGAATTTTGATTAATTTGGATGGCACCACCAGGCTTGCACATGTACAGGTAATCCTCAAGTCAATGCGGTGGCTCAAATTTTGATTAATTGAATGTGGCTAATTATTATTTTGAAGATTAAGTACAGTGCCACTATTACTATTTAACCATGGCTCTGTGAACATGGAGAATGTTATTTGGCGACCTTGCTTCACGCTCCCCACTTCCAGCTCTCATCCACTCATTTGCTCCCCTTCTCTACTATTTGGCTACTTTGCTCCTCCATGCTCTTTCCTTCTACCTCTCATCTACTCATACACTCCCCTACTCATTCACTCCACTACTCACCCAATACCCTCATCTCTTTCGGTCTTCATCATCGCCATGCCGCCTATCAAATCCAATTTTATCCAATTATTTGTCAATTTTTTGGTAGAGCTTTCTTGTATTGTTGTTGGCCCTAGATTTTGCTGCGTGTAATTGGGCGTGGTCTTCCGCCTCTCCCTTGACTCCCCAAAAATCTCAATGTTGCCTCCTAGGGCACCAACTCCCTTTAGTAAGAAAACCTATCGAAATCTTGAGTATGAGATGAATTTAACAATATGCCATGAGTAAAAATTATTCAAATTAGCATGGTTGTGTTCTACACTAAAAGAGCTTCAAATATGTCTTTACACCTTGAAATTTGGGTAACACATGAAAAAGTTACATTAAATTGAAAGGAGATGGGTTTTCATATTTTAGTGTATTTTTTGTTTTAACCCCCCTCATCCAAAAGACATCCCCCCCCCTTGGGCCGCATATATTATGAAAAATATGTACAAATCTTAAAATCTTGCATATTTTTCAAGGTACATACCTTATATTTTGTGGGAGGGGGACATGAAATTTACATATTTTTCCCTTGCATATTTGAAATTTTTTAAGGAGATCCATGCATATTATATATGGACCATGTCCCCCCATAACTTGGATTTTGGACGAGGGTAGTAACATATTACATATTGAGTTGTTGCCCCAGGTATTGCCTCCATCTTCTCCCTAAAAATTCAAATGTAGCAAGTTGGCCTTTGTGAATACAATAATGTATTTTTGTCTATCAGCAAGCACCAATGAGACTCTCAGCAATGATTGAGTTGTACAATATCCTCTTTGGATGTTATATTTTTATAAAAACAAGCCTCTAAGAAATGGCTGAGTGGGTATCCTCACCAAATGTAATCTCTTTTGTTTCAACTTTAACATAATACTATTATGGAAAAAACCGTCTTTGGATGTAATCTCTTTTGTTTAACTTTTGCTCAATGAGGCTAAGCAATTCTTGAGTTGCTATCCTTATCTCTTTTGTTTCAACTTTCCAATAAATAATACTATTATCATAGACATTGCTGGTAGTGATTGTGGCTGGTTGCAATCGGTGCATAAGGAAATACATTTTCCTTGGTTTTAGGATTAACTATAAGCAACACCAAAATAGCTCTAAGAACTAGTGTGGTGGCACAAGGAAATACATTTTCCTTAGTTTGGGATTAACTGAAGCCCACACTAAAATAGGTCCAAGAACCAGCATGGTGGTTGCACAAGGAAATGCTTTTTCCTTGGTTTAGGATTAACATTTAAGCACTTGTTTTAAACTATTGATTACACTGTCATTACACTATAACAACATGATGTTCCAACCACCCGGCTGGTTTAAACCCACCCAATGACACGCTAAGAAATAAATTAAGCTATTAAAAAATGCAATTGTCTATATCACCCTTAGGGCCATATGGACATGTCATTGGAAATATGTGGCATGTCTATATGGCCCTTATCCCTAAAGGGGATCCCTCAAGGGGCATATTGACATGAAAGGGGACCCCTTGGTGCAAAAGATTTGATTAAAAAAACTTCATCATTGTGGGACTCCAACATAGGTCTTACATGACCCAGCCAATTAGCTCTAGATGGTTGCACAAGGAAATACAATTTTTATGTTTAGGAGGAACTATAATCACTACTAAAATAACTCCAAGGACTTGCATGGTGGTCATGCTCTACGCGAATGTCACCAACTTATCAACACAATGGCTGCAAATCTAGATCTTGAAGGATTTTGTGAGTCTAAAATAGCGTGGTGGTTACGCATTTAGATCTTTATGGATTTTCACGAGTCTAGATTGTATGCTCTGATTTTTACAAGTCTAGACCAATGCAAAAAATCTGCACGTAGATGATAGGTTGCCAGCTATGGTGGGTAGATGATAGGTGGCGAGATGTAGGTAGATGACAGGACATAATGTGAATAGTTTGATACACAAAGATGCAACACATAGATTACATGTAGGAGGGAAAAACTGCTCATGTAGTGACGTGTATCGAACTTTGCAGTGCTCAAAATAGTAAGTTTTATCAAAATGCATCTCATTATTATGCCAGTGCGGTAATCATTACATCGGGAGAATTTTCGATGAGAGTATGAGTCTACCCTAGATTCTAAATCTCACCCATCATCACATTGCATTGTGGCCCCAAGCTATGTCAAGGATGTTGTACATTGCACAATACCATGAGGACATATAGTTAAACCCTAATCTGGAGGGCTTCATGCATACATTAATTTTTATGTTCAATACAATGTAATGTACAGCTAGCTATCTTATGCACTTTGACTTGGGTTGATGCATGATTGGGTGTCATCAAACACAAAAGTCTTATTTAAACTCATCAAGATGATTATTAATACTCTTGTGATGATGGTTCTCTTATATCACTTCTAGTATCTACATTTTATTTTTTATTTGCATACTTATAGGACCAAAGCATAAACCTGTAACCTTTTATTTTAAGTTTCATGGAGTATATTACATATGGTCACCCAAGAACTCACTAAGCAATATGTAAGATAGCGATGTGACCAACGGAAGCCATTTTATGTTTTAATGGACTTACACACAATTTACATACATAAGGGGTTTTAAGTTCAAAAAGTGAAAATTTTCATACATAAGGGATACTTTTATCATCTCAAAATATCCAAAAGAGGTGTAAATAGGCTATAAAAGCCTATAGGTAGAGGGTTTTTTCAATACCCCTCGCTATATGGGGTTTTAACATATAGAGCCTCTTATGCATATGGACAACTTAACCAATCCATAAGTTATTCATTGCTCAATCAAATTCAATAAATATGGTGTCTAAACTAAGCTACACTTTCTAACTTGAATATGAGACTAAATAAGTATAGAATTTTCTTCTTGAATGGGGTCATCAAACCATTGCAAATGGTATTTTGCAAGTGAAGTACATATCGTAGACTATAGGCTATAACAATTTATTCAAAAACATAACAATTTATTCTACATAGAGTCTACATACATGCAAGTGTTTATAAAATTGCATTACTTGAGATTCATCACAATTAATTAACACTAGTTTGGTAGCCTAACAGGACATAAAAGTGTCCTTTTGAGGTTTTGGCAAAAAAATCACAACTTGTTGTAGATGTGTTTTTTGGTGATTTCCTCTCTTGAACTTATGGTAGACTCATAGGACTATTATCTTAAAAAATAAGGAGCACAAAAAACTATTACATGTGATTACAAAATACTCACAAATGTATGGGGTAACACAGTATTTCACCCAAACAGTACTCAGATTTGGAACTTTATCTAGCATACCTAAAAATAAAATTGATTCCAATGAACTAGCATTTTTCATAATGTGTTTATAAGATGCAACAACAAGAGTGACACAACAACACAATGGTTTTCCATAAACACCCTCGATAGACACACAAAATAGTAGGTGCATCTATAAGCATTGATAAACTTAATGAAAATACAGGCGCGTCTATTAGCCCGATTATAAACACGTTTATTAGTGCATTTATACATGCATTTAATAGCGCATCTATACTATAAAATAGACGTGCATTTAGACGCATTTATAAATACATAGTAGAGTTTGAAATTGTACTGTAGGTTGATAAATGTGCATCACTACTTGCCAAACATTGCCCATGATTACCAAAGAACATAATTTAATAAAAATATCAATGCGATGCACGTGTCATACATGATAATATGCTTTTTTCCAAACACATATATATAAAATTTAAGTGAGGTGAGGAGAATGAGACAATATATCAAATAATTTTGCCAATGTATAAGAAATTTGAATGATGCAATGATGGGCTACAGTTCGATCTCATCCTCAATGAGATCAACCCTTGACAAGCTATCTACTTCAATATCCAAACCAATGTGGAGATCTACAAATACATTCAGCCCACTACTACCTTTGCTCATCGAAATCAGCATCACCAATAGCAAGCTCGTCCTCATGGGTAAGGGCCTGAATATGTGTATCTCCTATGTCATGATCATCCTCCTCTCTCGTATCACGATCATCATAACCTTGATGGCCATGATCATCCTCCATATGCTCCATATTAGTAAATGTATTATACATCACTTTGGAACATGGTGTAATAGGTATGACTTGCCACCATCTATTATTATCCACCATTGGTTGATAGTCAACCTATTTAAACAAAAATACAAACATGTTATTTTCCTTGCGTTAAAGGTATCAAAGATAAATAAGTGAGCATTTTTATATATGTGCATAGTACCTATTCACATTGTTGCAGTAGTACTAGTGTGTCCTTGCTTTGCCAAAACTTTGTGGAGTCAATAGTTATAAAGCCACTTGCATGGCATTTGATTGTTGCATTAGAGCCTCTTTCCACCACGTCCGTAAACCACTTGACATCCAAAACATACACAAAGAAGCACCAAAATTCAATCTTAATAATATCTTGGATTATGCCACAATAATCATTCATGGCTCCATTGGCTCCCTCAAAGCTAGCAATGATGCCACAATCTTGTGTGTTTCTCCAGTCATCAATCTGTTGTGTCTGAAAATGCTTGCCCTCACACCATATAGCATTGAACATAGTACATTAGACCAAAAAAATCAATTGAATAAGCAATCTAAATTGTTGAAAGCTCCTAACTTATGCATAGCATTCTATACACCGACCTTTTGCATGCATCCTCTAGCATACTCCTATTCTTCCATTATGATATGCATCCCCTCATCTCTCTCTACTCTCTCCACTTTGTCAAGTAGCTAATCGACATGAATATCCTTTGGAAGTGCTCTTAGATGCTCAGGGTATGGCACATGAGATCCATGATGTGTATGAAAGAGGGCCCTTTCTTTTTGTCTTCTTACCTTTGCATCCTCATTTCTGGTCACCCATGTTTTCATCACATCACTATTAAGCATGCAATAAAGGTTTAGATTATTAAGCAACTCCCTGTCCATTACTTTGCTCCATCCTTTTCCTTGAGGTGGAATAGAGGTCATCCTTAGGTCCTCTTCATCTCTCCATAGTCATGGGAGAAAGCTATCCACATCAACAAGAAACTCAGAAATATATACACGTGACTCTTTTACCAACCAACCCTCGGCCATGCTACCTTTGAGCCTTGCATTTTGCCTCACAAAAACCTTCAAGGTCTTCATGAAGTACTCGAGTAAGAACAACCATTGTGCATGTATAATGCCACATATAACAATCTCATCCACCAAATGCACTATGAAATGTAGGTGGATTGTGAGAATAGAATGTGGAAAGGTCTCCTCCACTAAACAAACCACCTCCATTGACATAATTCGAGCATACTCAAGCATGGTGGGATCTATTTCCTTTGAGCTCACATACCTAGAAATAAAAAAGTGCACCATATTAGCAATATGAAAACCTTGCATCACGCATTGATATGCTTTACATTTTGTATATTGTGTAGTACCTCACAAGCTCACCCATCTTGTAAATACAATCCTTCACATCCTTCAATGGACTATGAAAAATGCTAGTAGGTAGTATGAACTGAGCACACGAGCGATGGTTGATCCATTGCTTCTACACTCACAAATTTAAAAGGAAAAAAGATTATGCCAAGTCATACTTACTTGGAGCATCTTGTGCCAATCATGAGATTTCAAGCCGTATAATTTCTCTACACCTCTTTTCTTTCACTTTATGAAGGCCCCCTTCAAACACCTCATGCATCCAGTGGGAGTACAAATTGTAGTGATAGCCTGCTTCATCACCATCTCTTTCTTTGATAACGTCCATCATGCACGGGGCAAAAATACACACCCATTTAGCCTTTCTTATGGCCAAGCTTCACGCATCCTCCTTGTGGTGCGTAGATCCTCAAGGAATCTCGTGTCCCAATCAAATGTTCCCATTGGTAAACACCTCCTCGTCCATGGCCTCATGAGGTAATGGTGGAGGGCTGCTATCAGCATCACTCCATGCATCCATAACGGTACCTCCTGAAGATCCCACCTCACATCGCCAATGCTTTGCCTCCTCATGACGAGCATAGGGCAACAAATGCAAGTGTGGCACTGCATCCTGTATCAAATTAGAAAAGGATCATATATCAAACACTTGAACACCCATAAGTATCTCAATCAACCTCAACACTTTAACACTTACCATGGATATGGTAGCATCCCATTCTCCGTACTTTAAGATGTGACTAGGTGTAATTATATGTACATGATACATGTTCCCTCAACATTGATTACACATACATTTGATTTTTTGCTCCAACCACATTTCTCGATGGTGGATACAGAGGGATTCATCCTCACTAGAGGTGCTTGTTGAAGATGAAGATATCCTACAAATAATAACAACTCAAAATGAAAGTAAAAAATGTTAATGAAGCTAGCCCTTAAAAATTTTACCCCAAAACTATGTAATGCATCTATCAACACGTCTATCAGAGCATCTATAATGTGCAACACATCTATAGGCACATCTAATATACAGCAGTATAGATGCACCTATAGACACATTTTTAGACATGCTAACTGGATTTTAAACCTACATGAACTTCATTTCCTCACCCCACCGTGCTTGCATTCCTTTCAACTTGTATACCCATCTCCAAGAGGAACTCATCTCCAAGCAGCTTACACCTCATCTCCTAGCATACACATTCATCTCCAAGAATACAAGAGAAGAGAGTGAAGAAGGAAGCCATAGAGAAGAACAAGAAGAAGCTTTTGAGAACAAGGAGAAGAAGATTTTCATATCTCTATCCAAGGTAATTCTCTTGTCAATTGCTCTTCTCTCTCAATCTATGATGCTTCTTATACTTGTGGAAAGTTGTTTTCTTTAGCTTCGTCCTCTATCGCATGAAAGAAAGAATGTTTTTGGGCACTTATGTTCTATGTGGGGGTCAGTCTATCGTTGTCAATTTTTGGCGAGATTTTTGGTCGTGGAGCACGTCTAATAGGGCATCTAGCAGCACGTCAAACTATTTTTTGAACTGTGCATCTGCCCCTATAGAGGCACTGTTAGCCGCATGTATAGACATGTTGCAATAGTTTTCTCCTTCATCCCTTCTCCTTCTCCTTCTCCTTCTTCTTCTCCTTCCCCTCCCATTTCCCTTCTCCTTCTCCTTCCCATCTCCCTTCTCCTTCTCCTTCCCATTCCATTTTCCCATTTTCCTTCTTCTTCTCCTTCTCCTTCCCTTTTCCTTTTCCTTCTCCTTCTCTTTTCCTTTTTTCCATACTCATTCCTTCTTCTTCTCCTTCTCCTTCTCTACTCTTTCTTGATCATTTCCTTCTCCTTTCCCTTGCATGCATGATTAAGTTGAATTTTCAATGCCTTAAGCATTCATGAGATGGGGTAGGTAGCAATACATTATTCCTTCCTTTATTTCCATCATGCAATCCCTTATTTCCATCATGCATGCTCCCTTTCCCTATCCCACCCTAATGCTTTATCCCAATTTCCCTCATGCATTCCCGTGATTTCCCTCATGCAAGATATCCTGTTATTTCCATCAAGCATGCCCTCTTTCCCTATCCTGCCCTCATGCTTTATCCCAATTTCCCTCATGCAATCCCTTATTTTCATCATGCTCCCTCTTTGCATATGCATATATAAAAGAGTTATGCATATGCATAAAAGAGTTATACATTGCATATGCATAAAAGAGCTATGCTGTCTGAAACATATGCATCAAATCTTTATTCATATGAATTGATCCTATGCTTATTACTTTAAATTTTTAAAGCTTCGTGCATGAAGATTCAATGGATGATGCTTTCTACATGACCATCAACTACTAAGTCCTTTGCTAACCTCATTCTTTTTTCTAAATTCTTATCACTTTCCCCTTTAATCATGCACTTTGATTGGTACTAATTTCCCCTCCTAGAATGCACTTTGACTTAGTAGTGCTTTTCCCTCCACGATCCTATGACCTGTCCTTCTTCTCTACATGCTCGTGTTTCTTTCCTTCCCCTCAACATGCAATTCAATTTGGATTTGCATGGCCACAAGTGGCACCTCAATATTTTCTCTCTTCACAAACTACTTGGTCGCTATTCTTGAATCAGTTTTCTTAAATAAGGTAGGCTTTTGATACAATGTAGCTTGCCATGGCCTACAAAGCGAACCAAATAGAGGATGCAAGATAGAAAAGTTGAAAACCCCAATCAAGGTATAGAAAGGAGGTCAAAGGGGGAGGAAACAAATGTAATGATATCCAAATCAAAATGAAAGAACATTTGCAACATTTCTAAAGACACAATGCCAAGAACAATGCATCTTCATAGAGCAATAGTCCTCGGAGATAGAAGATGAATGAATTCAAAGATCTTTTTATTGCCATCAAATCAAAGAATAGAATCTATGGTCTCAAAATGAATGGGGGCATCCCAAGCAGTAACATCAGTAATTTGAGTGACTACTAGGTTCATGGCTTCAAAAACCTTACTATGCATCCCAGTATCTATTGAGAGACAACTCTCCCAAATTTGAAACATGGTTTGAGCAATGTCAAAGGGGTGTATAGCTTAGATTTGGAAAGTCTTTGAATCTTCATGTAATTGGGTCCCAAAGGCATGCTTTGAGGACATTAACTACATGTTACTTTCCTCTTTAAAAAACACAAAATGTCTTGGGCACACAACACGATATATATTTTCAATTAGAAGGAACAATATGACTCTAGTGATTAGATGTCAAGTGGAAGTGATACAATCTGATGTGGAAGTGATCTCAAGTGGAAATTGAAGTGATACAATCTGATGTGAGAATCCTATGGAGATTAATAGAATACAAGAAAAGGAGAGATAGGCTAGTTGAGGAACTCATCACTATAGTGACATTGTTTTGGCACTATAACATGAGAGTTTCCCCAAACAAGAACACATTTATAATAGGATGCGGAATGATGAAAGAAATATGGTAAGCATACCATACACATGCTTGACACAATGCCGGTTAGTACATAGTCGACCCTTCGTTGTTTGCTCTTGCAATTTTGAGACCATGGAACTATCTCATATTTTTCCCCTACTTGGAGTTTCTCTACTGCAAATTAAATGTGCCAATACCTCAAGGTTGTTTGAGTATCATAAAGAAATGCCTTGTTTCCTTTAAAATAACCTAAAGTTCTTCTAGCAAACTCAAAGTCTTGACTCCACCATCGTTAGTCACCTAGACATGTCGAGAATTCCCTAAAGATATAGCTTTTTCCCACGCATTCTCTAAGCAAGCAACCTATCAATCACCTTTAAGGATGGTGAGCAAATCCTCAATCACATGTGCTTCGTTGATGTACAATTCTTTATAAATATTGAATGGTGCGATTTAGATATTACTAGAGGACCTAAATGGTGGTAGGTTTTGAGCTTAGAGTGTGCAGAGACATCAGCAAAAAAAGTAGCAAGGAGTAATCCCTAAACGATAAGCTTGCAAGAAAAAGATTGATGTGTAGGGCTTGCATGGTGTAAGAAGGGCCTCAAGAGGATTATGTGCAAGGCTTGCAAGCAAGAAGATTGTTGAGGTGTATGATTTGTAGGAAAGAATAATGGCTACCTATTTTGCATGCAAGTTAGAAAGGGCAATGGACTTTGTGCTTACATGTGAGTGCATAAAGAGTGCCATATGGACATTGGGGTTCTATGTAAATGCAAACAGAATGCATGATTTGTGGGGAAAAAAAATGGCTATCTAGCTTGTGTGTGAGTACAAAAAGTGATGGACACTAGGCCTACATGTGAGTGTCAAAAGAATGATAGACCCTGGTCTTACGTGTGATTGTACAAAGAGTGCAGACTTGGTTTGATAGCTCTAATTATATGATGGTGCTACTCTAAGTATTGTTATGATCAAGATTGGACCACCTAATTCTAGTCACTATGTCTGGCAACTCTAAATATATGATGTTGTGCCTATAAATGCCATTATAATGAATATTGGATCATCTAATCCTAACCAATTTTGGACCATAGACTTGGTTTGGTAGCTCTAACTATATGATGGTGCGGCTCTAAATATTGTTATGATCGACATTGGACCACCTAATTCTCGTCACTATGCCCAACAACTCTAAATATAATATGATATTGTGCCTCTAAATTCAATTATGATCAATATTGGATCATCTAATCCTAACCACCACACTCCCATCATAGTCACTTGATTGGGCCATCATGGTGGACAATGGGGCCCATCTTGGTGGAGAACAATCTAATTCCAACTACCACAGTGGATGATGTGGGCCATTGTGTTGGTTTGAATTATGTGAGATGATGAATTACACTCTAGCCAGGGACGTGGATGACATCTATTTGGTATGGATATCAGAATAAACAACTTTGAATTTAACTAGTGATGGATATTTAAATTTTAGATAGCTTGTGCAGTGTGCTACTTAGGCCAGTGAGCTTTTAAATGCATGCCTAAACATGAAGGATATAACTCAAAATACTTTGAATGGATTGCATGTAATGCATGCATTTATATGATAGGGTAATGTACAAGCTTGTTTTATGTTTTGAGCTTATTTATTTCATACAACGAACTCGAGTCCTTATTTTAAATGGTCCTGATGATAAGAAATTGTTAAATGAATATTAACTCAGTAAGCTAAGCTAATAAAAGAATCATTATGTTCTCATGTTTTGGTTTCAGATTCTTGATGGCTTCAATTGCTACAAGTTCTAATTTTTCTCTTCTCATATAAATCCTTTCATAGGTGTTAAGGTATAGGATTATTATTTTAGTAATTATGTAGATTTGAATATGTCCTTAAGGTTTTGTACAATTTGTTGTATAGCTACCATTACAAGTCTCTCTCTCTCTCTCTCTCTCTCTCTCTCTCGTTTGAGGCTAATTTAACTTCAAATGTATGTTTTAAAAATATTAGTCTTGATAGAAAATGAAATTTCTCATTCTTTAATCTTCATCTATTCGATTGTGAAGAAATCTATTTTCCTCAGTAGCATTAGGTTTACTTAAAAGTAAAAGTGAGAGGAAAAAACGAGAATCTTCATATTTTTATGGAATCAGCCTATTGTTTTAATTGTTTGTTATGCTAAAGATTCACAGAATGAGTTGATTTTACCTAGAGAATGCACCATGTCATTTGATCAACTTGAACCTTCTGTTGGAGTCAAGTGAAGTATGTAACATCTTTCTTGCTCATTTTATGCTTGTCTGAGTGATGGAATGGTTCAAGAATCTTAGTGAAAGTATTGAGAACATATATTCAAAGCTCCGCCAAAGAGGAGCAACTTGTCACGAGGACATGAAGTTATGAACCGTGACTAACTTTGGCTTAGGAGACTAGCCCAGGGGAAGTGATGCTTCCCAGAAGTCCCTAGGTGCACACACTAGGCCTCCTTGCTAGGGGCAAGGCAAGGTTTAGAGGGGTCATAAAATTAGGCCCAAGGAAACCAATGTTCCATTGGTTAGAAGGGTTACGATTTAAGTGCGAGGGGCAAACCAATGTTTCATTGGTTTTGGTGGGTTAGAGCATTAATGAGGGGGCCACATGGCATCCCCTCATGCTCATGCAGATAAGGGTAGAACAATTTTTTCTCGATACATTTGAAAAGGGAACTTGGAACACTTTTCAATGACATGAAAGAATAGCGATAGGCCAAGGCTTTCTTTGATTTGTTTACTTTGATACATTTGAAAGGGAAGGTTAGGAACGAACAATCATGCTAGTTTTGAAAATTGACTATAAAAATAACATGTTAAGCTCGGTACAAATGTGACCAATCTAAGGTGAATTTTTTGTAGTACGCTTTAATGTACAAAACTTAGAAATCCTGGCCCTCAAACCATAGGACTCAGGAGGTGGTAAGGTGGTCTTTTCATTGGCTAGCGGACGTAAGATCCTAAAGAAGCGCAGAAATCTACATCAGCTGTGCGGGCCTCGCGAGCTACATCCAACTTGCAAGGTCACGAGCTCGAATACTTGAAATCGTTAACGAAAGGATGCGCGAAGCCTCAGCGAAGGAGCTCAAGAACTGACGGTGCTGTGAGGTTATGTCGAAAGGACGAGTCCTACAGATCAAAAGTTGCACTTACAAGAACGACAATAGGGCGCACGTTCTGCATGTACTCACCAGCAGGGCCGAAATGTGTTGACCTGATTGGCTTCGACAGTTCGACTGTGAGCGGCAGTAGCCTGGGTAACTGTGTTTCTTTGGTCGGTGATACGTAGCTAGTTAGACTGCCATGCTGCCTGTAATCTCAAGAAAATCGGTACAGCCATCGTATGCACAGTATGTCCTGCTGCCGACGGCAAGTTGGTAAGGTCGCATGGCAAGTTTGCACTGTCTGATCCTTACCTGCCTTGTCATAAAATGTTATTGTAAAGATGGCCGAAAAACGACTAGTTCTAGTGACTAGTCAAATGTAAAGCCTCTACATGTCTTAACTAAGGCAGACTTATCCTAGACTTATCCGAGTGTGGGCTGCATCAGCTTTCCATGGAAGCCTTGCTCTATAGCACATACACGTATAGAGAGCTTTTCAAAGTAAATATTGTCATCTAATGAGCCAATGACAATCGATAGGCTATTCAAAGTAAACATTTTCATCTAATGAGCCAATGAGAATGGATAGGCATTCCGGGTTGAACCTCAACCAAGGGCTCTAATTTAGAGATACAACCTCTAAGCCAAAGGTATACTAGCCTACACGGGCACTCTGCAAGCCACACGATGATCACTAATGCAAGGGAGAATGCCACATGTTGATCACTAGCATGCCACATTCCTCTGACCACAGTTGGCAATTCTAGCACAAGATAGTGATCACAAGCAAAAGGGAGAATGCCACATCCCCATGACCATTTGCAATTCTAGGGATGTTGTTCAAGAATGCCTAGTTGAGACTCGGTCAAGAACTCAAGCCACATGGTGATCACTAGCAAGGGAGAATGCCACGTGCCCTATGACCTCTTGGAATCCTAGATTGGCAATTGAGATTTTGTTCGAGTACAAGCCACATCGTGATCATTAGCAAGGGAGAATGCCACATCCCTATGACCAATTGCAATTCTAGGTTGGCAATTCAGATGTTGTTCAAGCACACCTATTTGAGACTTGATCAAACTGAACCATTTTAAAAAAATCTAGAATCATGGTCTCCTCCAATTGAAGTGCGAAAAAGCACCCAAATATGTCAATCGACCAAAGAAATTTGGGCAGTAGCCTGGGTAACTGGAGCCACTCACTTCATGTTGCGAATGCTCAAAAACGCCAAGCAACCTCCTAAAACTACTAGGGGAAGTCCTCTCATGTAGACCTAGTTGGTCTAAGGCTCTTTGGAGCCACAATAAAGCAACCTAGAATTGCTAAGGCAAGTCCTCTAACGTTATGATCCTTGGGCCAAGTTAGAAATGTGTTGTCAGCCATAAACCACCCTCCTTTAGAGCGAGCATGCATGCGAGCCATAGAATGCTACTAGTTAGGAGCCCTTGATGCTAAGCAAAGAGCTAGCTACAACCCTTTCATTGGTTTCTTGGCTCATTCAATGTTGCCTATAAGTCAACCATCAATTTTGGATTAGTTAGAGACGTGATTGTGCTCCGATTGTCTGATATGCCTCTTCAAAATCAAAGGTGCAAGCTATTCCAATGTCGCTCAGTCTACCACCATGTTGAACCTGCATGTAAATTGGTTTGCATACAACTAGCCATGTTTTGAGGGCCTCATGTGCTAGCTCCTTAATATCCAAGTTTTATAGGATGAGGGGCAGCCCTAGGACCCTTGCTTCTTTAGATTCTCCGGTTGCAAAGCCAACTTCCTTAATTAGGATGCTGGCACATCTATCATGTGCCATGAAGCCTTCACAGTCCTATGAATATAAACAATTTTGACTCTCTCGAGTAACTCTTTTACATCTACGATGTTCTTGACACACTATTAGTTAGCATCTCGAGGTTAGCGTACAGATATCATGGAAATGTCTAATCAAAGAGATCCTAAAAAGTGGTGTGGATAAACAAAGGAGCTCTAAGTACCTTCAATTACATTTTTGGGGGCTTATTAATGGTAATGAAATGTCATGCATGACTTTATAAGCATTAATAATCAAATTTGTTTGCATATATTAGTCTCAGAGGGCTCAAAAAAGAAATAGAAGGAAAAGACCGATATAGTAATAGCTTCATATCTTTGATGTATCATCTTTGAAAAGGAAAGAGAGGTAAAATTAAGGGGAATTCTAGATAGGTTTGTGTCTGTGATATAAAGTGGTAGAATTGAGGCTTATCATGTAATGCATAATATAAAAGGACCTTACATTCATATGAATTAGCTTCGAGCAAGAAAGTCCACTCCATGTTTGTTCGACATCCACTGTAGCAAGGGTCTTACCCACATGCTTCGATGGCAACTAGTCATATCATGCCAACAATACCCCACCCATGTTGAGACATAGTACAAGCACAGAATGACGACATATAATAAAGAATATTAAAAATTTGTAATATCTTTGTTGTACATTCATTAGTTGAGATTCATTGCATTGAATGTGAGAAATGCAGGACATATAAGAATCCCACAATACAACTATAAGAGCTATGAAATGTAGCTAACACGAGCGCTGAGCTCTGCATTGTATGAACTATGAAACTATATCTTTTTCTTTTTTTCTTAATTAATAAATCAAGTTATCTCTCGCAAAAAAGAAAGAAAGATATAAGATCTCCAAAACACCTCGAAAACATATCTGTGCACTATTCCACACTTGCAAAGTCAAGAATCAAAACCCATCGGTTTTTACTCTAAATTGGTGTGTATTATGTTCTTCATGCTTGTAGAAATAAATTTTGTGTAGAGGTCACATGGAAAAGTATGATAGTCTTATGAACTTTGAAGAAGGTGGTTAGTAAAAAAGGACTTGAGATCAATCACTTTGTGGGCCTTATGAAAGATGACCAAGCTACCCTAGGGTTTAGATAATTTTGGAATTTTAGCATCAATGAAGCTGTTTTGAGTGTCAAAAATGTTTCGAAGAACAATTGTATGGAGAGGACAGTATGTGCAACCTAGTGGTACTAATAGACCCTACAAGGCTTGCATTAGATGATGCGCAAGAAATTCAACAATAGGTTGGTGCCACACACACATTAGCAAATGATGTTCTATCTAAACACAATAACATTGCCCATTCATCTCAACCTTTGTGCCATTGATGAAGACAAATTGTGAGCACAAGGACATTACCACAGAGAACAAAAGTCAAAAGATTTGTCTACTTAGGATTTGGACCATAGCTAGGGCCCTCAAGCTGTAGTTGCCTGTTTATACAATAACAAAATTTGGAGTACTTGCACATCAGCTTTTGGTACTACATTTAAAAGCTTCATTTGAAGGATGCATGAGAATATTAAGGACAGGCAGCAATGTGGGGGCTGATAGGGGGCCACATGACAATATGGAAGGAAAGCTTTAAAAAAACAACAATCATTCGGCTATTAAGGCAACACATTTGTTTACAAGAAAAAAAAAGTTGTGCCTCATACTTTCCTTACACTACAGGATGTAATTGCTAAAGGTTTCCCTAATACAACATCCCTCCCAATCTCATGGTTTCATCAATTGTACAATGGTTGGTATGGAGCGAGATAGAAGCCTAATATGTTACTTTTGTAATTGTATGCTCTTTGGTGGTGTCTCAACGCATGACTAAGGAGTTAAAAACTAGAAAACCTTACATAAAACTGTGGTCTAGGAACAATAATAAGATTGTATTGATTACTTACCTTATGGAGCACATATGAGATGATAGGGTTATGACTTTATACCTTGAATCCATCCAGGCAATGGGCATTACGCCCCTATCTAGCCATAACCCTCACGGACCTCAAGTAGATTTGTATGTGTGTTGATTTTAGAGAGTATATAGCTCTAACTTGTTATGAATGCACTGACCTTGAGGCTTTATGGTTAACCATGTGGAAATATCACCTCTTATGCTGAGGGTGTTGTATGAATCCTCAAGTGGTTGTTGTGATGGGTGTTGTTCTTTATTTGCACATAAATAGCCATGGAATGTTGTTAGGTGGGCAAGGGAAGAAATGCCTCCCTTGTTTGTAAACGTAGGTGGGAGATACGGCAACTATCTCACTTGGCACCCTATTTGCTCTTCTTATAACAATGGAAGATGCTCTAACTATCTCAATTGGCAGTATTTGGTCTTAGTTAGATGGACTCTTGTCATCCTAAAGATGTACTTCAAAGAAGGAAAAGCACGAATGACCATACGTAGGGCTTAATGGGGGGTGCCTAATAGTGTTTGAGGGGTGCGATAATCCGGATTAAAATGAGTGGATGCAAACGTGTATGGATGGGGATAAAGTGGAAACACGTGGGAAGGAAGAGGGAAGCAGACGTGGAAGGGGGTGAGCTGGCGGCTAAGTGGAGCTGGAAGGGGGCACTTTTTGGGTGACGTGGGGGGACGGAGAGGCAAAACGGTACGTGAGGGGGTGTGTCGGAGATGGACGGACGTGGAGACGCCCAACAAAATCGTGGGCTAATCGGGAAGAGCGGGTTGCCGTTGGATTTGTTGAGTAACGAGAGGCAGCTGCCGGCTACCATGCACTTTTGTGTCAACCCCCAACCACACACAATACAACACAACACAACGCAACGCAACGCAAAACACAGTAGCTTCCTCCTCCTCCGTCGTCCTCCTCCTCCCTCCTCCTTCTTCTCCTTCTTCACACCTTCTCGTGATTCCTCACCTACCCTCCTTCCTTGCTTGCCTTCTTCTTGCTCATCCACCCTCTCCATCCTCTCATCTTCCCTCCTCTCGCTCTCTCATCTTTCCTCCATCCACCTCCTCCAGGTGCTTTTTACGTCGTTGCCCCCCTATCCCCCCCCTCTCAACACTGTATCCACCTTATTTCTTCGTTGCTAGAACAGCTTTCTCGTTTATTCCCTACTCCTCCTTCCCTCATTCTCTTCTCCTCCACCCGTTGCTCCTTCACCTTTCATCATCCCGCTCCGATCCCCGCCGCTTCTCTATAGGCATATCCTTCGCGGCTCCAGTCTCACAACCTGTACGCAACTGTATTTCGCTGTCCCTATCCCTCCTTGCACTCCATGAGTTTATCATCCAGCTTAGCCTGCCTCATGATGGAGCAATGCTGCCGCTTCCCAAAGCACTGTAGAGATTGCAAATTCTTCTTTTCCTGACGTAGCTTCTAGGTGGGCTTTCATCATGCCAACCCGTCCACGCTTGAATCTATAAAAGTTTGCCCAAGATGAACTGTGAAGGTGGGATCTTGTGTATCGACGTCCCGTCTGACCGTGTTCGGCGAAACCTCGAAAGTTATCGCACCCTGGCTCAGTTGGAACGTTCAGTAAACGGCCCAGAGAGCTCAGAAGATCATGTGGCCGGCTCAGAGGACGTGGGTTCCTCGTTCTCCTTTCTCCATTTCTTTGGAGCTGCGCAAAGTTCTGAAGTCTATAGCAATAGCGCGCAAGATCAGAAGAAATCCGCACTTCGGTGCAACAGAAGGTCCCCTGTAGCTTCGTACAATTTAAATGCTTCGGGCGACAGGAGAAGTCCGAGCTATAAGAGAGAAGAGCTTTGTTACTGCACAGAGGAACTGGGTGCTGAAAGCATTGTTGCCGTATGCAATGATGGAAGTACCAAGATTCGACAAGAAGCTCTTCTCGGTAAGATTCAAGAAGGCAAGAACATACCGAAGACTGACCCTACTGTCAGAATAGGAAAGACTCTTAGCTGCCCCAACGAGTCCTGCGATATTGCGAGGCCAAATCTAACATCTAGGATGTCCACATTGGGACATGCTCGAGCGTTTCCTCCCCCTATTTCTCATTTGGGCAGTCGGCCTCTCATGAGAGCTTTCAAGTCGGAGGGTAGATTTGTGCTTCAACGGGTGGATATACGTTCTAGAAGCTACTTCCGAGCAATACGGGAAGGGGGCCGGCTCAGGTTAGAATTAATTCCACAAAATGTTGAAGAGGAAGATGGCCAATCGTTTGTAAGCTCATCACTCGTCTCAGAAGGAGAGGGTGAAGGAGAAGAATCAACAGGAGAGGAGATGATGCCAACAGATACTACGTTTCCCAAGCCAGGCTCTTTACCAGAATTTTGTCCGCCGTGGAGGTCCATTACAGCGAGTGGAGGCTCACTCAAAGACTCAGAACTCTTGAAGCAGGAAAACCTGCTATGTAACTTCCCAAATCTCTTGTTTTCAGAAGATGAACCATTGCGTGTCTCGACATCATCAAAACTATCATCCAGCTCTTCATCTGAAGAGTTGTCAGCCCACACTTCCTTTGAGTGGTGGCAGCAAGGAGCGTCAGGGCTTAAAGGAGGTTCGCGATCTGATCACCTTGAGGACCAGCTTGTCTTTTCTGAAGCCCGCTCTCACTGCAGGGCAGAACATACTGTAGACGCTCACCATGGGTTTGCAATATTCAATCTGTGTTCCTTCAGGCTGGATCTACTATTTCTTCACTTTCAGAGGTCCAAGGCTGGCTTGAAGATCAATGGTATCTACTGCTACAAGGACAATGAAGTTGCAGTTGAAAAAAGCGGCAACATTAAATCGTTTCTTAGTGCAGCATACAATCAGTTCACTATTTTTGGTACAAGTGAAATGTCAAAGGAGCCACTATTCTCGTTTGAGTCGCAACGATGCAAAAGCCAAAGAATGGAGGAAAGGTGTCGTTCTAAATCTGCCAAAGGCACCAATTTCTTTGGTCATTGGAAAGCTGGGCAGCATAATTGCCATCCCATGAATCCAACGAGTGGGGGTCGTTTCTTCTCTAGATTATTTCAACCTCGACTTGATTTGTTCCTCGCCATCTGACGAATGGATTAAGCAGATCATTAGAGGCTGTATATCAGCTTCAGATGTGCATGCTCTGACTATCAGTAATCCGCTTCTGTGCAGACGTTGATCCTGTCTTTGCCAGAAGAAAAGAGATTGCTTCAGAGAGCCATGCATGTAGTTACGTTTCTATATATTTCAAAACCAGTCTATTGCCTGAAAACACACTGAAATCATATCCATCCGGAATAGTTTTCTTGCGAGTGCAAACCATTTTCTTCCGCCAGATTTCTATCGCGAGTAGTAAGGATCCTCCATCTCGTTGAACTATATTATG
Source organism: Dipteris shenzhenensis (assembly GCF_047967505.1). Lineage (NCBI taxonomy): Eukaryota > Viridiplantae > Streptophyta > Polypodiopsida > Gleicheniales > Dipteridaceae > Dipteris > Dipteris shenzhenensis. The sequence continues at coordinate 46,582,175 of NC_141613.1, read as the reverse complement.
TTGAGAGTTTTCACCCCGAGTCTCACATATTGAAGCTGTGACCTGTCTACGGATGCTAAACCCGCATTCAGAAGGTACGGATAAGCAAACAACCCACGGTAGACAAGGAAAGCTAGGAAGAATAAATCGGATCCCATCTCTTTGGGTGAGGAGCTGTACCATGTTCTCCAACTTCAAAGATGATTTAAGCACTTCAACGAGGGAAACGCTATTAAATGAGATATTTTCTGTCTGCCCTACGAGTTACACGTGGTATACACTATGCTTCCTAGCATTCTACAATCTAATTTAATTTCTCGTTATCAGCCGAGTATACTATACATTATATAGTGTATACTATACTATACACTATATTAAGGACTCCTAGGCTTTTAAAAAATCTTAACTCAACATAATAGAGAGGTCTATGCACAAGAAGATCAATCCACTCCATAATTTTTGATTCATAAACCTTACATGAGTTCACGTTCCTTTGCCTTTATCAAATTAATGACTTTTTCACTTTTTTGAGTCGGGAACTTATTCACTATCGTGGGTACCTATTCACTATTCAAAAAAATGAATTTCCCTAACACTAAACAAACATTTTTTCACTTTTTTTGACTAGGGGGGCTTATTCACTATTCAAAAAAATGAATTTCCCTAATACCTAATCAAAAGTCTTTCATAAGATAAAGGGGTAATGTAAGCATTTCCTAGATCCAAGTTTTTTACAATGTAGGATTGTGATATAGCTTAAGGATTAAAATTTTTAAAATTGTTTATCAAGTGTGATCAAAGGCTTCCACAATATAATAAAATCCAAGTTATTGGCCAAATTTGAATTTGAGAAGTCCGTAAACCCATTTTCTCATAAATCCATTTAACTTTGCGAAGGCTCTATTTATCCATTTTCCCATATTGTTACACTTCTTGGGTTAATTTTGCTGACTTTGTTACACTAATATGACACACATTTTTTGCTAATGAGGGTCATGTTCCTTGGCATTGCTTACATCCCCTCTCCCTAGAGAGCATTGGGCTTAGACACTTCTTCAATCTCACACCTTTATTTCTCTTTGTATGACTGCATAAGTGCTAGTGGAAAAGTTTTTTCTAATTGAGAAAACAACACCCTTTAATGTAATCAATTTCCAACCCTCAAAAAGTGTGCTTCGTTAAATTTTTTCATAAATTTTTATCTAATGGCTAAGCCAAATCTTGTCTATTATGGCAACTTAAATCCATAAACATTACAAAATTTTTGGTTTTTGTAATCTCTCTGAACTATGTTCTCACTTAGTTTAGGTCTTTAACCTCTTCCTTCAATAACTCGAAGCTCCCATTCATTGCATGGGCGAAGACATCATGTATAAAGGAGCTATGAACCAGGAAGCATTGCCATGTAATTTGTTATGCAAGCACCATTGTAATAACTTTCTAGCACTTCTAACTCAAAGTGTTCACCTAAAAGTATGTAAGTTGCCACATGAGTTCAAATAAAGTGATTTTTTAATTCAAAATTTTTAGATAGATTTACAAAAACACATTTACAAAAGGGTTTATAAAAATTGATTATGGAAAAAAAGAGTTATAGAAAAAGCGATCATTTTATTCTTGAAAAAATGAGAAAAATTTTACAAGGAGTTCTTAAATACCCCTTGAATGCATGTTACATGCATGCACACATGCCCACACATGCACACACCCCCCCAACACACACACACACACCAGGGATTTATGATGGTATTAAAACACGGTATTAAAATGTTTTGAACATTTTTTAATTAGCCCAGGGGCATTTTAAAACAGGCCAGTAGCGAATTTTATCCAGTTTCGACTACGTGGTTACCGCATGGTAAATCAATATACCACATAAAACAACATGTGATAAATATACATACCGTGCGGTGTTATGTACACCACGTGGTGTATCCATATACCGCGCAATATAATGGATCACACTGCATGGTGTTGTTAATCCATATAAACTTGCGCCGCATTTATACTATTCACTATATCGAGATTCCTAGTATTCTATGGAGTCTCGGGAAAAAAAGAAGCATAAGAAAGAAGGATAAACAAAGCTACAAAAAACTTTGTAAGTTTTGGTAGTCCTTCCAAGTTAAAAAAAGTATGGCTAGCACTCTTTAAGTTTTCTAATTGGTCTCCGAGTGGTGGCCTCACTTTTGCCAACCGGAACCACTCGCACTTAGATACTAATTGGAACCACTCGCACTTTTGCCAACCGGAACCACTCGCACTTTTGCCAACCGGAACCACTCGCACTTAGATACTAATTGGATAATTAGGTTTTACATAGTATTAGGTAATGAGTTTGTTAATTGCATGTAGTCTTTCGAAAAATGTAGGATTTTAATTTTTGCATGAAGTATTTGAGTTATAACTTATCTTTGGAAAGACTTAGGATTAGGTAATGAGTTTGTTAGTTGCATGACTTAGGATTTAAATTTAGTTGCATGACTTAGAATTCTAATTTAGTTGCATGAAATATTGTAGGAGAGAGTGGACCTCTAGTTCACCTCTATAGCTTGCATCTGCCCCAAGTGAGGTCCGAAAGAGTGCTTATAGCTAAACCTGGCCCTAAAGACAGTGCCTCCAACAACATGTTGTCCAATCACCTGCCTACCTTTTCCTCTATTCAATCAAGAAAGTCAACAATGAGCTCACACTCCATGCATGGACCTGTTTAGGTCGACATCTCAAGCTCAAACAAGTCCTTGAGCTTTGATGGAGAAATGGGTGGAAAACTAGGGCCTCTGGGCCTCTATGGCCCCCAACTCTAATTCAAAATCAGACCCCACTTTCCCACACCTTCAACTACGGCCTCACGGTGACTCAAAGAATCTATATCCAACCCTGGCTCAGAGAAGGCTTGGACGATTCGACCTTGACATGATAAATCCATTCACATGGAAAACTAGAGTGTCAAAGGAGTCATAGGGCTATCTACTGTCATTGGTGTTAGAAGTCATGTGTAGTATCTTTATTCCTACAATACTTGTGAGTTCTAAGGAACTGCATGTGTGTTTCTATTAGGGATAACCCTCATTCAATGGATCTTTCATGTGGAGTATCTTAATTACCACCATACCGATGAGTTCTACAAAATTGCATGTGTGTTTCTATGAGGGAGAACCCTTGTTCAATGGCACTTTTGAGTTGAGGATGCCAATTACCATCGACACAAAATTTTATAGCACCAATGAGTGAACCAACTGAGTCAAGAACCACTAATGCCACTTTTATATGGCTAATAATCCACCTCTAGTGCTACCCACCTATGGTACAATGCCCTCCCCACTTGTAAATCCTTCTGCACCACAAACAGTGCTTACTAATGAAGCCATGAGGATCCTAGTGTGAGCACTAGGAAGGAGGCCCACAATAATCTCATTTCTAAACTTTAGGAGAAGGAGGCTCGGTGTCCCACATCAAGAGGTTTGAGCTTATCTACAAAACCTTTAGGGACATTGGTGACCTAGACAAGGTCAATTCCTTTGGACTAATACTTGATGGGGCAAGGCAAATTAGTTCTATAAGGCTCTAGATTCTGATGAAAAGATTAACTACTCTCATTAACTGGGACATGCTAAGGAGATCATTTATAGTGGGGTTTTCCCCTAGTAGCCCCAAATGGGGCCCTATTAACTAATCAAGTATGAAGTGAAGTAGAAGGAGACTGAGTCCCTTCACGACTACATTGCTCAGATTAAGCAGCGAAATTCATGTTGCAAACTAGGATGAAGGATGAGCAATGCCATGCTTCACTATGGGCTCCAAGCTCCACAACCATCTCTTTGCCATGAACCCTATGTCATTTGAGTTGTGTAGCAAGACTACTATACACTTAGGGAATAATATGTAGGAGAAAGCCTAAGGAGAAAAGACCCAAGTAGCTTCATTAGATGTGTCCCAAACCATTAAAACTGCTAGGGATGGTGAAGCCAAGTAGACAAGCCTACTCGCCAAGGGCAAAAGCATGAAAGAGTTGCCTACCAATTTCCTAAACTAGCTAATCCAACAACTGATTGGGGGATTGATGAAGGAATGTCCTAGAAATCCTCATGTATTTTTGAGACGAGAAAACATGTGGTGTGGCATTTGCATGGGCAACCATCCTGCCAATGATTTCCCCCACCTTATGGCTAGGCTAGCACTCTCACAATGGGGAAACCATAAGACCTCTCAATGCCACTATCCAAAGGTCATTCCCCATCCAATGTGCCCACTTCGACTACCCTTAACAATGCTTGCACCACCTAATCCATCTAATCTGGGACAATTGATAATCCAAGGAGCCCCTCTAGCAATCAAGTGCAATATTGGGCTCAAAACCTTCCGTTACCTTTGCCCATCCTGGGTCCTCAACCACCACCACCCCAAATCACCCCTATGAATTAGATGATAATCAAGGAGCCACCCAATGTTGGAAAGAGCCAGACCACACTCTCTCACTGAGTGATTAGTCACAACATGGGAGCCCTCCACACCAATCCAACTACAGAAGTCATTATATTGTGCATGATAAATAGTATATCATGATCTATCAAATGACCTCCATCTCTCAAAAGGCTTGGGATATAAACACCTCTACTCGTAGACCACCAATACAATGCTATACATGTCAAGGTCCTCGCCGAGCCAATGAATGTCCATATAAAACACCAGCAATCAATCAGTGGCTTGATATAAATTCCAATGACCTCACTTTCTAAAGGATTTCTCCCATAAAGATGTCCAACGAGTGACCAACCCCTACCAGCAACAATTACTACCAATTTGGTTGCACCTTTGTGTTCTAGTTGCGGGGTGTATCATCTCTACAAAAATTTTCCAATGCATATGACCCCTAGAATGGCCACAGATCCTAAGACCAGCATTAATTACTGAGCATGCCAAGTGTCCATCTATGGGGTTATATTTGGAAAATCTTGCATATATAGTATTTAATATTACATATATTTTGTGAGAATGATATATAAGCCCAAGTTAATACTTATTTATAGTAATTTAAACTTCTTTAGAAACATATCCATAAATATCTTGTTATTTAGACTATTAAAACACTAGAAAGCTCTTGTCATGTTGATATAAATGTGTTTAATAAGTAATTATATATGTATAATATCATTACATTAAGAGTGATTATGAGGGATGTTTCTTAAAGGAATTATTTTTCAACACTTTTTTAAGGTAATAATAGCGGTACAAAGGATGTTTATGAAGAAGAAAATTTATGCTATGTAAAATTGAATGATTGACAATTTTGTATGTTTTTATGATAACAGGATCTAATTCTAGTGAAAATAAAAGTGTACAACTATGTTTCCTAAAGAAATACAATTTTTTAAATCTCTTGAAAAGCACGCTCCGATGAACTTGCTCGTACATTTTTGCTCGTAAAATTGATGCATCTCTCTCTCTCTCTCTTGCTTACTTTCTATCATTCTCTCTCCCATCTCGTTCCCTCTCTGGTTGTTCTTATGTATTAGTTGTATGCATGAAGTCTTGACTCAATGATGTATCTCTCGGTTTCTCTAGTTTGTCACATAAGACTTGTTGAGATTTACTGCTTCCTTGTAACTAAGCTAGTGCTTATGCCTTTTTGGATACTATAATTTCTTTTTATAATGTGTGGTGTATAATACACATTGATACTTACAGATGTGTGCCATATAGTTAGATATAATATAAAGTTTTCCTATTACTTTAGGCACTCTATTGTTTGTCTATTTTCTATTGCTGGCCTCACTTCAAGGTACTTTAGCTTTATATATATATATATATTTTTTTTTATAATTACATAATAGTTTACCTTTCCAATTACTATATGTGTTCTTTTTAGTTGCTTAGCTTTGAGATTTTTTCAATTTGTGGAGAGAGGGGTTTATTTTATATATATAGATATCATACATACTTAAGCCCTTTTTTATATTTATATTTACGCTTTTTTTCTACTTTTGTTTTTTATCTTATATATTTCTCTCCTTCTATATCTTTTAAAATTTTGTATGTGATTACTGTGTGTGTGTGTGTGTGTGTGTGTGTGTGTGTGTGTGTGTGTGTGTGTGTGTGTGTGTGTGTGTACATACACATACACATACATACATACATACATACACACACACACACATATATATACATATATGTATATGTATTATGTATATATACATACATATATATATATATATATATATCCCTTTGTCCTATCAATTAATTCTATTTATATAAACCTTTGTTTACGTATATAGTCTTACTTATGCTTTTATATATCTTTGTGTGTGTATTATTTGTTACTTATATAATGGTTTTTTCATTAATTCCTAGTATACTTCTTTTCTTCTATTAATTTAATAACAATTATTTATTTAATTGTTTAATCCTTTCTTCTGTTTATTTAATCATTTGGATTTTGAATTACTCTAAATTATATTAAATCAATTGCCTTAGTTAAGAGTTTAGTTTTTTAATTGTCTCATAGTTAACTTTTTTCTTTGCCTCTTTTTCAGTTCTTAGCAACTTTTTAATATTGAAATGGCTATGGTGTGGCCTTGGACTACACCCCTTGACATCTTTTACTCAAGAAAAGGGTTTTGATAGAATTTTTTACCTTGGCATCATGGGCTAAAATACACATTATGTTACTTAGAGTTTTCTTGGTAGTTTCCTCTATTGTTAATTTAATTATTTTTTTAATTTCTTCAATTTAGTTAATATCCTTTCTCTAATTCATTTTAAGTTCTTATTCATGCCATTTTTATTTCAAGTTCGCTATGTGAATTTATGCAATTTGCTTATATCTTAAGACTATTTACAATTGATTATTTAATTGTCTAATTAATCATTTCATGGCTTAAATACTTTTTTTGTTCCCTTATATTCTTTGTGTATGTTTCCTATTTGCAAGTTTTTTTTGTTTAATTATTTACTTTTTCCACCTTTTTTGACCATTAACTGCCAATCTTGGGTGTGGATTACCCCCCATCATCATTGTCATTAATTTAATTTGCTTTTATAAAAAAGTAAGAGACAATTCTCTTCCCACAAGGGTGTGGACAACCCCCCTTGGAATTTTTCACATATTAAAGAGGGTAGACCATCTCCCTTGGTTCGCTTTAAATTAGTAGTTTTGGTTTTCACAAATGAGTACCCCACGTAAAATCACTTTTATTTTTGGATTCCCAGGTGTCCCAAATTCCCAATGGATAGCCAACACATCTAGCATTGACAATGATCTCCTTGATGCCCCCTACTTCTTGTTGACCTAACACTGACATGGGCTCAGGAGATCAACCATTTTTTGGCCAATGGCTTTCCACAAGACAAGGCCCTTAAGGAGGATAGGTCCTGAAAATTCATTAAGGATGTATCACCTTATCAACTAATAGCTGGCCTATTACACTGAATGGGTAAGGACATCATAATGCAATGCTACGTCCATAAAGACGAGTGTCAAGGTGTTGGAAGAATCCCATTTAGGTATTGTGCACTCGTACTTCCACTTCAATCCAAACTAGTACTTCAAGATATATTATCACACCACACCATGTTACATGGCACTCCGTGACCTAGAAGTGGTTCCCCACCTCAAAGTAGTTGGCATCATTAGAGTGGAAGGTTGCGTTGCTACCTAGACCTCTAGGTCATCGTCCAAATGTGTGGACCAATACAATAACAATACTGATGCCACCCATCTCATCAACAATTTGGGTTGGGCTATTGATTTGCACTTCACTATGCTGAACCCTATGCCCAAAAGTGAGGCTTGGAAGGCCACATTAAACATGTGGTTGCATGGGATGGCAAGAAACATAAAAGAGGAATTCCCTTTGAGCATATTACACAGCCCAAGCTCATCAAGCATGCCCATGTGCTGTAGTTCCTCGCTAGAGGCTCAAGACATAGACCATCATAATATTTTCCTACCCAAATTCCTCTTGTGCTTGGTGGAGACCTACAAATTCAAAGCAAACTAGGTAGGTTATTAGTACAAGTCGCCACAATGCCAATGTGACAAACATATGGAATAGATTGGCAACCCAACGCTATTTATGCCATTCATCATGCACATGGTTGAGATAACATACCCCCTTGGGAAATATGGAGTAGTTAATAAAAATTCGCAACCCCACCATCTTGCTTAGATCTAGCCTGCCACAATAAGTAGACTCCCAATGAGAGGTGGAAACCAAAGCCACTTGGGACCAAATTATGGTAGCCCATCGAGCAAAACAATAGCCCCAAACCACCTCAAGCATTCAAGTGACTTACCACAGATCTAGCAGTCAGGTACAACCAATCTACACTGAAGGTCAAGAATAGAAAGAGCAACAAGGGCAACAGCAAGACCAATAGAAATAGCAACAACTATTGCAAGAAATTGAAAATTAGATTTGTTGTTTGACTTTGGCACACCATCTGGTTTTGGTCTCCCACACCCCTCTCTCTCAATAAACTAGCTAGGAGGTGTACTTGGTAGTATTAAAGGGAGGTAGCCAATGGTGCCACCAAATGTCCCTACTAGCACAGATTGGATTGATCTCCAAGAAGCAATGGGCAATTGTTGCTCCATTAACTATGCTTTTGTGAATCAATACTAACAGCTCCATGCCCAAGATCCTAAGAAAACAACTGAGCTGGAACAATAATTCATGGAATATCTAGTGCACAATGCCCAAGCCACCATAAATATCTACTAGAGGAGCCACTAGTTGGATCTCACTCTTTCCATAGAGCTAGATACCAACAAGACCTAGTTGCAAGCAATGGAGCAATCCCTCCAAAATGGAACAAGCCAACAACTTAAGGAAAGAGCTAGATAGGACTGAGTGACCATTGTGACACTCCAAGAAAGACTTTAGAGGCTATAAATAGAGCTCTTAGTGGAATAACTAAGATCCAATGGCCTGGAAAGATAAGATTCTATCCCAAACAAAAAACTCTAAGAGTACCATAGAATTTTGACTTAGACAAAGAACTCCAGGAGTATCATAGAAGCACTAAATAGATCCAGGCCATGCAATCATAGTAGATCAAGGCAGTAGATCAAGGCTCTACATTCTCAACTCCAAGTCTAGCATACAAGGGCCCTCTAGCTCAACCAGCACTTGGAGCTATGCATGCTATGAGCCTCTCGAGGAGCCAGACATTGATAGCCATTTGGACGAATAGATGAAGACTCCTATGACTATTGGTTGACCTAGGTATGCACTTACTAGGACCATGCACGGTGGAGGACACCCTTCACTTCTACTTACACCACCTCACAATGGACTCTACACAATATGGATTCAATCTTTCTAGGCCTCTCCTACATAGCACAATTTTAGAGGTCCTCCACTGCCACTCAGCGTCTAATTTTTCGTATGGTCTTTTATCGAGGACTTACAAATTCAAGAAGACTTTGACATCATCTTTCTACCGCTCCACCCCATTTCTAATAATTTTCAAGGCTAGGCTCCAAGAGGCCTCCAAGAGGGTCCAAGAGGCCTCCAATTTTCTAACTGCTTACAACATACTCGGCCTACACAAACTAGCTAATCTACCTACTCCCTCTTCTTTTTGCAGAGTGTTGTTTATGTTCTTCTTGTCCTTTACTTTGTGAAGTCCTCTCACCCACCCTTCCCCTCTTTTGCTTTTTACTCCTCACTCCCTCTTCTTCTCCCTCTCCCTTTTCCCTCTCGCTTCTTCAATTCACATTGCATCAACTCTAGGAGCCATTTGCATCACATTCATGGACTACACTTGCTTGCATTGCTCCCACAAGGAGTAGGTAGCATTCCTTCAAGATCCCCACAACATGTGAGTCACCATCAGACTACAAAGTATGCTAGAACTTGGTGGAAGTGGACATTTTGTCACATTTATTGATGATACACCAAAAAGAAATTTGTCTACATGATGACACAAAGGTCTAAACTCCTTGAAATTTTTGAAGACTATGGGAAAAACTAAAGCTGGTTGTTGTATCAAATGCCTTCAATTCTATAATGGGGGAGAATGTGTCTCCAAAACATTTACTGGGTTTTGCAAATAATGGAAAATATGCAAAAAAGTTTTCCTTACCAAAGACACAACAACAAAAATGGAGAACCATAACAAGAAATGTATGTGAGATAGCCAAACGCACATATTGAAGAAGGATATGAGAACTCGATATACAAGTTCATGAGGGCACTTTATTATGAGATATGAGAACTTAATATGCAAGTTAAAGAAGGCACTTTATCGTCTCAAGCAAGCCCCATGGGCTCTCACAACATGTCTATGAATCAGCTATTTCAACACCCCCCCTTGATGCTACGTTGATCTTACCGATTGCCAATGTCATTAGAGGAGTGATGTGTCTACATAGATGGTTATGGCACCGAGTCTTGTATCATGTTCATAAACATGTGGTGTGGCTAGGATTCAGGATTACATTGCTTCTTTTCTTTGATCATTGGCATGATGTCTTTGACCTCCATTCTCTTAACTCTTTGGGCCTTTCATTCAATGCCAAATTGTAGAAGGTATTGTTGGTGTTTGAATGGACTTTTGTGAGGGAAAGTCCTTCCAACATGGAAGCATGCTCACAGGCATTGTCTAATCTGATTTTTTCAATATTTAGATGCAAACATACACTCTATGTTTCTCTCATGGCCAATCATATATGTACCACTCTTGGACAACAAAATATGAGATACAAATATAGCCCTATTACCATATCATCCTTGTCTTCATGATCCTTCATGATCATGAAATAAAAAACCTTATAAAAATGGCATTCTTTTTAGGCACAAGCCAAGGTAGAGAGTCCGTCAAACATATATCCTTGAAGAATATGTTCTAATACTCCAAGTGTAGGTCAAACCATTGTAGGTTATAAAGAAAAATTTGTAGCAATCTTCATTCACACCAAATTTGGCTTCTTGTTTTGTTTGTTTTTCTTCTTCTTCTTGTATTCATCTCGTATTCATTCACATCAATGTCAGATGTTTTCTATTAGCATCTAAGTCTTCCTCAGATTTAGAATTAGAATCCTTCATATCAAAATTTGAGCCACTCTTGGAATTAGAATTCTCCTTTCTTAAATTTCTTTTAGATGATTTACATCTTCTTTTAGCTCATTTTGTTGAGTCAAATAGGTTATTAAATTTAGCTGCTCCAATCAAGATATCTAGTCCACTTACGGCACTATGGATTTTGGGCTAGAGCCCTTTACAAAATTATTCTTCTTATGTTTCTTGTGAGTCCTTTTGTTGGATACAATCATGCATTTAGATTTCAAAATTTCTATACCACATAGCATTCCACAAATAGCTTTTTCTACTACATATCTCTCAGTTTCTTACAAACATCATTTGGGGTCTTCTCTTTTCAAAAATGAACCAAAAACATTATTCTCAAAGCATTGTAATTTATAAAATGTGCAACTTGAAAGGGGCTGAACCAACTCATGGCCTTGTGACCCAATGTACATACAAAGTGTTGCATCTTATCCACATCACCAAACATATTTTAGAAGCCATTCACCTACCATTGTGTCTCAAATTTGGCTATGTAGCTATTGGGGTATGAGAGTGCTCTTAATGGAAGCAAAATGGAAGAGGGTGAGAGAGAGGGAGAGCCACACAAGCTTTTGGTGGGTGTAGAACACCCTAATTTTCTATGTCATCCATATATATATATGTGTTTGAGTATTGTACATAAACGGGGTTAAGGTACTGTGGACTTTAAACCCCACAACCTCCCACTTAAAGGCCAATGTGCCTTTAAGGGAGAACAACCATTGGACACACTATCTGATGCCCATCAATACATGATAATACTCAAACCGCTGACTAAGTAGACTCTTTGTCAGCATATCTATAGGGTTATCATCCATATGAACCTTGATAAACTCTATGCGCTTGTCCTCAAGTACCTCCCTGTGATAAAATGGTGCCTGATCTCAATGTGTTTGGTCTTTTCAAGAAAGACCGGATTCCATGCTAGCTGAATAGCACTCATGGAATCACTATGCAATGTTGGTACACCTATATGAATCCCCAAATCCCCCACTAGCTAATCAAGCCATATAGCCTCCTTGCAACCCTCTATGGTTGCAACATACTCAGCCTCCATTCTCTAGGCACTTGCTTAAGGTCATAGAGACTGTTTTTCATCTAGCAAACTAAATTCTCTTTGCCCTTTTCTTCAAATCCTTCTAGCTATACCATGTAAATGTCCTCCTGCAAATCCCCATATGCAAGAAAGTTGTCTTGACATCCATCTACATAAGCTCCACATCCTCTGCTACTGCCACATTTCCAAGTACACATCTAAGTGTGGTCATCTTCACAACCGAAGAGAAGATCTCATCAAAGTCCACACCCTTCTCTTGCTTGAACCCTTAAGCAACCAAACGGGCCTTGTACTTGGGCACGTCATCACCTGTTACCTTCATCTTGTAGACCCATTTACATGACAATGCTTTCTTTCCATGAGGCAAAGAAACCAAGTCCCAAGTCTTATTTTTCATAAGTGAATTCATGTCTGATTGCATTGCGTACTCCCACTTGCATAGCATGTTTGATTGCATAGCATACTCCCACGTGTGTTGATGCTCGTGCATCATAGCCTCTCTATAGCAAGAAGGCTCCCCATAAGAATCACATAGTTTGCCCCTGGAACAAATCTCTCAGGTGGTCTAGACACTCTAGATGTTCTTCTCAAGGGCATTTTAGCTTGCTGTCCCACTTGCATATCAGCCACATTTGGCTCATCATTTCCACTAATAGATGATCCATCATCTGCCTTTGATTGTGTACCTATGGGAGTACCTGGTGGCACCATTTCCTACACATTTGGTGCATGGACAAGTTGTTGTCTATCAACACATTCGGGTGGAGTCACATCCTAGAAAGTGATTCTCCTCATTTCCACACCCTTTCCACATCCCCCTCATGGGTGTCATGCATTTTCTCCTTATTGAAGACCACATCATGGCTTCGTATGATCTTCTTTATTTTGGATCCCAGAGACAATAGCCCATCTCTCCACTTTCACCATAACCCAAAAAGATGCATTTCCTAGACCTACTTCCGAAGCTCTTTTGGCACATGTGCATATGCCTCACACCCAAATATAGGCAAATGAGAGTAAGAGGGCTACTTGCCACTCAATGCCTCTTTAGGAATACCACCATCCAAACTCTTACTAGGTGATCTATTGATCACATGCACTACAATCTTTATTGCCTTAGCCCAAAAACCACCAGAAAGACTTGCATTAGAAAGCATACATTGCAACCTTTCCTGAATGGTGCCGTTCATCTATTCTGCAACAATTAAATTTTGTTTTGGAGTATGAGGGGACATGAGCTCCCTCTTGATCCCATGTGTATCACAGAAATACTGAAAGTCATGAGAGAGATACTCTCCATCATTGTCAGTCCACATGCATTTCAGCATTTAATCTAACTAATTTTCAACCAAAGCTAACCATTTCTGAAATACTTCACATCGCTCTTTCGAGCTATAGCATAAGCCCGCACTTTCCTAGTTGTATCATCAATGAATATCACATAGTATTCAGCCCCGCTAATGATCGTGTAGGCATGGGACTACATACATTTGAATGCACCAAATCAATCCTTTCAAGCTCTCTCTTTCCCCTTATTTTATGGGCTAATTTAGTCTGCTTCCCATAAAGACAATGCTCACAAAATTTAGAATCAGAAAAACTCGAACGCACTACATAAGTCAAATGGCATAAGAGTTTCATTCCATTCTCGCTCATGTGCCCCAACTGGCAATGCCACAAAGAAGTACTTGGCTACTTAGTTATTGCAACAACATGATCATACACCCCTGATACATGCAAGGGATATAATGTCCCACACATGGCACCTCTTGCCAAAACCATAGAGCCCTTCTTTCTAACTCTAAAAACCAACATAATCTAGCTAACCCACTAAAATGAGACTATGGGTCAGCTTAGGTACATGTCTCACATTTTTTGAAACAAATGCAGAACCATTTGCAAAAGAAAACTTTATGTCACCTACTCTCACTGTGTCACATGCATAGTTATTTCAAAGATGCACACAACCTGTCTTTCCATTGTCATAAGTGGAGAACCATTCCTATGGGGAGTAACATGGAATGAAGCACTAGAATCCAAAATCCAATCCTAGGAATATGCATCATCTGAAGTGGTAAGCAATTCTACAGGTAGAGTAGACATGAAGCGAATTTCATTGTCACTATCATCAGTGACTGCATTGATCTCCTTGATCTTCATTTTTCCTTTGTCCTCCCTTGCAATCTCTTCCTTCTTATTTGCACCCCAATTTGCATTCTTTTTCTTATCCTTTTGCTCTCTTTTGGGCTTGTAGCAGTCCTATTTCATGTGGCCCTTCTTGCCACAATGGTAACGCTCAATGTTCCATGCCCTGGATTTGCTACAAGACTTCCCTCTTTCTTGGGACTTCCCCCTGAACTGTGATCTGCCCCTTTGCACATTTAAGGCTACATCCTACTTGTTGCCATCCATAGACTTCCATCTAATCTCCTCGGCCAACAAGCTACCCACAACATCATCAAACTTTAGCACTCCACCAGTACAGAAGGTACCCCATGAGGATGGCAATGAACACAAGAGGAATATTGCCTTAGTCTCCACCGCATCAAAATTCATCTTTGAGGCTGAAGCTGGCTATGAATAATATTGAATTCTTTCAAGTGAGAAGCAATGGAGACCCCTTCCTTCATCTGTAGCTCAAACAACCTCTTCATGAGGTAAACTTTAATAGAGGTAGTTTCCTTCTCATAAGTGGCAAAAAAAATCTTCCACAAATCTTTCGTAGTCTGCTCATTTAGTACTGTGAAATAGACTGACTCTACAAGATGAATTCTGATAGTAGACTTTGCTAATGCATCTAACTCATTCCAATCATCTTAGACATATCTGAAGGCTTAGCTCCAATCCTTGCCAAGCATTTAATCTACTTCTTTTTTTTTTCAAGAAAGAGACTTCTATCAAGTAAGAGAAAAAACCCGCGAGAGCAAGCTCAAAGTGGAATACATCATGAAATCATGAGGATAAATTAAAAACCCCCTCAGAGTGAGGTGGAAAACAACCAAGGCTGAGGCTGAAAGTGCCACCTCAACCCTGTAGTAGTCTCAGAGAAGAAAGGAGAACCCCTCCATTCCTTGAAGAAAGAAGCCCTCCTAGCTAAGGCTGCACAAGAGTCTCCCTGCATACCCATCCATATAGCCATCAAAGTATGTACAGTGTCTGTCCAGATACTAGCCAATGTGTACGAGGGATGAACCTGAGTACCCTCTAAAGCCTCTGTGCATCTGGCTCTCTAGATATGCCAGGATGCTATGCTCGCTAGAATCTCCCAAGAAGTATCCACAGAGGCATGTACAGCTGTAAAAGGAAGGTGTGGTATTACATCCAACGAACAGGACTCAGTCTGATGACGTCGAACTGAAATGGCCCGAGAGGAGTCAAATCTCTCATAGAATACCTGAGGCCCTGTAAGAGAAATCCAAGCCACTGAGCCCCATGTCATAAAAAATGGGGAGTGGGCAAAGTGACTGAAAATCCTAGCTACCCCCATCCAAATCATCCTCGCATGTCTGTAATCCCATAGGCAATGCTGAATAGTCTTTGAAGTAGAGAGGCAACGAGGGCAAGTAGGGTCGGCTCCGAACCTGGACCTTCAAAGGTTCACTGCAATCCCACCATGGATGGAGACCCAAAAGAAGATAGTGATCTTTCTATTCCTGTGGGATTTCTAGAGTCTCCTCCAGAAGCACCTTTGTAGATCTGCAGTGATATCAAATGTCTCCCAATGAGGAACTCTGGAAGGTCTCCAACCTCTACTACTGAGCTGAAATCTCGTGGCATTACTGACCATGTAATGAAAGAAGGGGATGCTCTTCTCTCGATGCCCTGCGTCAATCCACTTATCTACTTCTTTTGAATAAGCACATCCCTTATATATTCTCTCCATAAAGAAAATTTTGTCCCATCAAAATTTTCAATGCTAAAAAACTCTTTTGTAGATGTAGAAGAGGATGCCATGATGCAAATGAAATAAAATCCCAAATGCTAGTATTTGCAAGAGAGAAAGCACACCAAATACTAGATGCACCCAAATATGTCTACTTTAATGAAGGATAGTGTCACCAAAACTCAAGGCTCAAAGCATAAAAATGCATCTGACTCATGTGCATGTACTATGCATCCATATGAGCAAATCCAACCCAAAAGAAAATGCCAACCACAATGGAAAAATGCATCTGACTCATGTGCATATACTATGCATCCATATGAGCAAATCTGGCCCAAAAGAAAATGCCAACTGCAATGGCAAAACAATGGCAATCCCAATGCCAATAAATGCCAAAATGCCTCAAGCATAAATGTTGTCCACGAGCATATGCATCAACAAAATCTCATCTAAGAGATCATAGTACAACCTATGCATCCACTGCAATATGTCAAAGTTATCCCTCAGCATAAAATAGCATCTTTGTGCTAAACATCCATCAATAAACCATCCCACAAGGAAATCTAGGCCTATTGGTGCATCCAACAAGGATTACAGTGCATCTAAATAGCCTGTAAAGCATCCACTGCACCCTAATGCAAACCATAAATGCTCAAAATGCAACTAAAGTGATTTTCATAAGGTATATCTAAAAAATCATGGCCTTACGAGGTAATGACCACTAGTGAAAATAGAACTTGAGATGCCTCTAAACATGGTCATCACTACACAATCAAACTCTACAAGACTATCTGCAAATATCTCTCTTCTGTTGGACCTCCAAAATCTCAATCAATGAATGGTAAATGTGGAGTCAACACTTGCAATTGGCCTGTAATCCAAAAATCAAAGGTTTGAACCTTTGAATGGATTTCTGATAGAGAAACAAATGATGTGACACCTCAGAGAGACAAAACTTCTCCAAATCTCTATGGAATCATGCAAGAGCTAATAGGTAGGGGTCTTTGGGCCTCTAGAATGCAATGGAATAGATGGTTTGGAAATCGTGGTCCCAATCACCAAGTCCAACACACGGACCAAAAAACACTTTTGTAAACAAACCAGTTTGTAAACACCATGGGAATGTGAATTATGAGCAACACAAAAGTTTTAGGACCTCTTAAGTCCACCAGAACTGAAAAATCTGCAAATGCTTGCTTCAAACTTGAGTTCCAACACATTGGCAAAAAAATGTTGAAGCAGAGACAGTGAGTTAGAAATCCAATGAAATGATCCCAAATTCAAGAATGAAGGATTTTTTGAACTCTCAAAGTACAATGGGCACCAAAATCATAACAACTCTCAATCTCATCAAAAGGAATAGGGGAATCATCAAAAAGACATCTTTTTCCTCCAAAACCACCGATGGCTTGCAAAAAAAAGCCACTCAGAGAACTTTCCAAAGGTTTTTGCAAGGTCTCTGCACACTTGGATGCAGCTAAAGTCACCAACAGAGCTTCTCCTTCCTCCCACAGAGCTATAGTAGTAGCAGACTTTGGGCTAGACTTTGGGCTATAGGCTCACACCTAGGCTTAACTAGAACACCCACGCTCTGATACCAGTTGAGAGTGCTCTCAATAAAAGTAGAATCGAAAAGGGTGAGATAGAGGGAGAGCCACACAAGCTTTTAGTGGGTGCAGAACACCCTAATCTTCTATGTCATCCATATATATGTGAGTATTGTACATAACTCGGGCTAAGGTAGAGAATACCCTAATCTTCTATGTCATCCATATATATATATATATATGTGTGTGTGTGTTTGAGTACTATACATAATCGGGGTTAAGGTACAGTGGCATAACACCCACAAGGTATCCTTTTTTTCAACCCTTAAGTTCATCAAATTTACATTGCAAACTTGCTACATTAGGATTCATCAAAGGAGGGACTATTGGTGGTATGGGTGGAAGTACTCCTTGTGCCAAACCTACACCCTATGGTGGATGGTGTAACTACTAGTACTTGCATTGCTTGTGGTAGAATTGGTGGTACTTGTACTCCTTATGCTAAAGCTAGTGGTGCGTGCACTCCTTGTGGTCGAGTTAGTGGGACTTGCACTTCTTGTGGTGCCCTAGGTTGATTCATCTGTAGAATTTATTGTTACCATTCTTGTATATGTCATAACTATTCTAATTATTACATTACATATGGCATTCCTAACCTTCTTTGTGGGTTTGGACTTATCATTCTCAAGCTGTTATATTCCTCCCAATCACAAAGATCTATCCTTGGTTCATCTATTTGGATTTTGACAATTGGAGGGCATTGAAGCACAATTGGCAGTGGTCCTCCATTTTACCAATGCTAGCATTATGATGATACCTACAAAATTTAGATCTCTTATCAACATTCTCTATAATGTGCCGTATCTTTTTCATTTTGGTTCTCCATTGTAACCTCTTAATCCACCAAATCATTGGATCCAAATCCAATAGTTAGTATTGGTATAAAACTATGCTCTTGTTGGATTCACTCCTATCAGAGGTGAGCTTGACATCGTGTTAGGGAGGATATAAATCCCAAGCCATCTACTTCATTTGACATAGAGTCTCTTTCCTTTCACCATCCACACCACTAACCTCCTCAAAATATACTTCAGACTAATGAGATTTGAAATGTGTCCGATTTTGACACCGTATCATTGAGTCACTATTTCTTTCTAGACTTTTGATTCAAAAAACCTTTTGCTCAATATCTCAAATGGATATCTGATGATGGTTTGCAAACTGTGATGTTCCAAAGGTGCTATGTCCATTGAAATATACTATTTTGTCTCCATGTTCTCAATCTTATGGAGTCTTTGAAACCATAGGATCACCAATGTTTATAGGGTACTAGGATTTTGAGATTATGAATATGAAGAACTTTGTCAAAATGAATAAAGAACATATTGATCTGATATAAATTCATAAATGTGCATTTGTATGTTGATGAATAGAACAATTTTCAAGGAAATCAAATGAACCTATAAAAAATGCATTAGATTTCTTATAGAATACATCATCTTCAAGATACGAGATCGAGAGTAATAATAAATTATATAGAAACTATGTACCCTATTCAAAATAGTAGAAAAAATTAAAACTTTGTATTCATTACTTATTGTTTAAAATATAACTCTCTCACATAGCAATCACATGATTTGTATTTGATATATGGTCCAAAAGGCATATGTGCTAGCCTCGAGTAAGGTCAATAGGAGCGCATGTTTAAGGCTAACACAAGAGTGTGGTTACGAAGTGTAGTCTTTTGAAGATGACGAAAAGTGGAAACTTTTGGACCAAACGTCATTCGCAATTAGAGGTGTAGGTGATTTTGGGTGGTCCAACCAATAGCAAGTAGTGGTGTGGCACACTGAGCATGATGTCTTTTGGAAGGCAATTTTCTTAGTTAGTAAATGGCTATGTAACAGGGAGAAGGGTAGCGCAGAGTGTGAAAAGTACTCTCCCTCTCACTTGAGCTAGCTAGGTTAGGAAGTTGTTATACTGAGTGGTCATTGTAAGCCAAAGTGGCTTGGTTGTAAATACTATCAATACAAGTTGATTTCCTTTGTTTATTCATTGTCTATTCATCTATGGTGTTGTGCACTCAGCATTTTTTTCCTAAGTAATGTGAACTCGATTCTTCCATCACCATACGATTCTTCCCTTCAATAATTGGCCCCAACCTCCAAGTGTTTAATTTTAACATTTGTTCCATCACTTGAGCACTATGCACTAAGGATTTCAAGAGCGATCATCTTCATAAAGCACTGTACAGGGTCAAGATAGCACCACAAGCAGTTTGAGTTGGTCATGGGGAGTGAACCCAAATGTCAACAATATGATAAATTAAGAGGCATAGCTGAACAATGGTAACTCTCCATATCTATAACTATCAAGGACATATTTTATGGATTATTATCTAAATATTGGATCTGTATTGACTCTATATCATTTTGATTTTTTCTTGATTTGGTTGAGCTTCAACATCACATCTTCTTTTCTAAAGTCATCTTGAAACCTCTTTAGAAATTCATCCCTCTTTCATTCCATGTTTTGGAATCATGGTTTGCACACTACTCAAACCATATACTAATAGCTTTATCTAGAAACCTCATGGGAAGAGATGACATGTATTTCTTCTCTATATAGAATAGCAATATATACACCATTTTTAAGAATCTTTGCAAATGGGAATGGGGATTTTCACCCCATGGTATGCCAAATTTCCATTTGAAGGTGAGTAATTTGGGCTTCTTTTACTCCTCCATTTGAATTGACTCTTTTAATTGTCCTCAATGTCATATCTAGCTTAATACACTATTCAAAAATATTGGACTTTTTAACTTCATTTGGACTTTTTTTTTTAACATATCCCCTCCACTCAATATCACTTGGTGAGCTCCAAGATTAGGTTTTGGGGAGCACTAAATAGGTCTCTTCAACACAAATATGGCCTAATAAAGCTGAAAGTCCCCCAAAGTTATAAGTGGTGACCTCCACTCGATACATCATGGTGAGTAAATTTGCAACAAAATGGTCACCTCCACACAAATATGGCCTAATACATAGTGTATAGATACATCATTTGATTGGAAAGAGTTTGTTGAATTCAACATATAGGTTGTGTATAAATACACCATTTGATTGCACAATATATTGTGGATGCACATGTGTTCTATGTGGATGCCACATAATATACACCTTTTTTTTTTAACAAAGGCATATAATATGTTATCCTATGCTTTTGAATCTGATTTAGATTCATCAAATTTAGGTATTTGTCCAAAGGCTACTACTTCATTCTCTTGACACGAGCAAACATTATATTGGAGAATTTGAGAATCTCCCAAGTCCCACTTTCAAGTAATGGCCATGTGGCCGAAACTTGAACCCTTATTTAAAAGTGGGACTTGGGAGAATTCCCTAATATGATGTTTAGGATCGATTGCACTTCTAAGTAATGGATTCAGATTTGACCAAGTGACCAAATCTTAACCATATTGGGAATTCCCAAACTATTTGAAAATTCCCTAATGTACTGTCATCTGGATCCATCAATTAGGGTGAATACTTCTTTTAGAAAACACAGCAAGTGTGAAAAAATCCAAACAAATCTCACACTTGTACTCATTAACCTTAGAAATGCTTAATTTTTATATCAAATCACACAAAGAAAACATTCCAAAATCCTAAATCCTAAACTCAAGACCTTAAGCCCTAGATCTTAAACGCTAAATCCTAGACCCAAAGCGTAGACCTTAGATGCTAGATCTTATATCATAGACCTAAAACCATATCTTAGGACCTAGACCATAACCTTAAGTCAAACCCTAGATCAAAACCCCTAATTCTTACATCTTAAACCATAAAACCTAGCTAAACCCTAGATCTTAAACCCTAAACCCTAACTAAACCCTAGATCCTATAACTTAATCCCTAAATCCTACATCACAAGCAATATAAAATATCTTGGTTTGAGCAATAGGTTAGGTTGGGGTACACCCAACCTATTGCTCAAATCTGCAAAATTTAATGATTTGAGCAATAGGTTGTGTGCACCCCTTTGAGAAATAGCCTAGGGGTGCATGTAACCTGTTGCTTAGAATCAGGAGAATTTAGTTTTTTGAGCAATAGGTTTAGGGTGCACATGACATGTTGCTCAAATCATCAAATTTGCTGATTTTAGCAACACGTTGGGGGTGAACCCAACCTTTTTCTCAAATTAGCAAAATTTAATGATTTGAACAAGTTATGTGCATCCCAACCTATTGCATATGCAATAGGCTAGGGGGCACCAACTTGTTTCTCAAATTAAAAAAATTTATTGTTGAGAGAGAGAGAGAGAGAGAGAGAGAGAGAGAGAGAGAGAGAGAGAGAGATGTTGAGCTTTGGGACATATACAGTTACAATTTACACATAAAATGATGTTATAAATTAGGGTTCTATCATACTTAAGACAGCATGACCACAATTAAAAGATAAATGTGAGCAAAAAACAAGAAAATTTAATGAGCATTGAATACTCTAGTCTTTTCGGCAAGAACAAGCTACGTCGCCGAGATATACATTAAATGCAAATACAGCAATAGATGAGGAAGAAGCTGAGAAATGCCTTTAACCTTAGAAATATTGTGGTAGGAAGGAGGACAAAATGTTACTAAAGTTTATACTCGAGGATGAGATTGAAGAGGCTCTTTTTGTTGCAATTTGGGCATCTGATGTAGATTCAGAGTTGGATGAGGCCCAATTTAGGTGGAAAATATTGCTCATATAGCAAGGGATGATAAAGGAATTCTTGTAACATTCAATGCTCTATGGTATGAATCAAAGCCTTTGAAAATTCTCCCAAAAAATATACAATGAACTTTATGATGGTTGATTGCAAATAAACACTAATGGATTCAAAATAAAGAGGGTTTGATAGAGGTGAAAGTCAGTAGCATTATTCATTGCTGGAAATCAAGGACTTGCAATTATAAAAAGAAGCATGGCTATGGTGTTGAAAAATGTATCACAATCCATAATCCTAGCCTTGCACATATTAGGCATCATTTGGCTAGGCTTGACCCATCAGGTGAAAATGCAATATCAGAATCTGATGACTATAAAAGAGATTCAAAAGCATAGGATAATATATTGTATGCCTTGTTCTCAAAAAATGGTGTATCTTTACACCAACTTCAAATATATTATATTCAATCAAATGGTGTATCTATACACCACCTATATATTGAATTCAACAAACTCTATTAATATATTGCATATTTAGTGGAGGTCCACAAAATTTTTGGCTTTATTAGCCCTATTTGTATGGGTGTGATTCATTTTGTTGCAAAATTACCCATCATTATCGAGTAGAAGTCACAACTTACAACTTTTGGAAAATTTGAGGTTTATTATGCCATTTAGGTGTGGTACTTACACATATAGTGCTCCAAAATACCCAATTTATGAGTCTATGAAATGATATTGAGTGGACGTGACCAGTCTAAAAAAAAGTCCAAATGAAGCAAGAAAGTCCAAAATTTTTGAATAGTGTGTTTTAGAGAGGATCATAGATTGGGAAGCATTCATAGAGCCAAATGTAAAACAAGGAGATGATGCACTAATAGGGTACACAAATCCACAATACTTCTGGTTTAGCATGCACGACAACACTCTAGTGATGAAATGGAAGTACTAGTCAATGGATGGAGATAATTTGTGTAGTACATTAGGTGCTTTATTACAATAGATAACACCCTTGGAGGAAACTATGTCCATTCTTGCAAAAACAAAAGCACTTGATATAGATAAAATGAAAGTCTTGCAAGCATTCATTGACCATGTTAGGAGTATGATGCAAAAATACACAGAGTAGTTTGAGAAACACATGGAGATAGTTATAGCAAATGAATCTCTTGTCAAATATCTAAGAGAATAACATAACAAAGTTTATTGAGCATGACTCACTTTGATTATGGCAATGAATCTCTTGACAAATATCTAAAAGAATAAGAAAATTTATCGAGGATGTACTCACATTTATTTTAGCCACAACAAAATGAGTCAATAAGAAATTGAATTTGCTATCGATACCATAATTAAAGATATGGGAGAAGCTGAGCAATGCCCCCGTTTACCTCATAAATGTTGTGGTATGAAGGGTGATAAGCCCTTATAAAAAATTTTACCACAAAATTTAAGAGGGTCTTTATGTCGCCATGTGGGTAGTGGATTTAGAATCAAAGCTGGCTGATCAAGGTGGCCCAAATTGGTTCACAAATGTTGCTTAAACAAGGGATAAAATGGGAATCCCTACCACATTCATAGCTTTATGGTATGAACCAAAACCCTTGAAAAGTCTCCCAAAAAGATATACAATGAAACAACTGTATGAGGGTTGTTTGCAAAAGAAATGTGAATGGATTCCAATAAAAGAGGCTTGACTAAAGCGAAAGTGAGTAGCATTGTCCATTGTTTGAAATTGATGACTTGAAAGTCTAAAAAAGAAGCATGGGTATGATGTGGAAAAAAGTATCGTGACTCTTGAAAGCATTCACACACATATTAAATATCATTTAGATGGACTTGATCCTTGTCAAAATGCAATAATGAAGTCATCAAAATTAGACTCTGAAGCATAAGAGAAGATATCCCTACTATATATCATTTTTATCAAATGGAGGCAGTTGATAGAGCGAGCGAGAAAAATCGAGCAATGCCAAAAATGTGAGCGAGAATCTGTTGAAGCGGTAGGAAAATCAATCAAGCAAAGAAAGAATCTAAATGTCCCATTTGCTTGAAGAAGAAAGTATTCAAAAGGTGGCTTATGTGTCACACTTCTTGAAATTGAGTAGTCCAAAATTAAGGACTATTTTTGCATGACCCCATTTGGGTTTGGCAATTACCGGGGGGGATCACTCATAAACATGTAACATAACACTTTAGTGCACAGAGGGGTATTTTTTTAATGGGTCGACTTACATGCCCTTTATGTGCATGAGGGGATTTATTAAATAGCAACTTAATGTAATTCATATATGTAGATTTATGAAGGGATGTCACAATTTTAAGATTGAAAATATAAGCACGTACAGGGGTTTAACCAAATTACATGAAAAAATGTAAAAATGCAGGAATAGGTGTAATTTTTAACACATGCTTACTCGAACATGCTTTATGGGTTTATGAAGAGTAACCCTGAGTGCAATTAAAAAGTAGAGGCTATCAAAATTTGGCTTTGTTTTTTTTGCCAAGATAGATAGTGTCTTCTTGCTCCCTATCATGGGAAACCTTGCTTTAAATCTAGTATAACAACTTGGTTAATAATTTATAAAATTCATATTTTGATGCACATAATTTTTTAGATGGTGCAAAAGGCATGATATTCATCTAAATCATACCTTGTCATTTGATTTGAAATGTAGCATTATGCCATTTGGATTTGACAAATAAAAAGATGCACGGATGTTAAGAACTCATCTTTTGGGTCAAAACAAAAGATACAGAGATGTGAAAATGTCATCTTTTGGGCTTACAAATCATGCAACAAGCAATGGAAATCACAATCAATAATTTCTAAAAATTTTGACTTATATTAAATCCTAAGAGGGACAAACTCTAACTGAATGATGTGGACCTATGGCCTCAACTTGACCCAATTTGTTGGCCTTACAAGATTGCATACACTAGACTAGCAGTCGCTCTTATCACTAACTACAAGCCCATTGAGATGCTCTAGTTGACTCTGATAAGAGCTCCAATACCATCACCTCTTTGCAAGATCATGGCCTAAAAAGGAAGAATGATACCACCATCTCCACAATTATAGAATCCAAGAGATCGATGCATATGTCTAGGACAAGTGGAGAAGATGACCAAGTGGAAATCATGCACAAGCCAATCACCCAACCTACCAATCAATTGCACTACCCTTGCATGCACCAATCACATTCCTTCAACCAACTTTGGCTTTGATGTATTGAAGCCAACCATCATTTGACATCTCACCAAACAAGGCCCATGCCAAACCTTTTGGAATGAATGGTTGATGCTTCCTCTATTGCACATACGTTATCCTTTGAGCTAGCCTTAAGTTGCTCATCCCTTTGCTTCTTGTAGCACTGCTTCTCAATATGACCTTGTTGTCCAAAATAATGACAGAACTTATCATCATTTTGTGCCTTGCTAGAACCTTATTTCTTCTCCTTACTTTATACATTATTTCACCACTAGGTTGCAAGGACTCTTCCCACATTTATTCACTTAGTAATAGAGAAAGACAATCTAGATATTTAGCACCATCATCCATGTGCCTAACACTATTATTATATCTAGGGGGTAAGCTCTTTAGCAAGATAGTCTTTTTATTTATCTTCAACCCTATTCCCGAGATCATTGAGTTGCTTCAAAAGTTCTTGCATCCGGTTAAGGAAATTCCTTAGACTATTAGCTTCCTTCACAATTCAAGTGTTAACATGGCTTTTGAGTGTTTCATTTGCATCCAAACAATGTCTCTAGAATAGTCCAGTTCTCTCTGTAGTTTTGCTTGTGTCAATGTGATGAAATAGTCAGCTCCAAGTGCCTGTCCCATTAAACCAATGGCCTTCTCATTCTTGTTCTCTCATGTTGATATTCAATCAGCTTCATGAAGACCACTTTTGTGCCTCTTCTCAGTACCTGCAAACAACACTCCTTAGTGCTTTCTTATAAAGAGGAATTGTGTAGCTAGTTGCTTTTCGATATGAATTTCATGTTCAATTTGACATTGGTGCTCTCAAGAGCCATTTCCTTCCTCAAAGATTTCATTTCCACATTGCCAAGGAGATACTTCTCAAATTCTTAACACCTGAATGATTATACGCAAACACTCAATAGGCTTACTGAATTGGTTTGGCTCTGATACCAATTATTGGGTTTTGGAGACTCTACACTCAAGTATCACGTTGTATATAATAACTCCCAGAGTTTGAGTTACTGTTTATACATAAAATGACTATATACATCAAAGAGCTATTGAACTTAGACAGTGTGATCATCACAATTAAAAGATCTCAATGGAAATAACTGTGAAGAATTTTTCATGAAAATGACTTATATTGAAGAGACATTGATGACTCAAGGAGGAGAAAACTCGACTTATATCGAAAAGACATTGAAGACTCGAGGAGGAAAAAACTCTAGACTATTGACCTTAAGATAGAGTAGCTACTCTTATGATTAACTAAAGGTCCATGAATATGCTCTAGTCAACTCTCATAAGAGCTCCAATGCCACCAACACTTTGCAAGCTCAAGGCCTGAAAAAGTAAGAACAACACCACCATCTCTCCACAATTATAAAAGCCAAGAGATCCATGCAAATGCTGGGGGCATGTGGAGAGCATACACAAGACAATCACCCAGGGTGCCAATCAATTGTACTACCCTTCCATGCACCAATCACATTCTTCAACCAGCTTTGGCTTCAATGTTTCCAAGCCAATCATCATTTGGCAACTCACCAAAAATGAGGCCCATGCCAAAACTTTGAGAATGAACACCGACGAAGAATGTCTACCACTAATCCACCCCATGAGGGAGTACCACAAGGAGACATACCCAACAAGAGAGAGAGGATAGGAGAGGACAAAAGAGGAGGAAGGGGGAGAGAGAGAGAGAGAGAGAGAGAGAAAGAGAGTTCTCTCACATCAATGTTATAAAGGATATAAAGCTTTATGCAAGTGCCACACGAGTAAACCCCCCAATTGGTGAAAAATACCATTAGTTAGGGGTGTGCGATAGAAGATGGGGGGGGGGTTCTAGATAGTTTCACCACTGGCACCTGCATGTGCCACATGTGCGGTGGAGGATAGTTAGGGGGCTATTAAGAGCCCTCTCTTGGCTAATCAAATTAAATCAAAGCAGGGTGTGCATGATGAGAGTAACACGCCATGATGTGGAGGCGATACCATTGTGGCATGATAAAGTTGTGTGTGTGGAGATGGAGGCTGATGCGCACGAGGATGAAGGGGAAGAGGATGGCTAGGGTGTGAGTGGTTCTGCATGGAAAGGCTAACGATGAGGAGGAATCAGATGGACTAGAGTATGATGTAAGTTCTATCGTTGTAAAGGAGATTTTATAGTAAGTCATGTTGTCGCCGATTGAAGTTCTGTCATAGCAAGTCATGTTGATGCTGATTGTTTTCAAACCTTGCAGGATGAATAAAAGGAGGGAAATCCCTACAAAGAGCAGTAAGAAGAGTGAAGGGCCAAAGGTGATAGAGCTCAGTGTTACAGTAGGAGTGGTAAGTGGGGCCGTTGATGTCAATGGTCTACATTCAAGAATCAATAGATTCTTGGAGGAGGTGTGCATGTCAAGTTTTTGCACCATGGAGAGAGGTGGTGCACTGTACCACCTTCACTTTCAAATGGTAATACATATTAGTGCATGCATCATATAGAGTGTGAATGAAATCATCCAAAGGTATCTCAGTTGGGATGTAGAGTGGCCACTCAATGGGTTGATAATGTGTCGAACCCTCAAGCAACGAAATCTACATACTATACTTACCAAGGCATGTTGGGATACTATATGAAGGACTTTGGACAGCCTCACTTCAAGAGAATTTCCAAGGATGTAACTTCAGCTGACTTGCAAGATGGAATTGAGTTGTGCATATGCTATGGAGCTAACGAAATGAAGAATTTGTGTGTGGTAATTTATGTTCTAGAGGATTGGATTTCCATGGAATTTGTTACAATAGGTTTGTAATTTCGTGTATTACTTCCGTCAGGGTTCAGGAATTCTGTTTAAGCAACAACAATCGAACAATTTTAAAGAAACGATTCAAATTTTCAATTATACAAAAGATGCAACTCTTATTCACTCCAATAAAATGCTATGCCCAAAGGGCTTACAAAAGTACTTTTTGCAAAAACTATTTACACCCATGGGGCTCAAAACCTTTTCATGCGATGTGTGTCATAGTATGGGATGGATTCACGAGTGGAAGAAAGTTAGGAGCTCAAGGTACTATGCTGGTGCTGGATTCGCTTGTCTCAGAACTAAAGATTGGTCCCTTCTCTGGGCGATGTTTCCTCATCGATTCCAATGACTCATTCTTACTTTCATTTCAGTCACTGAACTCTCACTGCATAAAGAAAAATTATGGTCCTATGTTTCCTTTGCATTGCATCAAACCATATTTGTAATACCTTGATCCAAAGTCAATCACACCCTTTATGTCATTGTCAGCTCGCAAGGTTGGCTTGTTCATGCATTGTTGCAGTCTAAGCAAATGGTACTCACATCACTTGGCATGAGGGCAAACGATGCAATCATACTCTTCCACAAGCATTGGGCTCATGTACTATCCATACCTTTCCCTTGAAACAGAATCACCCAAGATGCTGTTGGTAGTAACTTCCACTTTGAAGCATTCTCAACAGGCACTTACTTAGCATCAGTGCATGATGGCAACCCTTAAGTAAAGGCTATGTACATCAGAGAAGGCCTTGGAAGAAGCAAAAGCTGTAGTGTTAACTAATGCTATTGTTCTAAAGCAACTCAAAGATGAAGTGGCAGGCTTATGAACAACATTATAGTACACGAACCCTTTTGTCATCATCCTCAGATAAGGGGCATACTGCAAGCAATGCAATTGTCAGCAATGATGAGTATACACATCTCTTTTGCAACTTTGGTGGTCATGGAAAAAATGAAATGCTTCCCCCCTTTAATGAATCATCTATTCAATTTACGCAACTTACAATCTCATTTGTTCCACTTCCGTGGTCTTCTCCATGTAAGCATGTTGTACATGAGAAAAAATAACGCAATGAGAAATTGTGAGAGGTCTAGGGTGCACGTAAATAAATCTTGATTTCTCCAAGAAGATAAACATCAAGAACAATTAGTAAATAAAATCATCACATGTACTTCCTTTAACGAGGCCCTGTAGGTTATCATATGGAATGTAGAGATACATAATTTTTTAATAAAGTAGACCCATTAGTACATGTCCCCCACGATTTGGGCATTCATTAGATTTTCAAAATATGTGATGATAGAGGTTTATGTCCCGAAGTTGAGCTCTAAGACAACAAAGATGTGTGGGACGAAAGCACAAGCTGCAAGGAATCGGGGTCATATGCCAATTGAAACCGCCGCTTGTTAGTGGATATAAATGTCTAAATTCAATGATGGCTCCTTTTCTTATGGCACATTGCATGCATGCGCTAACAAGCGCATGTGAGCATGTGCACAAATGAGAGAGAGAGAGAGTATTTTTAACTATACACATATAACTAGTATAACTAAATTGCTTGCACGTTTATATTCCCCCATTATGTGGGTAATCTTGTTGTGTTCTATCAAGAGATTTTTTTTAAACTCCTTTTCCGAAAAAACACTAATAGAAGCGCGGTGGGCAATGGGCACTCGGTTCAATTAAGTGGCACGTCCAAAGTCTGGCAAGAACATTAAAGAAAGAGCAACGCCAAACAGCCGTTGGAGAGATTTTATGCCTCGAGGGGAATTCTGGGAAGAGGTACGTTGCCAACACAAATCATTTGCCAAAGGCGATACGAAAATTGTTGTGTTATCTGAGAGGAAACCTCCGAGACAGATCCCTCGGACCTCAATGCTTGGCCAAGCTGTCTAATAAAAAAAACTAAACCTAGAAGTTGGGAATTCAACTTGGAATTGTATTTTCAAAGCGTTCGTTCAGGACGATTTGACGTACAATCGACACTAGCGAAAGATGCTGCTCCAAACTTGAAAGGCCAATAGCTGAATAATAAGTAGGGAAGATACAATAATACGACACGGCCGGTGCTGCGATCACGGAGACATGCATGTCACATGCAATGCAGCGTGAATGGCTTTTTGTAGAAGCTGATTTCACGTCACCTGGAATAGCATTAAGAATGTGCAGATTTTTTCACGGACTCACCTGGAGTCAGGCCTACCAAACGAACAGTAGAGGCAGAATAATAAGTTATTTAAATCATGATTGACGTTACGCAGTTTGTCCGCCATCGTTGGGAATATTATATCGGATAAAACTAAGAATCGTGTGGCTGCAAGGTGTGGGCTGTTGAGTGGAGGACGGGATGGACATGTCACATGTGCGTGTTTGAGGCAGGCTGGCAAAACAACGCTTTATGGGCTGGCATTCATGCTTAAATCCAAGGTCTGAGGATTCGGAAATATCAATGTAGGGTCCTGGTTATTGGCCATTGCAATGCTCGTCAGCAAGAAAGGTTGGTAGAGACCAGTCGCCATGGCTGTGTGGTGGAGCTTTTGAGCTCATGCTCTGATGCGTTTATATCATTAGATGCCGTCGCTGCGCAGTTAATATCCTCCCAAAGTTCCTCAACCCACATGGGTCTTGACTCTTGTTGTTGTAGTTGTCAACTACCCTCGCGCTGTGAGACCCCGTTGTGCATTCGTCTTTTGAGGATTTGAACCTTTGAAGTTCTCCGCGTGAGCATTAGTAGCTCCCAAGAGGGGTTGAGCGTAAAAATTGCAAGCACTACGTCAAGGAAGATCAGCAATATTTTACATATATACACACACACACATGTGTTTGTATACTATGTGTGCACACACACGCACACATGTATGCATGTATGTATGTATGTATGTAGTAGCACTAAGGGTTGAATGTCAATAGTTTGTTGTGGAGCTTGAGGCAATAAGACCTTTACAAGAGAGTTATAATCTATTAAACCATCCCTACAATGCCTGCCTAGAATCCTAGGTTGGCCTTCAAGCTAGAGATCTAGCTCGACATCAGAATTATAGGCCAAGATTCATGATTGAGTGTGCTAATACTCTCTAATACAATCCTTAGGGATGCATTATTAGAAAAACCTACATACAATGTGCCTTCAAGGATTACTTTCTTTTATAACTTTGAAAATTAAAGAGCTCTCAAGGAAAAGACAATAACATGTACCAATTATCAAAAGAAAATTAAATAATATCATCATGCAAGTAACAAGAAGAATCTTCAAAGGCATCTCACAAAATCATGAGTAAAAGGGGTCTCAATTTCCAACACAGTATTCGCTACAAGAAGCTACTAGAAGTTCCATGAGTGCTATTTGCTTTTCCCTAAGTACTCAAGTAATACATCTCTATAATAGTAGATGTGTGCATAATCTCAAACCATC
This sequence comes from Dipteris shenzhenensis, assembly GCF_047967505.1. Taxonomy (NCBI): domain Eukaryota; kingdom Viridiplantae; phylum Streptophyta; class Polypodiopsida; order Gleicheniales; family Dipteridaceae; genus Dipteris; species Dipteris shenzhenensis. The sequence continues at coordinate 46,550,517 of NC_141613.1, read as the reverse complement.
ATTTCTTGATAGGTATGTGCTAAGGGCCGTGGAATTTATTGGCAAGCAACCAAGCTTGTGTTCCCTACCCACCTACTGGCCAAGCTTGTGACTATTTTCATTCCCTACCCACCTACTGGCCAAGACAAATGTGGGTCAGCAGGTCAAGAAGGGGGATGAGAATAAGCACTCCGAAGTGCCCCTTTTCTCATGCCCCTTCCTGTTGAGAGTTGTGGTGCCATGAGCACATAGATTAAAGGCTAAGGTATGGTATAGGAAAGAATTAAAGTAGCCACCCTAGGATGTGGACTACATGATGTGGAGATGTGGATTGAGGATATCCACAAGGAGAGATGTGGATGAGAGGATCCCACATGGTTTGACTATTCTAAAGGCTCTCTCTATATAAGAAGCCTATATTGTATTGTTGATGATAGAGATTGCAATAAATCGATTGTTATCTACCTTATGTCTCTCTCATGGTGTTACGATCCTCCTTGATCCCTCACTTTCTCATGGTATCAGAGCTTAGGTCTAGCTCTCCTAGATTAGTTGTAGGTACACCTTAGGTGCTCATGTTTTTTTTTTTTTTTCTCTTAGATGTAGAGAAAGAGTGATCTTCACTTGAGCTCTTCATTCCCTTCATGCTATCTTGTGAGAGTATTCTTAGAGACAGAGAGGTAGACTATCTTCAAAGTCCTATCCTTATTACAACCATTGACCTCTATAGTAGCTATCTACACCCACCTTCAATTAGCCTCTTTCAAAAGCTCCCGGCTCTGTGGTTGCGCAACAAACTTTAGTCTCTCCAGCCATGCCATAGTTCTAGACTACGAATAGATGGGCCACATCAACAACCAGGCTCCCACTAGTTCGAGCTCTTGTAGCTCATGCAAATTGGCTGCAATGACTGCAACAAGGCATCTCCTGCCCTTCCTCATCATCTCGTTGTCGTAGCAGCCGCCCGCCATCTGATTCTACGACTCCCAAGCTATCTCAAGACAACACCACAGCCGCTCACGTCAGACTTTCCTCCAGCACTCACGGACGGGCGACTCAAAGCCAATGGGCTCCCACTTCCACAGCTGACTCCAACAGCGACACATTCTACAAAATACGCCTCTATGTTCAGCTTACCTCGTCAATCGATCTTCACCAACACAGCTCTTTAAAAGCCTCCATCTGCAAGCCTCAAAAGGAGCGACGCTCATGACAAGCTCTGCGTATCCATATGCCTTGCAACAAGCCCACCGGCCATTTGTTAGCTTTTCACTCCTTTATTTCTCATGCACGTTTTCTTCATTGAGGTACTTGTGTGAAAGTGGAAAAAAGTGTCAACAAAAGAATTTCTTATGGGATATTAACCAATTGAAGGGGAAGGTTTTCATACTTGGAAGACCAAGTCACTTAAGTACCTCTTAATGTACAAAGGTTTGTGGCCTATATCCAGTGCATAAAGCGGATTGACATGACTACTAATGAAGAGGACATTGAAGAGGAAGCACTAGTTATTATTGCTCTTAAACTTCATCCCAAACTTGATCATTTATAGCGGGATGCTATGTCATCAAAAATGACATGGAATGAGTTGGATCCACTCTATGGAGCAAGTGGCAAGCACTCCCATATTGCAATCAAAGTCAAATTCTTTGAAGTTATTCTTGTCTAAAATTAAAAGTTGAATAATTTTATTAGGCACCTCCATAGTATCACAACACAATTGTCCACCATTGATGCTAAGGTGGAAGAGGAGGATGTCATTGTAGTGCTCTTGAAGAGCATGACCGAACCTAGTGCTCTTGAAGAGCATGACCGAACCTTATGAGAATCTCATCACATAAAGCATCTCCCTAAGCCCAATTTGGAAAGGGCAAGCCTTATCAATGGGTCATGGAAAGAAGAAAAAGTTTTATGCTGGCTTCAAATGTAATTTCGACAAGAAGAAGGGTCATGATGAGGCCCACTATTTTTTGAAGTGGTGAAATTGGTCATCTTGCAAAAGATTGCAAGAAGCCTCATGAGGTGGGAAACTTTGTACGCTCATCGGATGACACCTCTAATGGAATCCTCTAAGTGAAAGATGGACGTGCATCTGCCACATGGTATGTAATGTTGCATGTAATTCTCAACATGTAAGTTTCACAACATGTTGGCATTGAGAGGGGATGTTGGAAATCCCTTTCAAATGTTGTACGTAATTCTCAACATGTAAGTTTCACAAGTTGGCATTGAGAGGGGATGTTAGAAATCCCTTTCAAACATAAGCAAGATAGTACATGGGTGAGTAGGTGTTGGCTAGCCAATGAGATGCAGGCTAGAGGTTTTAGGGATGAGGACCCTAATCCTAATTTTTTGTATAAGAACACACATGGGTGGAGTGTGAGTGTGGAATGAAATCCAATCTTGAAGTTGGATAATCTCTTGTTCATTCTTGCTCCCTCTCTCTCGTGTTTTCCATTGAGATCCTTCTCTTGCATTGTGAGCTTCCAACCTCCTTGAGTGTTTCTTCTCTAGTAGATCATTTCAATCCATGTTTCTAACAAGAGCTGCATTCTCATCTTTTACATCCTATAGCCCAAGTCAAATGGGAGTCAAGGAGGAAAGGGGGATGAAATTATGGGCTCCCTTCCCTTTTGCATCTATGCTATGGATGATATATTTATGGGTAAACACATGGTCTATATGAAGAAAATTGTATGATATACTTTTGGGTTATATATTTGTGGGTAAACACATGGTCTATATAAGGATAATTGGATCAATTTCATTTCTTTTGGGTTATATATTTGTGGGTAAACACATGGTCTATTTTTGTGGGTGAACACATGGTCTATATAAAGATAATTGGATCAATTTCATTTCTTGGATGGTTCCTTGTTGACAAGATAAAGTATTTTTTTAAATTAATTCCTAGGATCTCTCACTTGAAAAGAATACGATTGGAATGGGTGTATTTTTCCACTAGGCTACCAGTGGAGTTCCCTAGGCACAAACATTCTATATTGGAATGTCTTCTCCAAAGAATTTTCATATGGAGTTACAAAGATTGTCTTCGAATTCACTATGGATGAGAAATATAATCACTCTTGATTTGGTAATAGTGATGAGAAATATAATCACTCTTGATTTGGTATACCACTTCCCAATCATTCATCTTCATGCAAAGAATGTAGATTTTATGCCACGTAGGGCATACACACTACTTGTATAGTTCAACTATCTCTATAATTGTGGTGAGACTTAAAGACTATCCCTTTGAAGTTTGACCCCCCAATGATCCTCTTATGCAAGAGATGTTTTAATGGTGCAGCTTATAGGTCTAGAAATTATTAATGGGTTCCTTTTGGGAGAATGTTGCAAATTGAGACACCCAAGATTGACAAAGAGTAAGGAGATGTGTCGTTAAAGCAAGGAGAGTTTTCGTTAAAGCAATTATTTGATGCAAGTAGGACCTTCTTTTTTGAGGAAGGCCATAGGTTCCTTTTCTATCATACAAGGCTAGGTAATGTGTTCATTTATGGGGTGTAATAAAATCACAATGCCTTTGCAAGTGAGTTGAATACTTGACTAGAATTTTCTATTATTGATGCAATGGATTGGTGTCCTTCCCTCATGACTATCTCAATGATATTCTTGTGAACAAATGGTTGTTACTGTGGAAATTCATGGGCCTTGGCAATGTGGTCATTGATATATTCTCTAGCATCGACAAACTTGGCTGACAGCGCAAGGTCATGTTGCATCATTTTCATGGCATAGAGAAGGATGAGAAGTTACAATGTACCTTAGAGGATTTACCAATTGTGGAGTAGAATTTGTGACATGTATTCATATTGTTAACAATGGACCTATGATTTCTCCACTATGAATACGAAGGGTCCACATTGTCATATTGATTATTTTCTTCCTATTTTCAGGTTACATATGAGCATGTAAATACATGTACACACACACACACATATGTTACATATACACACATATATATGTATACATATACATAAATATCATATATATGTAACTACTCATGTATATTCTCTAATTTAGTTTTATATATATATATTCATGTATATTTATATATAACCATATATATAATTATTCTAGATGTAGTCATATCTTTCCATCAACCTTACATAGGGCATACAACCTTACTAACCCAACCTGCATATGGCCACATAGTGTAAGCTAGCCGATCCCAACCCAATGTAGTGCAAGGAGGTTGAGGGGGTAGGAGCGTCTAGGGTTCAGGGGGAGAGAGAAGAAGGATGAGGAGAGTCTAAGGAGGTGAGGGGAGGTGCAAAGGTATGACTAAGGAGGGGGACATAGTAGCTTAGTTACTCACTTTTTTTAAAAACTTGGGAGGAGGAGGGGGGTAGGGGGGGCTACTTTTTCACGGGTGGGACAGAATGATTAATTGAAATTTTTCAATTAAAATTTGACTAGGGGACTATAATGGCACACACACATATAATTCAAGAGGAGGAGATCTATTGTACAATGCTTCCATGTGGCATAGTGGAGGTCCCACAATCCTTCAGTGCCGGATATCCTTTACCAATAGCTAGACCATGTGGATTATTTGTCCAAGGACCTACTTTCCTGATACAATGCCTTGGGATAAGCACACAAAATTGGCCTTGAAGGCCTAGAAAATACACTTTGATTGTTGGACATCTCTATTGTCAATGTGTAGATGGAGTTCTTGGCAATGGGTTATGCCACACAAGCGAGCACTTGTGTTGCAAGCAGCTAACTCAGGTCCATCAAGAGACATTTCCAAGGGGAGTTAACTACCATAAAAGACTTACAGGTAGGCTTATAGTGGTAAACCTTGTTCAAATATGCTCAAACTAAGTGTATGCAATGTGATGTCTATCAATGCATTAGATGGTTATTTGCCAATCAGTCTATGCAACCTACTCATCCATGGGAAGCCTTTCAAAGATGGGGATTGGAATTTGTTGGTCCTTTCAATCTTGTTAGGTTTAGATAGAATAAATACATCATTGTCACCACTAGCTATGCTATTAAGTGGGCAAATGCTAAGGCACTCTGAGAAAACTTGGCTAGGAACACTACTAAGTTCATTTTTTATATATGGATGCCCTTAGCAACTTGTACTATCCACATGGCAATGGGGAAGTTGAGTCAATAAACAAAACACTTAAACTCATCCTCACAAAGACAATGCGATCTGCTAAGGGTGAAACTTCAGCCTACTCGGTGGGCATATAGAACTACTTATAAGATCACTACAAATCTTACTCCCTTTCATATGGCCTTTGGGTTGGAAGAATTTGTTCCCTTAGATTTTATTGATCAGGGTCTTATTATTGCTATTGAGCATCACTTGGATGAGTAAGAAGCAATCGAGAGGTGATTGCATCAGCTAAGCCACCTGGATGAGTTACACCTCCGAGCAACTTGGATGAGTTACACCTCGTAGTAGGTGATACAACTAGGAGAAAGGCATGGCATGATTGGCATATTGTGCATAAGCATTTTAAGAAGGGTATGCTTGTGTTACTCTATAATGCTAATTTAGGGCCCCTCAAAACTAATTTCAAATTGAGATGGTAGAGTCCCTACCTACCAGCTGAAGTCTTTCCCAATGGGACAATTCCAACTTGAAGATTTGCAAGAGAATGTATTGTCTAAGTTGAACAATGGGAGTAAAGTGAAGCTGCACCAAGCAATGGGCTCCTTGGATAGATAGGATTTGAATGCAAACCACTCGATCAACAATGCCTTGGTGAACTTCACACCAACGAGAGTGCCAGTTAGCTATTTGTTGGTAATAATGGAAGAGATAAATGGCATGCCGAAATGTGGTAGTTTAAATATTGTGGGCACATTAATGCAGAATCATCATGCTAAAGAAAGCATGCAACCATTGATCTAATAAGATGTCTAATTGTAGATTACATTTGGCCCAGTCATCATCCCCATTTGCATCCTCAATCTTAAACTGCTTCCACACTTCCTTCATCTACAACAACTTCCATCTTTTTGTCATCTTCGCTAGCTTCTTTGCTTCCATTGTGCCCAATCATTTATTGTGCTATCTAGTCTTCTTCTCCATCATCCTCATCCCCATTCAGTTGTGCTATGCAGTATTCTTGATCATGGAGGAGCACAAAGAGCGGTCGAATTTCTTGAGGAGGAGGAGGGCACCCTTTGATGTGTCACCTCCACACCCCATCAAAAACTTCAAAACTGACATCCTCACAAGGATTTTGTAGGCCAATAATCTCATGAAGTTTGCAATTCTCTGTGAAAAAAGCTATGGAACAAAGTGTTGGCTAAAGAAATTTTGGATTCCTACAATGAAGAAGACTACAGTGTCATCATCAATGACCCCCATCTCAGTTCACGGTTGTTGCTAAAGAAAGCCTTCAAGCTCAAGTCATGTTCAAATCCTGGGATGCTTGCTGTTGCTGATGCTAAACGGTGTGGCATATACTTTGATGATGGTAGTTATTCATCCTCACAAGGCTACTCATCAGCAAAGCATTCGATAAGAGCCTAAGGACAACGTGAAGGTTTTGATATGAGTTCATCGGGCTAAAAAAGAGTGTGGGTTATGTCCTATGATAGTATGTGGCATGGATGATCGATCACATGACGATGGAGGATAACTTAGCTATGGATGGGCTCACCATATTAGAGAGGGCATTTGAATCACAACTAAGGGTAGTATGCAGAGACCAAATGCACTGGAAGCTCGGCATCTTTGGATGCTACAACACCGTCTATACCATGGCCAAATGCACTTCTATCACCAAGTGAAGCAGGCCCATCAGGGGCCCAAAATCATGAACACCTGGAAGGGGGTGAACGTAAAAATGAGGACTTGGAGCAAGAGAAGGGTAAGGAATAGGAACAAGGATAGGGACAAGAGGATAACAGCCACAACATGAATGGGAGCTAAGCAACCAAGATGACCAAGAGCAGCATATTGACAAAGGTACTGAGGAGAAGTCACAGGAGTAGGAATAGTAGGATAAGGTTGCGAGAGATACATAAGAAAAGATGCCAGAGTGGAATAGCAATGAAGGCACCTCTAAGCAACAAAATTAGGACAAGCTAGAGGGGAACAAGGGCATCTTCGAGGGTTTGGAACAAGATTTTGCTAAGGGGGCAAAAGGCGAAGGAACACCCTAGCAATAGGAAGAAGAGGTTCCACCCTAAGAGTAAAGGAAGGCTGAAGGAGTGGATGAGGGCAATGTCGAGTAGCCCTCATTGAAGCTAGCCAAGTAGCAATTTGAGCAACAAAGGGGTGGTACAACTTGATCCACCACTATTACCTTGCCATTGCCCCTTGCCTCTACCAAGCTTGCCCCATGCTAAACCATTTCCCCTTGATCTAATGTTAACTCAAGATTATCATTAGGATCGAGTTGCAACAACTGTTTCCTAGTGGCAACCTTGGGGGGCCACTAAGAAATATGTAAGATAGCACATGTGAACGTGTGATCAACATAAGGGGTTTTATGTTTTTATGGAGTTACAGAAAACATACATACATAAGGGGTTTTTTAATTCAAAAAGTGAAAATTTTCATACATAAGCGATACTTTAATCATTTCAAAATTTACAAAAGGGGTGTATATAGGTTATGAAAATCTGTAGGTAGGGGGAATCTATAATACCCATTGATCATATGTGTTATATGTTTGTTATACTCTTATTACTCCAAAATTTTGATAAAAAGTCATAAGCTTTTCCTTTAGATGCAGCACCAGGAGGAAATAACAATGTTCTTCAAGGAGGATATATTAGTTTGAGATGGGTCGAGGCTAACTTGACTATAGACTGCAAGACTCTCCAAGAGCAACTGGGAAATAGAATGTAGTCTATGATGAGGTGGTCCAAAACTACCCCCAGCTACAGAGCAAGCCCATATCAAGACTTTGGCAACCTTCAATTCTTGCAAAGTAGATACTTAGAGTGCTTGTTGCCAAGTCCAAGAGTGAGGTCATGGTCACCATGGGGAAGAATATTTACTTGACACATGCATTGAAGAGTATGCAACAAAAGGTCTCGACCCCAGACAACACCAGGAAGCTCGGTCCCAGATAGAAGTACTCAAAAAGTAAAATGCATGGCTACAACAAGCTATTGTTGTTGCTAAAAACAAAGATCTCAAGGAGGAGAATGCCACTTACAGCACGCAACTTTGGAGCTTTACACCCAACTTCAATCACTCATCCATCTCCTCCAAGCTCTCAAAAAACACCCAAACAAGATGCCTCATGATAGCCATGATACCACGGTGGTTTGGATTGTCAAGCTAGTGTGTGTGAACTACCATTGCCAAGTAGCCACATGGGTACCTCGGAATCGAAGTTAATTGAAGGCAAATGTAGCTCACAAATAAAGGTTGATGTAGGCTCTTTTAATGCTCAACCTAATAAGCTGAGTAGAGTGCAAGAGCACAACTACACAGATGTACTGCAATTTTGAAGATGCTTCAATACAAGTTAAAATTTTGACTGACACAAGTGATGTGGGAGTGCTGAGTGAGTAGACTTTGTAGGCTGAGATCATTTTGCCAACACAAGATCTCCCCATTAGCTATCCTAGCTTTTGAAGTTTTGCATCGAGTGGGGTCGGGAGGAGATGCCTATATGATATCAGTACTATTGGCGGGGCAGATGGAGGAAATGTAGTTCACTACCGCAATCTATGCATTAAGGTGTACTTGGGCTATTGTAGCCTATTATATCAGTATACAACATAGCAATTAAAGCCTTCGACCATTTTGTCAAAGAGAACACCTAACGCTAGCACAATATTTTCAAGACAAAGCTCCAATTGATAGTTGCTCGGATTCACCAATTGCCTGATCTCCCTTCTTATTACTCCAACATTTTGTGGGAGCTTGAGAATCTTATTAACAGTCATGTTATGAAGGCAGCGGCAATGTGAAATAACAAGATCTAGGCACTAAGTGGTAGGAGAGGGGTGACCCAAGTCCAACACTATACTACAAATTTTGTAGCAACACTGGACATCACCAAGCCACACAAAGACCCAGTGGCCAAAGTGTTGACTATGGATTGGCTCACAAACTCAGAGCAGCCCCCAATTGACATCAACTCACTGTATCTATCGCCACCTCAATTTGAAGCTGAGTGCCCAACCTCTCCTCCCCAATGCTCTACAATGGATAAAACTAGCCCTTCTCATCTGCCAGCTCCTCCGTGCCCCCACTTTGATGAAGGCACCATTGACATTAGCAACCACATGGCTTCAACCCACGAGCATCAATGTTTGAGAAGTGACTAGTCCTTGCCAGTTTGTGAGGACATGACTAAGAGTAGCCAAGGCAAAATGTTAGCTCTCAGGTTAGGCTAATATGGAGCTATAAGCTGAAGTGCAATCACCAAGTGCCGACCTACATGGAAGCAGTGGAGCCTTGACCAAGCAACGTTTTGCAATAGACATGCAAAAGATTGCGACAGTTTCACCAATCAGCAAAGAGGAATGATGCACCAAGCACCACCACACATAGAAGGTAGTTTCATTTAGTTTGGTTGAATTTTTTTATACACTCTCACCGAAGTTACTTGGTTGATATTTTGCTGGTTTATAATCCATAGCCAAAGTCACATTTTCAAAGAAAAACCTAAAAGTCAAAGAGAAAAACTTGAAAGTACTTGACTAGTTTCTTAACATCGTGGTACTCTTTTATATAAAATTATGGTGTGGAAGAGTGGGGGTACCAAATCCAAATTATAGCAAATCCATTAGGAAAAAAGGGAGATCATTTTGGATCCCTATAAGATTCATAACTTCTTTTTTCTTTCATCCAAAATAGCAAAAATAATAAAACACTCAATAAAATACATACAAACATGTCAGAGGATGGAGGGATAAAGATATTCTTCTATATTCAACCCTCATATCCCAAGATATTTTGCATTCAATGCTCCTATAAGCCAATTCTTATTATGATCAATTTTGCAACTGTCTAGAAAATTCATTTAGCTTCTCTATTAGGACCACATTAACTAATACTTCCATATCCTTGTTGCTCAGAAAAATGGCAACATGCAACCACAACACTACAAAACTGTCCAATAAGAAATGACACCACCATCTTCATATTGAGGTAGTGGTACAATATGCACCTCTACCAAAACAATAATACATATGTTTGATGCAAAGAGAGAACATGAGGAGGGAAGGCTTATAGCATATCGACTTATGGCAAGTTTTTTAGTAGACATTTATCCAAAATGTCTACTCCTCCATTTTCTAATCTAACAACATTGCTAAAATTTGTGGGTGATGGAAATAAAAGTATGCATGGATATATCATAGCTCAATCTAAAGTTGCCCAAATGTATAAGTGTTTATATGAGCAAGAGGTGAGCACAAAATTGCAATAAATAATTGAAAGCTCCATATTAAAAGAGCAACTATAGAACAAAATTGAAGAACATAAAAAAACAAAGGAGAAGCTGTAGAAATAAAAAATGAAAGCAACTCTATTGGGGAATAGGCTTAGAAATGGAAAATTTTGCAACATTGCAGAATTAAAAGCAGGCAATGGAGGGTGCAATTGGCAAGTTCTAGAAGCAGAGTAAGTTTTTTTTTTTGCTTTCACTATTTTGAATTTAGAACGAATAAAATGTTTAATATTGTTGTGTTAATGGAAATTGAGAAAAACTCTTATGTGTGCATGCTTGTTGTATAAAAAGGAGAATGTTGATCCCAATGCCCTTCTAGTGAAAAAAATGAAAGCATTATTGTCAACTACTATTGCAATTAGTATGCTTGAGGGAAGAAAATTTAAAACCACCAAACATGATGTGCAATAGTTTGTATTGATGTGAACTTAATCTAAGGGGCTCTTGATGAGAGTGGAGTTAGCAACAAAGGTTACTCCTCTACAGGCCCCCCAAGCACTTGAGGGGCTATGCTAGACTTGGTCAATATGACTCCAAACATGGTCATGTTTGTAGTCAAAACGATTGGTGTTATATGAACAAGTCCATTTATTATGTTATAGTGTCTACATTCTACATATTTAAAAAGTTTTGTTGAAAATTCTTTGTTTCATAAGAGCTTGAATGTATCATGCTACACATGGGCATACTGTTTTTCCAACCATCATTGTATATCAATAGTTTGAACATGTATACTTATATTAATAATGAATAATTTCAACAAGAGCATAATCAATTATACTAAAAGGGCATCGTTATTAGCTTCATGTGAATGGGAAGATTGTCTTAAACAAATATTTAAAAAAGGATCCCTAGAGCTTGGCTAAGGGCTATGCCAACACAATCCCTAGCTGAGCTCTGGGGGATCCATCACACAAGTTCATGGTGACATGAATGTGATTCATAATTGGTGTGCATAATGGGTGATCCATGCACAAAATTCTTACTTTAAGGCTCAAATAAAGATAGCAAGAAAACCCTTAATCTCACAAAGTTATAAGTTTTTAGTATTCCCTTTCAAGTATTTTCCATTCACAACTCAAAAAAAGCTCACAAAAAAATGAAAAAGCTCACATGCAAAGCTCCCAAAGACATATCCCTCTGGATCGTGCTAAGTCTAGTCTACAAATCATTGGAAGAACTAAGGAGGCTCAAAGTACACTAAACAAGACATGAGAGGGAGACATAATTAGGCACACTCAATCTATTTAAATGTATATCAACAATACTGATAGGATTCTTATATAGAGAGAGCCTTTAGAATATTTAACACTTGTGGATCCACATCTCTCCTTGTGGATGTCCTTGATCCACATGTTCACATCATTTAGTCCACATCCTAGGGTGGCTACTCTAATATGTTCCTACATCATACCTTAGCCTCTAATTATGTGCACATGGCACCACATCTCAACACCTCCCCTTGGTGCCATCATCCATTAGCTCTTGCAAGGTGGTCAAATGTGAGTTACAAATCCATCACCTCCCCTTAGTGCATACATTGCTACTTAAGGTGGTCTAGTGTGGTTTTTACATGTCAATACCTCCCCTGAGTGCTTGCATGGCTACTTGCAGGTGGTCAAGTTTGATTACAAGAACATAGGCTAAAGGTGGAAAGGTTGTTGCTTCTGTTTGCTTGATGCATGATGCTTTGTTCCTCCATGTACCTTAATGCTTATGTGTGGATTCCATGTTCTGTGATATGGTCATCTCACGCACTATTTCTTTTGGCATGCTTTTTGCATTTATGCATTCTTTTACCATTTGTTGCAAAGGTCTTACCATGAGCTTAGTTTTGCTTCAATGGCAATGTCTAATTGCATACAGTGATTCTAACTTGACAGCTACGTAGAGCTCAAAAAGGTTATCACTTTTCCTTTTTGGAGCATGTGCAAATTCTTCTTGGCTTGCAAGTTATGGCTTGTTGAAGTTTTATGAAGAAGAGGGGCAATTGATGATGTGGCACATGGATTCACATGTAGCATTCCAAACTTTTCTTAGTAAGATGCTGACTGCTTGGTTGGCACAATTTATGTGGCATGCTAATGTAGCACTATAGATAAGAACTCCCATGTGGCCAAGTCTAAACCAAGCCTTGACTCAACTTCTATCTAAGCCTATCTACCAGCTAACCTTATGTGCCACGTGTCATTTCCATCTGGCCAAAGATCTAAGATCCACAAATCTACTATGATGGAGGCTTTTAGCATCACTGAGAACAAGGTTTGGCTATTACCCTTCTACCTCATCATATATTGCATTGTAGGTGGTTGGTCTCTATCGCGTTTGAAGCCTTTACTATGTCTGTTGGTCATGTGTCATGGCTGTGTTGAGTTTGCATTTGTCATCATCATAAATCCTCAAATCATCTTGGTTGGTTGTTTGCATCAATTACCTCTAGGTTGTTGATTGCTGCTCCTTGTGGTCTGATTTCCATTGATGTCCTACGCGTTGGCTTCTGCCTCATGCTTGTAAGCTTCTAGCCTATGGCTGTTGTGCATCGTTGAAGTAGCAACTACCTTATGCTGAGTCTGCTTGTCGATCATGCTGAGGCTTTGAGGGAGTTGTCTAGCATCATTGTTTACTGAATCATGTGTTGGGAGGCTGTGTAGAAGTCGGCATTTGCTGAGACGATTGAGGCTATTGTTGGAAAGCTTGTTTGGGCCACCGTTTGTGCATCATTGCCCTTGAGTCTTAGCGAGGCTTGGCACTATGGCTATCCATGAAGAGGCTATTGTCTCTGCATTGTTGCACTTGTACTACTAGTGCTACACTTTGAGATGTCATCTTGTCAATGAGTAGGAGGAGATGTTTCTGAGAGAAACTATATGATATAGATTAACCTCCAAACAAGAAAGCATAGATTTTCCTCAACCTTGAATGCTTCATTGCCTAACGTGTGTTGGAGATGCTTTGCTTGCATCAATACGGTAGCAGAATGGTAGTGCAATCTATTGTAGTCTTCCTTTCTTTGTAGTATCTTTTCTTCACAGGAGAAGTCAACTCTGTGGGTAGATTTCAATCCATAAGGGCTAATCTATAAGGATATTAGTGTGCCATTATTTCTTCTCTATACAACAACATGATAAAATGAATTAACACACACTAATCTATCCACTAGGCTTTATAACAACCATAGCTCTGATACCATGAGAAAGATACGAATCGTGCTAAGCCTAGTCAACACCAGATCATTGGAAGAACTAAGGAGGCTCAAAGTATAGTAAGCAAGCCATGAGAGGGAGACATAAGTAGGCACACTCAATCTATTAAAATGTATATCAATAATACATGATAGGCTTCTTATATAGAGCGATCCTTTAAAATAGTCAACACTTGTGGGATCCTGTGATCCACATCTCTCCTTGTGGATGTCCTTGATCCACATGTTCACATCATGTAGTCCACATCCTAGGGTGGCTACTTTAATACATTCTTACACCATATCTTAGCCTCTGATTATGTGCACATGGCACCATATCTCAACAATCGACAATTCCACAAAGAAGTAGTTGGCTACTCGGTTATTGCAACAACATGGTCAGAGACCCCTGGTACATGTACTTGTCACCCCTAGCCAAAAGCATAGAGCCCTTTTAAATTTTCCAACTCCCAAAAACAAAGATGGTATGAAAACCAGCGTCATCTAGTTGACCCATGACTCTTGGTCAACTTAGGCACATGTCTCACCCTTTTCAAAACAAATGCAGACCCGTTTACAAAACAAAATTTTATGTCACTTGATGCCACTATGCACAAGCATAGTTATTTCCAAGATGCACACAACCTGTCTTTCCACTGTCATAAGTAGAAAATCATTCTCTATGTGGAGGAACATGGAATGGAGCACCAGAATCCAAAATCCAATCCTAGGAACATGCATCATCTGAAGTGGTAAGCAACTTAGCAAGTAGAGTAGACATGAAGAGAATGTCATTGTCACTTTCATCAGTGACTACATTGATCTCCTTGATCTTCACTTTTCCTTTGTCCTCCCTTGCTCTCTTCTTATTTGCACCCCAATTTGAATTCTTTTTCTTATCCTTTTTCTCTCTTTTCAGCTTGTAGCAGTCCTTTTTCATGTGGCCCTTCTTGCCACAATGATAACACTCAATGTTCTATGCCCAAGATTTGCTACAAGACTTCCCTCTTTCTTGGAACCTCCCCCTGGACTGTGATCTGCCCCTTTGCACATTTAAGGCTGCATCCTGTTGGGGTAAGTATGATCAAGGGCTTGCTCTATGGTGCATGTGTGCATCTAGGGGAGTCACATGTGTGTTTGTGTGTGTTGTAAAGGCAGATCAAGTGCTATGATGTGTCTAGTGTGTGACCTAAGTGATGATGTAAGACAAAAATCTTTGACAGCTCTGTTCTCTACCTATAAACCACCATTGCCCAAACCCTCTGAGATGCAAACTCCTCTTGTATGGGCAAACTTCTAGCTGCAAGCTTTTAGTGAAATTTTGACTGTATGTGAAATGCCAACACTCACACTCCCTGATGCCTTTTCTTGCAATGCGACTTGCTAGAGCAGCCATTCCAAAATTCCTCTAAGCCAAGCTTGCACAATAGTATGAGCTAGCTCTTATCCAAATTTAAAGGGAAATGGTCCACCAAGGAGGGAGAAACAGTAAAAAAACCAGTCGACTTTCAAGCTACTAGCTATGGCAATGTGATGCAGCATTTTGACTCTCCCTTGCTAGTAGCCCTTCTTTGGTATAAGGCCCTTCTTCCTGCATAAAGCTATAAGCTATGAGAATTGCACCCTCCAAGTTTTAGTCTCTGTTTTGGATAGTTTTGACAATGTTGTGAGTTTGATGCTACATTAGATGCTACTTTAGCATTTCTGATGTTTTAAAGTGTTGAATAGCTTCAGTACAAGTATGGCTATAGCTTTGCTTTAAGTTGCTACACTTGGATTTGCTTGGAATGCTTTCATTTAGCCACCTCTATGAAGCATGCAAGTGAAAGCATCATTTCCATTATGTTTTGTAGTATGGAATTTGGTTACAAGCCTTTGCTATTCTAAATGCTTGTATTTTGAAGGTCTTCAACTCTTTCTAGCCTTGTAAGAGAGTAGACACTGCCCATTCTGGGTTAGACCCTCTCATGGCTACCATCTTGAATATGGATAAGTTCAATGGTAAAGGCTTTCACACATGGTAGATGAAGGTTAAGTTTGCATTGATGAGGGAAAACCTTTGGGGGCTTGTCAAATTGGCTTCAACTTCTTCTTCAACAACCTCTAATGCTAGAGAATCCTCAGCTCTGACATGCCTGGCAAGAGATCTTGCTGGAGAGGAGAAAGCCTATGGCATCATTGCTCTTGCCTTAGGAGATGACTATATTCATCACATCTCTGATTTAGAGTCTCCTTCAGAAGCTTGGCAGAAGCTTGACATTATTTTTGGTGCTAGCTCTCACATCTCAAAATTGTCACTTAAGATTGCTTTCTTTGAATTGAAGATGGTTAGTGGCACTCCTTTGGCTGCTCGTGTCAATCATATGCAGAGTCTCATGACTTAACTTGCTTCTATCAACTCTTCAATCACTACAGATGATGCAATGGCAATGTTGCTCAAAAGTATGCCTGAAGATTATGATCATGTTGTTACCATTTTGAAAAATCTTCCTAATCCTAATCTTGAAGGTCTTATTTCTGCTCTTCAAGAAGAAGAAAGGCACATGGAACTCCAGAGAGGCAATGACACAGCCTACCAGAGAGGCAATGACATAGGCTATGCCATAAAAATTCAAAGGGGCAAGTTTTCACCTTGCAAACATTGTGGGAAGACTAATCACCTCTCAAAAGATTGCTTCAAGATCAATCCATGCAAACATTGTGGGAAAAACAATCACCATGAAAAGTATTGTAAAGCCAAAAAGGAAGAAACTACAAAGAAACTGCCAATCTACTTTCATTTGATGAGTCTCCACATGATGAAGACTATGCCTTTTGGGCACTTTGTCTTTTTGTTTATCATCACTTGGTCAAATTTTGAGGTTCTCTACCTAGAGTAGTACTCCAAAAAGAATATGTAAATCAACTCTGTTCACCATATGATGTAGACCATGTGATATGTGTTTTGTCTATCCCATTTCTGTGAAACTCACACCCTTGGGAACCCTTGCTAGCATGAGATCCTAGCCATAGATTAATCCTTGACCACCATGAGATGGCATGAGAAACTATGAGACTAGATGAATCCTTGACACTACAAGAGGCAATCCCTTGAGGGGGCTTTTTTGGGGTAAGTATGATCAAGGGCTTGCTTTATGGTGCATGTGTGCATCTAGGGGAGTCACATGTGTGTGTGTGTGTGTGTGTGTGTGTGTGTGTGTGTGTGTGTGTGTGTGTGTGTGTGTGTTGTAAAGGCACATCAAGTGCTATGATGTGTCTAGTGTGTGACCTAAGTGATGATGTGAAACAAAGGCAATCCCATTGATGTAGGGACTGATTCCCACTGATGTAGTGGCTGATTGCCACTTCCCATGGAAGGTATTACCTTCTCCCCCTTTCTATAAAAGAGAGTGTTCTCTCTCACAATCATAATAGAGATTTCATTGTGCTCTCACACCTCTTGCAGGATGCATATATTCTATCCTATGGTATCCTACACATCCTACTTTTTGCCTTCCATGGATTTCCATCTAATATCCTTGGCCAACAAGCTACCCACAACATCATCAAACTTTAGTACTCCACCAGGTGCAGAGTTGCTAACAGCTATACGGAAGGTATCCCATGAGGATGACAATGAACATAAGCAGAATATTTCTTTTGTCTCCATCTCAAAATTCAGCTTCTGAGTGTGAAGCTAGGTGAAAATAATATTGAATTCATTCAAGTGAGAAGAAATGGACACCCCTTCCTTCATCTAAAGCTCAAATAACCTCTTCATGAGGTAAACTTTATTAGAGGCAGTTTCCTTCTCATAAGTGGCACATAATTTCTTTCACAAATCTTCCATAGTCTTCTCATTGACTACTATGAAATAAACTAACTCTACAAGATGAAGTCTAATAGTAGACTTTGATAATGCATCCACTCATCCCAATCATCCAGAGACATAGTTGCAGGCTAGCTACAATCCCTTCCACAAAGAAAAGTTTATCCCATCAAACTTTTAATGTTGAAAGACTCCTTTTCAGACATGGAAGAGGATTTCATGATGCAAATAAAGCAAAATCCCAAATGTTAGTGCCTACAAGAAAGAATCACACTAAATACCAGGTGCACCCAAATGTGTATGCCACAATAGAGTGCAATATCACCAAAACTCAAAGCTCGAAGCATCAAAATGCACTATGCATCCATATGACCAAATCTAGCCCAAAACAAAATGCCAACTGTGATGGCAATCCAAATGCCAATAAGTGCTAAATGCCTCAAGCATATGCATCAATAATATCTCATCCAAGAGAGCATAGCACTATCAGTGCATCAATTGCAATTTATAAAAGGTGCCCTCAACATAAAATTGCATCCATGTGCAAAGCATCCATCAAAATAGCATCCCACAAGGCAATTTGGGCTTATCAGTGCATCCCACAAGGACCACAATGCATTTAAATGGCTTGTAAAGCATCCACTGCAACCCGATGCAAACCACAAATGAGTGCACACAACTCAAATTGTAACTAGAGTGATCTGCATAAGGTATGCCCAAAATCACGGTCTCATCAACGACCGATGCAGCAAAATAAATCATGATATGCCTCAAAACATGAATGTCACACATACCCGGACTCAATGATGTAATCTACACATTTCTCCTTTCTACCGCAACTCCAAAATCTTATCCGGTGAGGGAGTAAAAGCTAGTCGACCCTTGTAATTGACTTGAAAATGAATCTTAGGCAAACTAAACATAAGGGGGTGACCCTTATCTACCACGTGGCATTCACAAAGAAGGTCTTGGAACATTGGAGAAAGCTGTATAGAGAAGGAGATGATTAAAAACATAGAGATTCACAACTATCTAACTCCTCAAATTTGTGAGAAAAGTTGCAGATAAGTGTTTTACGCTATCCCAAATCCACTAGAATAGACAGAATTGGATTGGGTGACATGTGGAGTTGGATCCAACACACGGGAATGATGACAAAACGAGATGATCACTACTACATAGAGAGATAGATCTCTCTCAATCCTCCTCTAAATCTCGCAAAAGCTTGTAGGAAGGGGTTTTGAGCTGTCTTGAACGTGATGGAACACACGAATCATGAAATGGTGACCCAGAAGTGCACACACAAAAAAAGGCATCATTTCTCCTCTCCAATGCCTGTTTTTGCAAAAGCTATATCCTTTGCTAGAGAGCTTGGATTGAAACAAAACAAAAAGTAAAAATGTAGCCCTTGAAGTCCTCTACAACATTACTAAAGACTTCAAGTCAATTTTTTGTCTCAAAATTTGGATATCAACGTCGCTTCTTGGCTTGCTACCTCAAGAATGCTTGATCGAAAACCTCACGTGATCTCTTCACCGTGCTAAAGGAAGGAGACTGAGAACCCCAAAGCTCTGGTACCAGTTGTTCTGAGCTCACAACAGAATCAACAAACAAGAGAGAGTGAGAGCCAAAGAAGGACACACAGATTTGTGTGTGTTGAACCACCCTTATCTTCTTTGTCATTCATTCATATATATATGTATGTTGAGTATTGTGTACATAATCTACATTAAGGCACAGTGGCCTTTAATCCCCATAGGATTGGAATATGTTAGGGACCTCAAGACCCTCAAGTGCATGTTCAACATAAGCAAAGGAGGCGATACAAAATCTCCATGCCTTTACTGCAAGGAGCCAACACATGTCATGGATTGTAAATGGTGGAGGAAATCACCTAAGAGAGTTAAGATTTATCCATAGTTCAAAGTCATCCTTGACATTCCTTTATACAATGTACATGTATGCACATTGCATGCTTTATGTGGGATCATTGAAATTTTTGTTTTTTATATATTGGATTTGCATGGAAGATTTGACTAGAAAATCATAGGAAGGAGGGACTTAAAGCATTGGAAAAAGTATTGTATGGGTCTCCATGAAGAAGATGTTCATATTACAATAGACCTTAAGAAGTCAACAAATGGAAAGGATGTTCCTATCAAGCCATCTATTAGTGGAGTCAAAGATAGAATTTTTTTATTAAAACCACAAAGAGAAATAAATCTTGGTACATGATCAAAATATGGTTTGAGAGTGAAGTATGGCCTTTGGAAGCTAGTACATAATGCTGTCAAAGATCATGAGGTAGATGGTATTGCTAGAAATGTTAAAGCAAAAGTATGGGAATCGTTAGACAAGCTATTCATACTTTGTGACAAAAAGACATGGATCAAGAATAATCACCGTGTGTTACAAGGGGAGCTAAATGTTTTTGAAAATTCAATGAAACAAGCAAGCATGGGTGGCTCCATGCCGATACTAAAGGACCACATTCAACAAGTACTAAAAATGCTCTCCCACATGAGGATGCACTCTTAGACTATATTTGCATGTTTAATATCTTGCAAAGGCATTGCATTAAACCGATTCAAGAGTTATCTTGCCTTTTAGTGGTTGAGATTGTTTTTTTTGAATACTATATGAGGTAGATTTTTAATACTATATGAGGTGGAAAGCATGCTATGAATTTACTTGGCTCACCTCTAGAAAATTATGGAGCTAAGTTAGTGTACTTATGCATAATTTCTTGTTGTTTTGTAGGGTGAGCTTCAAGATTTTATGAAAAATACATGAGTAATTTTACATATGTTTTTTCATATAATGCTCTCTTTTCTCATATCATCCATTATCCTTATCCATGATCCATTGTTGTAAAATTGCTTGGTAGCAAGCTATATAGATTTGGGAGTGCAACTTGCTAGTATTGTGGCAAACAAAAATTTCAAATAGATTTCATGATTTCTACTTATCCCTATACATGAGCTTTATTGATCTCTTGACAAGAACTATATGGAAGGATGCACACATGATACCTTCACTATGGTATGTGCTAACTAAGCACCATGTACAAAACTGGATTGGTATTGCTTCATCAAGCAATTTTAAATGGTTGCTTGCGAGGAGATATATCCTAGAAATGGTTGGTTATAATTTTTTATCAAAACTACGAGGATAAGGATATAATCAAGTTGCAATATGTTTATCATGTCATAATTTATTTATTTTTGTAGGTGTGGGAATCTAGAGCAATTGAGTGAAGTTTTGATAGGATCATCTCCTACGCTACATGTGTAGCATCAACATGGGAGATTCACAAGGCAACATCTCAAACATTGAGTTATTTACTAGCTCAAACTTTCATTCTTAGTATGAGCACACAAAAAGTTTAGCCCAAAGAATTGTTGTAGATGAGGAGTGTTCAACAACTAAAGCAAAGAAGATAAATCAATGGGAGAAGAAATAAATGAGACTATGCATTGTTGGACAAGGCCTTAGCAACTCATTACATCATGTGGATTTTTCTAAGACTTGCAACTAAAGCATGGACCAATTTGGACTTGCAACTAAGAGTTGTAGGGATTCCAAATGAAAGTGAAGTACAATCTAGAGATGTGCGCTACCAAAAATGAAGCACTTTTCGAGATCAAAGTTCAGCATTCAAGCAATTACAAAACATTAACACCAAGATGAATGATGAGATGCATAGACTATACTACTTTTCGCTCTATCAAAGAAGCATGTAAGTACAACAACGGCTCTACGTCTTACATAAAACAAGGAGATGATGTTAATTGGCACACCATTAGCATGTCTTAATTAAGACGAATGATCAAATCAATCTATTGTTACTATTAACATCGATCAAGCATATTTGACTCGACAATTCAAACAATGAAAGCTCAAAGATGAGGTCATGTCCTCCTGTGGTGGAGCTGATCGTATCACCAAAAAGTGATATGAGCACATGTATCTTGAAGGAAATGAAGGCAAGGCGAAATTGTCAATATCCTCCTCCTATGGTGGTGCAGACCATATCATCAAAAAGTGTTAAAAAGGCATGTACCTTGAAAGAAACAAAGGCAAGGCCAACTTGGTTGATAAAGCTTCAAAAACTTATGCATCAACATTAGTCAATCCTAAAAGGTATTGTTTGCTTTACTAGAGAGGATGACCAATTTGTCTTCTAAAATCATGTTCTTTTGTACCAAATCACCTACTTGTTGATGGAGATAGCATATATTACAAATCACTACTCATTTAAAAGAGAGCTCTTGAGGGGAGGGATTTACCATACACATTTATGGTCAATATTAAGCTTATGTAGTCGTGAGAATAAACTAGACTAATCAATGGCATCCACTATCAAGATGGCCAATAGTCCAAATGGCATGAGAGAATTTAAAAAGTGCTACCCACTTGAAAAGGTAAGGAGCTCATGCTAACTATTGGTGTTACCAAGGTTGAGTCCTTGATGGATCATACTTGAACTTTTAATCACTCAGTGATTGGATTTGTTAACGACCATCTAATAAACTAATGTTTTGTCATTAGATCTTTAATAAAATAAAAAGGAAACTCGCTCCCAAAAACTAGATAGTCTCACAGAGTTAAGACAAGCTTGCATGTTGCTAAGCCACATAGTTGCTAAATTTGCATAAGCATGGTAAGCTAAAAGAAACATGTGTTCATAATTGCTAAATGCATCCAAGTATGCTAAGCTAGAGGACACATGTGTCCTTTATTTTAACTACAATTTTGTTTGAAACTTTCAACTTGTTAACACTCTAGAAGTATAATTGAACCTAGTTTCACACAAACTATTTACGAGAACATTTATGCACTAGCCTTATCCAATTATGTCATCTTTCTCTCATCAACATGAAGCAAAAGAGGCACATGCAATTTAAGGATGCGGCATACAATCACATGGAAAATAGTCTAGCAAAAGATAGCTAAACAGCCATGAATCTTCAATAAACAATTTAGTCATGCCAAGATACTCGATGTCTTACAAACATGCTCCAAAACTTGCCCATTATCTTCCTTTAGAAATGGAAACCATTAAATCTAGTATGGAGGTGGATTTTTTAGCAAGGGATTTGCAAGCCGAGCTCTCAATTTCTCGATTTCTTCCCTGTTCCATCACAGTTAAAGTTATACTCCAAAACAAACATATCCAAAATAATAATGTACTGACTTTCAACGGAGAACTTTGTTGCACAAATGCAAATCTTGGAAAATAAAAGATGAGGTGGATTAAACAGAGGTCTTCGCCAACCTTTGAGATTTGTCCTTTGAAGTGTTGATGATATGTGTCAAATGCTCAAAGAATTCATTCTCAAAACATTGAGGGCTGCAACAAAAAAGAATCCACTGAATCAATGACTTTCTTGGACATATCGAAATTGCTTTAATTGACAATTATAATACTTAAGGCCCATCTTCAAAAACGTGTGATTAGTAATTAAGAAAAGGCCTATAAAAAGCCCTTAAGATCAATTATATCAAAAGGATCCCATCTGTTAGAAACATTAATCTCCAAGGGAGTGATCAATGTAACAAGAGTTCTCAATGCAGCTTGCTCCCGCTTCGTGTTCTCCTTCACTTCCAACCCCCAGAAGGTCATTCTATCGCAAAAAGCTTGAACCTCAGCCTCCATTTCGTTTTTGGCTGCACGCTACATTTGGGAGCTATCCAAGGCAAGGCACTTGCACCTCCAACCTTTCCAGCACAAGCGACTATCCCTCTACCAAAATCGACAACTTTATGGCTGATTTGAAGACGATCGACCTTTTTTTTTTTGGGTTTTCAGCCCTCCGATAGCTGAAGCACCAAGTTCGAGGCCAAAACCCAAATTTTGGAGCTTTACAGAGCTGCCCTAGTGGATTTCTTCTAGATTCCACTAGGTTTTGTTGCATTTCTAACCTCCTCATTTCAAAGCCAATTTAACATCAGCAGCTCTAAGGATAGGCACCTCTAGGCAACTATCAATTTGTGTATGCAAGAGACACACAAGATGATCAAGCAGTGATCTATTGTGACAATGGGAGTTGCATCACTATTGCACACAACCCAATGCTCCATGATCCCACGAAGTATATTGAGGTGGATTGTCATACTATATGTAAGATGAAACCAGGTGTTGGAGCTTGTTCGGTGTTTGACAGAGGAGAATGTATCTAACCTCCTATTAAAGGCATTGTTTCAGGAGCAACTTGAACATCTTCACCATGTGGGTGATCGCCTAGGAGGTAAGGGATCTTTGCTTGTTGATATGATGATACAAATACTATTGTACGCGGTTGACGTAGTCCTCACATATTCCTCAATAGCAAGCCTACAAAGACTTTTAAAGGCCTAGAGGCGTTTTGCAAGGAGAGACTTGACTGTCAACCTTGGTAAAACCAAGGTTATGATTCTCAACACCTGAGGAGCAATGCATCGACAAACCTTCACTTGAGGGATGTCCATGGGGATTGTGCAGTCACAAGCTTGCCTAGGGTTAGTCTTCACGGGACCACTATTCACAATGACTCATGCAACTATGGCACGGCTTATACGAAGGCAGGAAGCTCTGGCCCAGCTAGAGCAATAGTGCTTTCAAGCATACTTCCAAGACCCCCCGATGAAGGGATGGCTACACTAGTGAGACCGCCAGCCATATATGCAGCACCCTTCTAGGGGGAGTGATCTCTCAACAGCCAATTGGCAAAGATTTGAGAGGCTAAAGGTGATTATGGGACTCTAGATGATTTGGAGCAAGCCTTTAGTCCCTCATCAGAGCAGAGCCCGCCATTATACCATACTAGATTGATGCCATCTTTCAAACGATGATATATCCTCACAAAGGTTTGGGCTTTGCTAGTTGGAGACTATCGAGGTTGGCACTAAGTCATCTAGACGACTAGTCGAGAGAAAGGTTAGCACGGATTGGTACACACGCATATGCAGATGGTTTAGCAGTCAAGGTATTCAGAAGGACCGACTCCCTCCCCTTTAGTACAGCTTGGATGCCCCATCCCCCCTATTCCCACGAGATGAGACCAACCGTATCATATAGTTGGATCTACTCCAACTCCATACGTCATAGACCTTTTTTTTTTTTTTTTTTGGGAGGGGGGGCTAGGGGGGGAGAGCAGGAGTTTCCCACCAAGATCAAGTTCTCTCGCAACCACTTTTTGAAAGTATCAAAGGATAGAGTATCAGACCCCAATACTGGAGGGCAAACAAGTCTCACATGCACTAAGGATTGCCATTAGACAGATGCGAGTCTCTTCCCACCAATTGAGGATTGAGGCGAGGAGAGCCACAGGCACACCTAGAGAGCAACAGATCTATAGATTATGCATAGTAGAGGAGGTGGAGACAAAGGATCGTTTCTTATGTTCTTGCCCAATCTATTATGAGGTCTGTGGACAATACATTATCTCCTTCAAAAGGGGCACGATTTTGGGCCACACTCTCGGCTGATTCACTTTCAAGACTAGGTCTACATTGGTCTTTATCTGATTCAGATGCAGCGACACAGAGAGACCCTGCTAAGATAGATCAGATAGCAAAAGGTGACAGTGTCATAGGAGACAGAGATAGATCAAACACAACATGTGAAAATTTTCAACACATTTGAGTCTGCCCCAAGACATAGTGGAGTGGAGGAGGAGCTGGCTGATATGAGAGCAGAGTGGATCAGTGGGAAGAGAAGACGCGGAGCTATCGAACCAGAGACACAAAAACCATGCACAATGCAGAGGCTAACCAAATCACTCACAATGGACGTCCAATCCATCCATGGCTCACCCAATATAGAAATTATGTAGACCATGCATGACCCAACAAAGGGATCCACGTGATATCTTCGCACTTGACCGAAGAGCTGCCCTGGCACCAGGATCATAGATGACACTTGGTCACATCTCTTGTCATCTCAAGACTTTTGACTTTTTGTGTTTTGAGCATAGTTAGGGGAAACGGGGAAACGGAAACGGATTTCTAGGAGGGCTGAAACGGGGAAATGCCACGTCAACAAAGGGGATTTTTAGAAAACGGGGTTTTGAGATGAGAACACACACATTTAGAATGCTAAAGCCTACAGATTACCTGTAACTTAAAATATAGTGCATAACCACAATGTCACTTAGAAGTTAACTTAGAAGGCTGAAAGAGGGCTGAAAGAGGGGGCTGAAGGAAGGTTGAAAGAGGGTTGAAGTTTGAAAGAGGGCTGAAGGAGTGGAGTTTGAGCTTTGAAGGAGGGCTGAAGGGGAGTAGATGATGATAGAGGGCTGAAGCAGCCTGCAGGAGAGAAAGGAGTGCAAAGGAGTGAATGGCGCTCAAGGAGGGCTAGAAAACCTTGAGGATGGAGAGGCTTCCTTGAAACGGCATTTCAAGCCTAGCTCGGCTCTGAAACGCGTTTCAGCGTAACTATGGTTTTGACTACTAGTCTTAACTTTTTGAGTTTCTTAGTATAGCACTCACCTAGCAAGCCCAATGCCTCGTCCACATAGTGGCTTGTATGAGTTACTATTTTTTATTGTACCTTGTCTCATAGGCCCGAGAGGCCTCTTGAAGACGTTAATACATCTCTCTCTCTCTCTCTCTCTCTCTCTCCCTCTCTTCTTATGTCCCTTGTTTTAAACCACTTAGCATAGTATGTCAAAATGAATTTGGAAGAATCAATCAACAATAAATGTAACTACTCGTCTCAAATTTCTTTGAGCTTCTTTATGAATGATCACGGATTGTTTCTCTACCCATCGCATTATTCAAGCTTGTTGCTTAAGATCTAGGTCTTTTACTCTAATAACTAAGTAGTGAAATATATCCACGCAAATCTATCGTTCAACAAAAAAAATTATATTTCTGCAAGAGGAAACCTCGTCATGATAAAAGCCTAGTATACTAAGCAAACATGCAATATGTGTGTGCGCGAGCACGTGCGCGCATCTACATATACCTCAAGAGGCCTATCAAACTGGGTTGAGAGCACGATCGGGGTAAAGCAGGGATGCCCTCTCTCACCGACTCTCTTCGGGCTCTACATTGATACGATCACATCTTTCATAGACCGCCTAGGAAGCGAGGAAGCACCACTAGCTGACTTGATGATAAGATTCTACTAACGTGGATGACATAATCCTCTTGTCATCTTCGGCAGAGGGACTACAGAGACATCTAGATGCCCTAGAGGTGTTTTGCAAAGAGAGAGACCTGATGGTTAACCTTGGGAAGACCAAGGTCATGATCTTCAACACCTCTTACACAGTGCTTCACCGACATAGCTTTACATACCTGAGTCAGCCAGTGGAGATTGTGCATTCCTCCACATACTTGGGTGCAGTTTTCACAGGGCCAGTTTTCAAGATGACCCATGTAGCCAGAGCACGACTCACACGAGGGCATGGTGCTTTGGCCCGATAGAGCAACAGTGCTTCCAGGCGCACTTCCAAGATCCACTGACGAAGTATTGGCTTTTCAACACTCTAGTGAGGCCGACTAACATGTATGCGGCACCTTTTTAGGGGAGCGATCTTTCAGCAGCAAAATGGAGGAGATTTGACCAACTAGGATGATTCGGAGTAAGCCCTCAGTCCCCCATCAGATAGTACAAGCAAAGTTTGCCATGACCCCTCTCCAGGTTGATGCCATCTTTCAGACAGTGACATTCCTCCACAAAGTTTGGGACCTACCTCGCGAGAGACTTTCGAGACTGGCACTAGAGTCTTCCATACGACTAGGGGAGAGTGGGATCGGCACAGCATGGTATGCACGCATCACCGCATGGTTTTCTAGTCACGGCATTCAAATGGACCAACTTCCCTCGTTTCAGTATAGCATGGATGCACTGTCCAAGTTGATCCCACCGGATGAGATTAACCGCATCATACAGTTAGATCTCCTTCAGCTCCACACATCTAGTACTTGGGGGGGGGGGGGGGACCAGGACTTCCCCACCAAGACCCAGCTTTACTATGACCATTTCTTGAGAGTATCAGAGGATGGGCTCATCATCACACCTCAGTATCTCGAGGAAAGAGGAGTCTCACACACGCTTAGGATTGCCATCGGACAGATGCGGGTCTCGTCCCATCAACTGAGGATCGAGGCAGGGAGAGTTGCACGCATACCCAAAGAGCAACAGACTTGTGAGTTGTGCATGATGGGGACGATCCAGACAGAGGAGCATTTTCTATGTGTCTGCCTAGCCTACTATGAGATCCGAGGGCGCTACCACTGCCTTTTTCAAAAAGGGCACGGCTTTGGCCCACTCTCACAACTGATGCACGTCCAAGACCAAGCCTGTATTGGGCTCTACCTAATGGGAATGCGACGACATAGAGAGGCGCTACTACGACATATCAAAGAGCAGCAAGATGGGACCACCGAACCACAGGGCACTGAGGTAGACAAGGGATATGTCGTCGTAGTATGAGAGAGAGAGAGAGACGTCCGCAAGAGGCCCATCCTGCTGCCTACTACTAGGGGCTCTGCCCCCGCCATCGTCCATGGGGGTAGATCCCGTGCCCTCGCTAGGTCCCCACTGAAGTACAAGGGGGCACCCTAGAACCCGCTCAACCACCCCGATAGTGTGGGAAGCTGTTGTGAGGGAGGAGAAGAAGGGGGGGGGGAGGGGAAAAAAGAGCATGGCCTCTCCATCACAGCCCAACTCCCCTCCTCCATCAAGCTGCCGCTCAGCCTCTCCCTCAAGCTACTCCGAGGGCCACGTCTAGCCCCCATCTTTCTACCTGCAAAGAAAACACACAAAAACAGAAACATGACAAAAGATAGAGGGAGACAGCAACAACAGGGACAACTCACACTTGACTATATGAACAAACGCAGCAACCGGAGCAGCCAAAGGTGGATAGCACTGCCACACCAAAGCAAGCCACCAAGGCCTCCACACAAGCGGCCTCAACTTCCACATAAACCCCCATACCGGACTCCACATCAACCCCTACATTGACCCCCACAGCAGCCTCCACATCGGTCTCCACATCATCACCATCACCAGTGACATCACTCTAATCACCTAGCTCAGCCCTAGGGGGAGCAGCACCATTGTCAATCGGGAGCAGCCACTTGTCATTCGATTCCGTGACACCCAGGCGAGACTAGCAGCGCTCCAACATACATCGGCCCTACCGGACCATCCAAATATATATAGCTATGGGATGAGGACCTGACACCCCTACAGATTGAGGAACGACATGCCCTTTTGCTTGCAACAGTAGGATGTGGCCCGCAAGGAGGGGAAATGGGCTGTTGTTCATGATGGTAGACTCTTGACCCCGACCCTCGTCGGGCACTTGCCTGCACTCCCACATAGAGGAGCGGGGTCTATGAGACCTAGGATACCGAGACCCTATCATGTACCATTTGGAACTGTAATTTGTACCTTATGGTTAGATCCAGGAAACTTCTCAGAGTCATACACACGACGAGACAGTCTTCTACACAGAGACACATCAAAGTCCAAAGTGCCCGCTGCCGATCATCAGCGGCTACACATGGGAGTCAACCTTTAGAGACGAGACGAGGTAGACAAGCGGAGTACGAAGGTCCGGAGGAGTGGGAGTAGTTTACAGATCATCCCTCCTTGGAGTCATCTCAGTGGAGAGGAGGGATGTACACTCTAGATTCTTATGGGTCCAGATCCGGCATACAGATAGCCAAGATCTTTATATAGCAGTATGCTACTTTCTGGCTGAGACATCCCACTTTGCCAGGTGTAATGAAGGCCAAAAGTGGGTCAAGTTAGTGGGGTTAGGATAATTAGTATTTGGGGGTGTTTGCTAGATAGAGGGGTCTAAATAGCTAAGGGGGTACTATATAAGTACCATCCTCTCATGTACTTGGGGACCTTTTGATGTGACATCTAATCCTATCTACTCTCCCTCCTCCTTCCTACTACCTGTTGCCTACGCTCACACTCTCTCTTCTCCCTCTATCTCTCTATCCCCTCATCCTTCTCTCTCTTCCTCTCTCCTTCCCCTTCTCCTCTCTTCCCCTCCCTTCCCTCTGCTATTCTCTCCCCATCTCCAAATCTGCCCCTTACCCCTTCTCTACATTGGTATCAAAGCACCTTCCTAGGACTCTAAGCCTTTCTTCTCATTCCAAGATGAATATCTGGAGTTGCTAGCAATACTATGACGACCAGCACTGAATAGCTACAGCAAGACCAGAGGAACACCATCGTACAGCCGTTGAAGAAGCTAGACGCCATCATACAACCGTTGAAGAAGCTAGACGTCACCCTTTTTGTTTAACATGCATATGGAATGCCTGGACGTGATGCAGCTTCTAGCAGGCTCTCCTAAATCAACGAAGGTTTTCTGCTGCCGGTGTTCCGTCCGTTGAGCCTGTCAGGGTCTTCCATCCACTGAGCCACGTGAGGCCATTTGTCATTCGTCCGCTAGAGACTTGTCTACTGTCCGTCCTTTCATCTGCTACCGTCCGTGCGCTCCCGTCGTTGCTGTTGTTGCTCCCGTAAGGTTGTTCGCTGCTGCTCATCCATGCCACGCCACATCCTGGCGCCAACCCATCGCGGGTCTCCTGCAAGCACCATCTCTGTCGCCAAGCCCACCCTGCCATTTCAATTACCCACGCTGTTACCATGTCACCATCGCAATCACCGTGCTTGCCCTCGCCATGACTTTTCCGCCGACGACACCGCCTTGCATCAGCGTTGCACGGCTACAGAACCTTAGCAATTGCTAAGGTCTGCAGGTTAGCCGGGGTTTAGGTTAACTACGTTAGAGGTTTGGGTTAGGTTAGGTTTAATTAGTAGGTCAGTTAGATCTAGTTAGTTGGGGTTGGTTAGGTTAGTAGGTTTGGTTAGCTAGGTTAGGTTTAGTTAGTTTGGGTGTAGGTTAACTAAGGTTAAAGGTTGGGTTAGGTTGATCTAAGACAGTGCCCTGACAGTCCTAAAGGTCTTAGGCTAGAACTGTCCTAACTGTCCTAGGTGACTTAGGTCTCCCCCCCCCCCCCCCCCCCCCCCCCCGCCCCCAAAAAAAAAAGAGAGGCAAGAAAGACAACTCGTCACAGCCCCTTCTTAGGGCCTTTTACAGCCCCATTTGGGCTCTTCTGGACTCAGCTTTGAAGCTTCTTCATCAACCTTCCTCTTGAGCTTCTCCATTAACCTTTTCAGTGTTTCACACACTGTATCTGGTGCTCATTACAGCAGATCTTTGCCTTGCATTCGTACTCGCTTGTGAGGGCAGCCACCTCTGTCAGATTAAAACTGTCCTGTAGGGAGCTAGCCTAGTGCATGGCAAGTTCTTCACCCACCTTCCAAGCCTCTCCAGCACTTTGAGACAGGTAGGAATTGAGCACATGTGCATGCATTTGGCACAGTGGGACAGCAACAAAGCTTGGTCACACACTATGGGACAGCCACATGCCTTTGGAGGGAACATGGGGCAACGTGCCTCGACTTTTGGGCAGCTTATGCAGGGCTTTGAGCAGTATGCAGGAAGCTTAGGGCAGCTTCACAGGAGGAAGATTCATAGCCCAAGGGAATCCTTCTGATCACCATCCATCATGTGTTGTACCCCATTACATTGGATGTGTTCCATCAAGTATTTTTTCCGTTTGGGCTTATTGATAAGATTATCATGCATCAGCTTTCAGGTGGTCTTCAAGCTGAAATACACTTTGCCAGTGCATTGCAAGCACAAAACACTCTTCAAGGTCGCAATATATATGACAGTGGTTGTACCTTACACATTCAGCTGTTAAAACCGACAGAGTTGTCATTCGTGGGGTCATTCCATATATACCTTTGTAAGACTAGAATAAGTCCAATCATACAAAATTAGATTTCTTGTTGTTCTAAAGATCAAAAATCTACAAAGAATGTAAAAGAGAAAATGAAAGAGAAGAAAAAAGAGGTAAACAAAAACTTTTATGAAAAACAAAAGGAAGACATACTTAGCAAGCAAAGCAACACTTATGTCGTCATCAGTGCCCAAGCATAAGCAGCTATACTGGGTTTCTAAAGACCCACGGAGTCTCTTGGGGTCATTCCATGCTAAAAGTGGAGATACAAATGCCATAAAGCAGCCACTTGTTTTTGGAGCTATGATGCCAAGAGGTGTGATGGCAAAGGCTAAGCAGGCCGATAAAAATAGCCACCCAACATCTGAGGAGAATGCACGTATGCCAATGCTGGTAACGCAGCCAATGCAGCCCAGCCATCCTATGCCTCTCACTCGTACACAGCCTAATCATGCTTCAAAGCTTTTGAACATGCCTTTGTATGCACAACACAAATCTGGTTATTTCCAGGCGATTACAGCTGCAAATACAAATGGGATTTTTGGAGATAGCCGCTCCGATAAGAAGAGCAGCCCACATGATGGAAGCAAATATGGACAGCAAGAAAAAGAGGGCTGTTATATCAGTTTGCAGGAACAAAACTTTGATCAGGATGATGCCCTGGCACTTCAGCATACTAACACCTCTATGCAGGGTGATGGAAAATGCTTACCTGACAGTGACAACAACGCAGGCCTGATGGGTGAAAAGGTAGATGATGAGCCAAGCAATGATGAGCAAGTCTTTAATAGGAATCAAGATGCAGATGTTGACCAGCAAAGTAAACATGTGGATGCACTTACACTTGATCTTTCTAGGCATGCAAACTTTAAGGGCCTGATGATGGTACCACCTCCTTTAGTCGCATTCCCGCCTCTGAACTTGAGCAACCCAGCCGTCACCATCTTCCAGTCGTCCCCCTCATAATGAGTGAACAACCTGGAGTCTTCCAGGCACCATGCTCTGAGGGTCTGTTTCAACCCGTCCTTCCTTTGGCAAGGTCTGCAACCAATGAATATTTCCAGACAACCTGGACCATGAACACTTGCTGAGTTCTCAAGCAGGTACTCTTCTGGCTTCAGTACTCTTTGTCCACCACCTTCTAGCAATCTGCGTCCGAGATTTGAAGAAGCACCAATACTTCCCCTTCTACCTTCGAAGAAGGCCAATTCCTTCCAATCTCTTATCACCTGAGACAAATGAAGAGCAGAATCTCCCCACAGCATGCTATAAAGACTCAAATGCAGAATATCAAATACATACCAGACTGTTGTACTGCCTGAATGTTCGCTCTGAAAGCAAACCCTGTACCTCAATGAGGCACCCGCCAAGATCCTGTGTAATCCTGTACTGTCCCCTTCTGAAGTCCAGCATCCATCTGACCATGAGACCCTAGGGCTTTCCATGGAATCCACCCTCGTGTCAGTGTCAACAGCTACACACCTGGAAGGTACCAAGCACTCAATACTGTCCTTCACCTTCACAAAGGCATCTGACTCCTCCTCGACCCAACTCTCTATGTCAGACATCCTTACTGTGATTTCGGGATCAACATACCTGACCTCGGTAACACTCGGTGATGTCACCAGGAACAATTCTTCGATTACCACATTAGCTTTGGCCTTACCCTCTGAATCTGGGTCAGACTCCTGTTTGTTTTTCAGATCCACCTTTTTCTTTCTGCAGTCCTTTGCAAAATGTCCGAGTGTATCACAATAGAAACACTACTTCTTGTGCTTCCTCTTCGAAGTCCCCTCGTCGTCAGAGTCATCTTTATAGGACTTGCCACTGTTAGGCTTGCCCTTCCCTTTACCTGCGGAATCCTTCACCAACATCGCGTTGTCGTCTTTGTCCTCGTTGTAGAGCTTCTCCCGAGCTTCCTCCTGTAGCAGTAATGGACAACTCCTCAAATGTCAGAGGTTTGGTCCTCTGTCCTGCTGTCACAGCCGTAACAAAGCTCTTGAAACTCTGAGGCAATCTCCTCAGTACCATCAAGGCCAAATGGCATGAGTCTGTCTTCTGACCAATTGCTGCCAGCTGATCCTGCACCACCTTGACCTTCGTCAAATGGCTATGTACCGTATCGCCTTCTTCCATATCAAGATTGTAGAGTTGATGCTGAAGAAGCACAATCCGGGAGGTATTATCTGTCTCGTACAGATCCTTCAGGGTGGCCCACGCCTCTACTGACGTCTCGGCCAGCTGGATATGCGGAAGAACAGAGTCCGCCGTAGTCCCTATGATTATTGCCAGGGCATGGGCATCTCTTTCTTCCCAAGCTTCAAGCTCCTCTCTGTCTACTGCCATGAGTACCTTCCCTTTACTGTCCACCATGTCTTCCGGCTTCGACTCCTCTCCCGTGGTCAGCTTCCACAACTTTCGAGCCACTAAATGACTCCGGATCTTCACTTTCTAGATCGGGTAATTAGTCCCGTCCAGGTTCCCAAACTCTCCAAAGTTAGGGATAGTGAAAGAGAGAAAACTGGAGGAGGAGGAAGGGATAGCAAGGGCTGAAGAGGCTGTCGACATCTCTGCTGTATATACCACTTAGCAAAGTCAACCAAACTCAATTTCAGTAAACCAGAACTCTGAACGCACCTGACTGAACCTGAGTCACCCTCCTTCTCGCAAGGGCACAATCCTCCAGTCGTGGAAGTCGATTCCCTAGAGCTTCTGAATCAGGGTCGTCCTTCAGCAAGGTCCCTACCTTCAGGCTCCCACACCTGTTAGCCTCCTACTTGTGCTCTGATACCATGTTAGAAAATACCCAACAGAGGGTACACGCAGCGGAAATAATGCCCAGGAGCTCACACAGTATGCGGTGTGGGTGTGGAATCACAAACTTCTTTACTTATGTGCATTCAATAGGTGTGCAGACTCATCAATAGACAATGAACCAAACTAGATAGAGAAACCACCAAATAATATATTTCCGTCCACAACTATGGACACAATACAAGAGAGACAGATCCAGAGTCCCACCAATGGTGTGGTCCTCTGATCTTACCACAAAGTCCTTCTCCTATCTGCTGGCTATCTCTAGACTAGAGTCAGCGTGCTCCACCTCGAGCGTGAGTAGACTTTCCGTCTAGAATGATCCTCTCCACCTTGCTGTCTGGAAACCAGCCTAGGTGGGCAGCCTCCTGCAAGCTAGGTCTGCAGCACAAGGTACTTCTTTCTCCTCCTGACTGTAGGCCCAAAGGTAGCCCTGCTGCTGCTCCTTCTGCTGGTGGAATTGCTGCTGCAAGTGATGTTGAAATGAGGCTAAATGGCCTCTTTATATAGGCCCCAAGGCCTGTACCAAAAAACCGACTCAGTCTGTACAAAAAACCGACTCAGTCTGTATGAAAACCGACCCCACAGTTCCCCATTTATGGGACTGTGGGCTGCCCTTTTGGGGCACTCATTACAAGGGCCCTTGGCCCATCTTTCAAGGGCAGATGCCCCATAAATATAGGGTCCAGTCCAGCCTCTAATCCCCCTCTTTGCTGCCTGACCCTGCGCCACTGTCTGCCTCCATGTGAGGCCTGTTCCAGCCTGCTGTGCTGGCCTGCCAGGTTTGTATCCAGGCCCCAAAGTACTGCTATTCCTGCTGCTGTCAATGCGCCTTGTTCAGGACTTGCTGCAGGTCGGGATCCTGCCTGCAACCCTTGCCATCCAGGTCGCTTCTTCCGTGACTGCATCCTGCCATGAAGACGCCTTGAGCTGCCTCTGCCAGTCCCTTCACTAGCACCTGGGTGCCACGCTTTTGTGCTTAGGTTCACCCCCCCCATGCTCTCCTCATATGGGAGCTTACAGATGGGGCGGTGACCTCTCCAACAGAAGCATCCGTTCTCTTTGGCATAGAATGCTCGTGTCACTGCATCCAAGCACCTGCCATATTTGTTGTTGTCCTTCGCCATCCAACTCGTCTTCTGCTGCCCATTCCCACCATCACCTGGCATGGAATCCTGGGACTTCTTACTGTTGACCTGCTTGGGCTCAAAGTTCTGAGCAAGCTTGTATGCACACTCATAATCCTGTGGCCTAAAACTTCTGACATACCACTGGATGTCTGTGCGTAGAGATCTTGCAAGGTCGTGTTAGTGTTGGAAAGGTCACCTGCCCATCTGTAAGCCCCCAAATGAGGAGAGCATGGGGGAGGTAGACCAAGGCATGATTAGGCTGCTACATGTGCAGCACAAAGAAGACCTTGTGCAGGAAAGATGGCGGGGGCATGTAGCCCTAGATCTAGCCTGGCAAGACAAAGCTTCATGGCAGGCGTACGGCCTGCAACAGGGCCCTGTGAAGGGCGCGCTGATATCAGCAGGGTACGGCCCCAATGTACAGAGCTGTACGGAGGCTTATTGGGCTGCTGGAAGCCTGACAGAGGGCGGAATCTGCACTGGCCAAAGGCGCCTGCATAGCAAGGCCTTTGGGCCTTGTATGGAGCCTGCAACAAGGCTGGAACAGGGCCAGCAGGAGGGCAGAGGCCTGCGCCTATGGCGGGCTGACACGTGGCCAGGCGGGTCTGTAGAACAGCCCCCAAACCAGGTCGGTTTACAGACTGGGAGGGGGCAGACTGGGAGGCCCTACCAGGTCGGTCCATTTCAGGGCCCCTTGGGCCTATAAAAGGAGAGGCATTTGGCCTCATAAGATCATCATCTGGAGCAGCACTTCAGCCAACAGATAGGAGCAGCACTAGACCTACCTTCGGCCTATATCCAGGAGGTGAAGGAGGTACAGAGAAGCTGCAGACTAAGTTGAGAAGGGCTGCCCACCTAGGCTGAGGTTCCGGAAAGCAAGGTGGAGAGGATCACTCTAGCCAGAGAGTCTACATTTGCTACGCAGGCTCAGAGATCTAGAAGTGCTAGGCTTGTAGTAGAAGGACCTTTTGGTATTGTATCTTGTCCTAGTTTCTGGACGGACGGAAATATCAAGTGTTGCTTCTATATTTGTTTCTGATCTTGCTCTCATTTTGTTCACATTTGGTATCAAAGCAGGATAAGCTCTTGGACCAGCTCTTCTTGCCCGTGCTTCTACTGCCCATTGCCCGCAAGCTCAACCTCCTGCTCCCTCTCTTGCCCGTCCGTGCAGATCTGATGCCATCTGTACACCTGTAAGGATTCTGTACTGTTTTTCCATCGCCAGCCCATGCAGGTTGCCGTACATCTACTGCCTCAACGCCGCCATCCGTCCAACTGCTGCATCAGCGCCGTACAGCTCATTCCGTACAGCCCCATACAACTGTACCGATTTCATACGACAATCTGTGAATTGCTGTACTGCTAGCTCCCGCAGCATTCCATACCAGATCCTGTGTGTTCCGTACAGCTGCGCGTGCGAGCAGCCTTGCTGTACTGCTAGCTCCCGCATTCCGTACAGCTCCACGTGTGAGCAGCCTTGCAACAATCATCCTCCGTACAAGTAGGCGCGCCCGTACATTCGTACGGCTTCCGTACAACCAACTGTACTTTCGACGTACAGCTCCCGTCAGTTGTCCATACAGCCGTACCGTACGGACTGTTGCAGGTTTTTGAGCAGGGTACTCTCACAGGGTGGTTGCTTACAAGGTCTCCTTGCACGATCCAGTTGCAGGCAATTTTTTGTGCATCTAGCCATTGTTTGGCTATGGGTTGAAGGCATTTCTGTGTAGCAGGTGTTGAGCACATTTGGGCTTTGACAGACAAATTGCAAATTTGGGGCTTTCAGTCAACTTGCCCTCTTTCGCTTGCAATTTCACTCCAAATTTTGGGGCTTTTGGTTGCGAACTGCAATTTTAGGCATTTTTTGGGGTTTCAGGTAATTTGGCAGTTGAAAGACCATTTGGGAGGTTTACAAGCAGTTCTAAACTTAGTGTGAGTCGATTTGCAAACTTTTGTCATTTTTTTGGCAGACTTTGGTTGTGCATTTTGCATCCCAGGAAGGGATTTTACTCGTTCAGTTTGATGTGTTTTTTAGTTTATCTGGCAAAAATAGCTTAGAACAACCCCAATGAGGTGTTTGGAGTCCTCACACAAGAGGATAAGTTGGATGGCACCAACTACTCCTTGTGGAGTTTTATGGTTCGCAACATCTTGGTTGGCAGACATCTTTGGGATTATGTCAATAAAGATGAAGCAAGGCCACATTCAATGGCTACACCTGTCACTCCTATAGCTGGAGGCAGGGGTAGAGGTCAAAATGCAGCACAAGTAATTGAAGCTGCTGCTTCAGTGACTCCCATAGCAGAGCGGAAAAGATGGGATTCTAGGGATGCACAAGCTCAATCAGTGATTTCTCTTTCTGTCAAGAGATTCATTATTCCTCACATTTGGTCTTCTCTATGTGCCACGTATGAAGAAAAATTTGCTTTCAGTGTCCTCTCTCAATAGAGGAGGATTTCAAGTTATATTCAATGATGCTAAGTGTGCAGTCAGAGACAAAGAGAATGACTATGCTTTGATGTTGTCTAGCACTTTGTATCAGGGTCTTTTTCAACTTGACATATATGAAAAAAGATTCGATCTTACACTTTCAGTGAGCACTCCCACTGCTGCGATGCAGAATGCGGAGTTATGGCATGCCAGATATGGGCACATGAGCTATGGTAGCTTAATGACACTTCAGAAGCATGCTATGGTTGATGCATTGCCTCCTTTAGAGTCACCTCCTCCTCATGCATGTGAGGGTTGCATCCTTGGCAAGATGCATAGATTTCCTTTTAAGAAGAATGGTGCAATGAGGGCTACACGTAAATTACAGCTCATTCACAGTGATGTCTACAGTCCCATGAGGACACCTGCTTTTGGTGGTTATCTCTATTATGTTACATTCATAGATGACTCCACCAATTACACTTGGGTCTATGGTCTTAAGGCAAAATCAGAAGTGTTTATGCATTTCAAACACTTTGTGGCTATGGTTGAGAATGAGACAGAACTCAAAGTGCAAACACTTCGCACAGATAGAGGGAGGGAGTATATGTCTCATGAGTTTGAGACATTTTTAAAGGAGAAAGGCATCACGCATCAGCTTACAATGAGGCTTACCCCTCAACAAAATGGTAAAACTGAGCACAAGAATCGCACTCTTATGGGGATGGATAGATGCATGCTTACCAGTAAAAAGTTGCCTCAAAGGTTTTTGCTCGAGGGCCTCATGTGTGCAAACTATGTTTTGAATCTGGCTCCCACAAAGGCTTTGAAGACAATCACTCCCTATGAGGCATGGCATGGGAGAAAGCCTTCAATCGATCACTTCAGAGTTTTTGGTTGTGTTGCATATGCCCACGTGCCTGTGGAGTTTCGACATAAGTTATCAGATAAAGCACTTAAATGCATTTTTGTTGGGTGTAGTGCACAAAGCAAAGGCTATCATCTCTACAATCCTGCTTCTCGCAAAAATTTTGTGAGTAGAGATGTTATATTTTCAGAAAATTCAGCACATACACATGCTGAATTTACAATTCCAGCTTCTTCAGAAGATGTTTTTGAGGGGATGCTTCCTATAGCATTTGGTTCCCCACCTGAGGCTCATGCTGAAAATCAGAATTTACAGCAACCTCCCCCTCATCCACATGCCCCGATTTAACCACACGCTGATTTTGTCCCTCCGCACGGTGTGGATGAAGTTGTCAGGCAAGAGATTCAAGAGATACACGCCGCCAAAACAGTCCCAAATTGGTTGCTACAGACTCTTAGGGAGAGTAGGCTTGAGGCTCTTCATGAAGGAGAAGAATCTGACTCGTTTGAAGAAGCAAAGGATAATGTGCATTGGATGCATGCCATGCACAATGAATTGCAGTCCATTGAGAAATATCAGAATTAGGATGTTGTGGATTTGCCACCATGGAAGCATGCCATTGGTACCAAATGGGTTTTCAAAGTGAAACGGAAGCCAAATGGGTCCATTGACAGGTACAAGGCAAGGCTAGTTGCCAAAGGCTATGCACAGAAGAAGGGCATAGATTATGAGGAGACTTTTGCTCCTACATCCCGGATGACCACCATAAGGTCAATTATTGCCATGGTTGCAAATTTTGTTATGAATGTCCCTCAGTTGGACATAAAAATAGCTTTCCTTAATGGGACTTGCAGGAAGAGGTTTATGTCAAACAACCTCCTGGATTTGAACTTTCTAGCAATGCACTTCAAGTTTGCAAGCTTAACAAAGCTTTGTATGGGCTGAAACAAGCCCCACGTGCGTGGTATGCCAAGATTGATGCATTCCTGGCAAGTAAGGGGTTACATAATAGTCCCACGAAAAGCACCCTCTACATCAAGAAGGATGGGGGGGATATTTTGGTCATCATTCTTTATGTAGATGACATGCTGCTCACAGGGTTAAATGAGGAAATAATTGCAGATTTCAAAGCTGAGTTAAAAGCTGAATTTGACATGACAGATTTGGGCTTGTTAAATTTTTATTTGGGGATCCAGTTTATACAAGACAAGCATGGCATCGTTATGTCTCAATCCAAGTATGTTCAAAAACTCTTGGATAGGTTCAACATACATGATTGTAAGCCTATAGCCACTCCCATGGAGCCGGGGCTGAACCTTACTATGTATGATGCAGGTGAATCAGTGGATGTCACACATTGCAACCAGGTTGTTGGATGCCTCATCTATTTGTGCAATACTAGGCCCCATATTCAGTATGCAGTATCTCAAGTGAGCAGATATATGCACAGCCCAAAGACACACATTGGCAGGCTGTAAAACGCATCTTCCGTTATTTGCAAGGCACAAAGTCTTATGGCTTGATGTTTCCCAGGGGGGATGACTTGCAGATGCATGCTTACAGTGATTCAGGTTGGGCTAGAGACTATGATACCAGGCAGTCTACTAGTGGTAATTGTTTCTTTTTTGGCAAAGCTTGCATCTCTTGGCTAAGCAAGAAGCAATCTACAGTGGCTACTTCCTCATGTGAAGCTAAGTACAAGGCAACTTTCACAACGATAGTTGAATATGTTTGGCTACAATGTTTGTTCATTGATCTTCGTCTCTTATTGGAGGGTCCTTCTCCAATTCTCACTGATAGTCAGAGTGCTATAGCAATGGCAAAGAATCCTATGTTTCATGCTCGGACGAAGCACATTGAGGTTCATTATCATTATG
Organism: Dipteris shenzhenensis; assembly: GCF_047967505.1. Taxonomy (NCBI): domain Eukaryota; kingdom Viridiplantae; phylum Streptophyta; class Polypodiopsida; order Gleicheniales; family Dipteridaceae; genus Dipteris; species Dipteris shenzhenensis. The sequence continues at coordinate 46,510,242 of NC_141613.1, read as the reverse complement.
TCAGAGAGAAGTTGCATGCAGGGGAGATCAGTATGATCTATGTGTCAACACATGACAATGTTGCAGACATCTTCACCAAAGCACTTCCACATGAGAAGTTTGAGGCATTTCGCAGTGCCCTAAACTTATCTCCTTTTGATGATTGATCACTACCTTGTACACCACATTGGCACTACAGGGGGTGTTAGAATTATTATCATATTCTAGGCAGTGGGGTCAATGTATTGTAATAAGTAGGTTAGGGGCACTTTTCCCTCATTGAAGTTTTTCCCCCTAACCACAGTCTAATACCTAGTTACGGTTAATGGATAAGATAGGATTTTGCTACTTAGACAAAACCCCTCACTTCTCTTTTGGGGTTTCTATCTGAAATTTGATCTCGATGTGATTGTGAGTTATGACGTTTCTTCGAGTTACCATTTGGACATATGAAGGTTCTTATTGTTTCGAGGGTCCTTTGGACAGGCTCAGGTGGTATGGGACGCCTGGGTTACATACGGGCCTATGGATGAGTCGAGCTGTAGCCCATGTGCTCAGGGGTGGTCGGGAGGATCGAGGTGCCTGCGCTGTTGGATTGACGACGAGATTCTAGGTCAGTGATAGGGTCAGATCTTGCGGGGTCGTGTCACTTTGTTCCCTCCTAGCTTGTGTTGAGGGATTGCCCCCTCCTCTTCGCTTCCTAGAGTAATACATTGGTCTTTTCTGGTTCACTCAAGGTATGCGAGAGAGCTTCATCGAGTGAGTTGTGGTAAGCGCTTATGCATTATGAAGCAATACCCATATCTACTCAGCTGATGCAGTAATTGGGAGGCTTTGGGCACTATCTTGCTGCATGGAGATGATCCGGCCCCATCTATTCTTCACTTTTTTTCTCCAGTGTTACAGTGACCTCACAGAATTTGAGGACAAATTCTTTCTTGGTGGGAAGGACTGTAACAAAAGGGGTAGTTTTGTGGCTTTTTAATTGGTTTTGCAGTTAGTACTTTGTACTTTAGGCTGCTAGGAAGATGCCACATGGCAGCATTATCCCATACACAAAGTTGTAAAACAGTCTGCCTAAATCCTATAAAAGGAGTGGCTGCTTCATTTGTACTCAGCTTTTGATCAATACATGTTATAATGCCAAATTGAATTCTTACAATAAGAGCTCTGGACTCCATCTGAATTCAGTAAGGAATTAACCTGATTGTCCTTGTGCAGCCCCTCACAAGTACTGTTGTAAGTCCAGCCCCTGACTCTCTCTCTCCAACTCTAAAAGGTACTTCCTGTTCACTTCAGCATTGTACTCCATGCTACTAAATGCAGATATTCTAGCCTAGGCAAGTACTTTCGGTTCTGAATTACTCACTTCTGCCTTAGGCTTTGAAAGGGACTAGTCTAGGACTGCCTTATATATAAGTTAGAGTTAGCCACATTGAGGGCTATTTCTGTTTCATACTGTCTCTTTTCCCTGGCTTCAAAGTAAATAAATTGAGCCTCCATGTGAGTCAAATGACTGAAGGCCACAGTTGGATGAACATTGTCATGGGGGACTCAGGGATTTGTTCGGATTGAAATTTGATCTGATATCTAGGTAGCTGCCAGCTCTTAGCTTGGATCACTTCTCAACGCATCTGATTGATGCTAAACTGCATGAAGCCTCGAGATCAATCTGATACACTTTGTTGCCAAGACTCAAGAAAACATAAATTAAATTGAGGCAACCTGTTGTTAATAAGCAGAAATATCATTGAAATGATCGGGGAAGAGAATTACCGATATCGATTGGCCACGTCCCCAAATCTAGATGCATCAGCAGAGGCAGCAGCCAATAAAATGCTGGTAAGCTCCTCCAATGGTAGCTGCAAAATGTAAAGACGAACATAGTACATCATGATGCAAAACAGGCACACCCAACATGTGGAGAACCTAGTCATTCACTAATTTATCAAAGCACTATGAACAAAATAATCAACAAGTACACATCAAGCATCATGTATGTTGCAACTTAAGAAATTTCAGAACCTAAAATCACCGGGAGACATAATATGTCATGTAAGTAAGATGTTAACAGCCAGATGCTTCTCTAGAATTTTTTAAAGACAATGTGATGACTTAATCCAACGACAACAGTGTAGAGATGTGCTGAAGATCCATATATATTTCTGTTTTGGAATAGCACTTGTTTCTTTATTCAGTCATTCAGCTATGTTCCATGAAATTTTGCCAACCCAAAAAATACCAGCTTTAAAAATGCTTCAGAGATGGCAATAAAAAACGAAGAACATAAATTAAAGTGCCAACATCTTTGACAACACTTCAGTAACCGTGAGCCCTTAAATGGACATTCAAAGCTGAGAAGGGCATACATTTCTCTCCTAGAGATTAGCTTACAGTTGCTATGCGAGAAGCTCAAGTCCATGGGATGAATCCATGACTGGATTGCAAAAAGAAGCACTGTGCAATACTCGAACGTGAGGAAGCTACAAGATGCCCAAAGGCGACTGCCATTCTGAAACGGCAATGAAAGTTCATGGGATGCAACTACCACTCTGAAACGGCAATGAAAGTTCATGGGACGCCATTAGAGCCCATGGACAACACCAGGCTGGTCAAGAGATCAGCAGACGTTTTAGCATGGGCGTTCCCATGCCAAGAAGTGGCATTTTAAGGAAATAATCTGTATCACACAAAAAAGTATAACAATCCTGTCAATGACTTCAAAGCAAGGCAAAGTGGCTTTATGGACAGTTGTGACAAAAGGAACCTTTTGACCACCCAAAGTCCACCGACATGAAAGGGCATTGATGATACCTACTGCAAATAAAAAGGTGAGATATTGCTACACGAGAACCGGAGAAAGCTAGCGAGCCGATGTGAAGGCAAAAGATGAAGAATGCACTTGATGCGCAGCAAGGGGACCTCAACAACAAATCGCTAGACCAGTGAGTGCAAGAATCACGGTGAACACGATGCGCATGTAACATAAACTGTGTACAACGCTTTTTAAAAAACAAGGAGCCCAAATTATTGTACATCAGAACCAGACCTTAGTTTCTCGCTCAGCAGTTTCTCCTTCGGATTCTGACTCAATCCTCCAACCTATGGGACGCTCCCAAGCAGTCTCGTTTGTATCGGTATTCCAATAATATGGCTGCAGAACGTATTACACTCGATTATGACTTGGCCAGAGACAAATGATAGGTTATTTTAGTAACACCACAAATTACATTGGAAGAACTGAAAGAAGCAGGTGATCAACTGTAAGACAAGTAGACATTGATATTACAAGGAAACCGAGGAGGCCATGCTGTGGACAACTTACGTTACCCGATGAAGGATCAACAATTTTCTTCCAGACGCCAGAAGACGCAGAAATCTGCGGCAAGCGGGCAGCGAGCGAAATGCAATGTTTTCGGCTGAAATGCAGGCACCTAGGGAAGACGGCAACAGAAATTCTGGATTGAAGGGAAGAAGCGGCAGGCAAGGTGGAAGGAAAGGAAGAAGAAAGAAAGAGAGCCATTACGGAGGGATGAGAAGTGGATGAATGGGCGGAGCTGACGAGAAACCAAGCTTAAGAATGAAACAGAACCATGATATGGTGTCCAATTTGAACGCCGTAGGCTTGTTTCAATCGTTTATAAGAATGCAGAAATGGATGTTTCACGTTGCAGAAATGCTTTGCAGCGTGAGGAGGATGCTTTGACTGACAAAAACATGCATTGCCGAGCATGTTTGTGCTTGCTTCTCCACGATTCTTCCAGAGCTGTTGAGCCAACCTGTTGCTTCAAATCAAAGAAAGGACCTGCAACAATCTGCTGCCGCACAACCTCTTGCTCAAATCAAAGAAACTACCTGCACAACCTCTTGCTCAAATCAAAGAAACTACCTCCACAACCTCTTGCTCAGATCAAAGAAACTCAGAAATGTTTTGCAGCGTTAGGAGGATGCTCTGACTGACAAAACCATGTATTGCCGAGCACGTTTGTGCTTCTTCCACGATTCTTCCAAAGCTGTTTGCACCAGCCAGCCTCTTGCTCAAATCAAAGAAACTATACCTGCGACAATCTGCTGCTGCACAACATCTTCTTGCTCAAATGAAGCCAACTGCTACGACCTCTTTGCAACAATCTAACAATCTGCTGCTGCACCACAATCTAACAATCTGCTGCTGCACAACATCTTGCTAAACTAATGCAACAATCTGCTGCTGCACACAGCCTCTTTGCTCAAATCAAGCTAAACTACCTGCAACAAACCCTTTTGTTCAATCAAGCAAACTATATGCACTATCGGATAAGGAATTGTTGCACTCAATGTTGCAAACTCATGTCCTTCAATTCAAAATCACAAAAGGAAGCTCCTTGGAGGGGTTCTAAAACCCACCTAGAACCAATTACTACTTGGAGCAAATCATCATGGTCATTATGCCAATCAACATGAACAAGGTTATGCTATTCAAGGGCAGCCTCACAAAATTCTCACAAATATAAATATGGGTTTCCATTCTCCATTCATTTAGAGACTAGACCTATGTTAATCCTCTCACACATAGAATATGGCTTTACTATCACCCATCCCTTGAGCATTGTAATGTTGTTCCATATCAAGCACATATGAATATTCAAAAAATAACAAACACAAGGCTATCATACTATCTATTAAAGTATGCTATGAAAATAGAGCCATGGGGTTGAAGATGCGGAACTCCTTAGACTTGAGAATCTAGATTCATTGAAATTAAAAATGATATCCACATCACCAACAAAGACATCATCATCGTGCTTGCAAATTCCCACTTGTTCACTCGAGGGCAACAAGGGACATAAGTATAGTCTAGAGCAACGAAGATGAGATCATTGTGTGTGTAGAGTAGTGGCAAAGTTGCACTTGTAATATCTTGAGCCTAAAAGATGGTACAAGGAACCTTGAAGGATGAGGATAGCCAAAACCCTCTCTAGAAAAGATCCAATCATACTTGCAAAATTAGAATCTAGAGAGAGAAATACTAAAACTAGAGAGAACAACACTTTTTGAGGTCCCCCCACGTTGTGGAGGGACTCAAAAGGTTCCAACACTTTGTGCAAAGATCCAAAAGGTCCCCCCCCTTTGTGGAGGGACTCATGAGGTTTATGTAGAAACCCAAAAGGTCCCCCCACTTTGTGGAGGGTCTCATGAGGTTCCCCCACTTTGTGTAGAGTCCCAAGAGGTCCCACCAAAAAGTGGAGGGACTCTTGTCCAAAAGGTCTCCTATAGAAGAGGTCCCACCTTGGAGGTACCTATGAATTGTGTAGAGACCAACATGTATAACAAGGTGAATGATATTCAATCATTCATAAGGCCTCCCCGAGATAAAAAAAGTAAACAAAAAAGAATCCAGTGGAAATGGTATGGAGGAAGACTTGAGGAGATAAAGGGGGGAGAGAGAGAGAGAGAGAGAGAGATATTAACGTCTCTAAAAGGCCAAACGGCCTATGAGACTAAAACAGTTGATACATCTGCTAGTGTTGTCTCATCAAAGAGAACAATAAAATAAATAAGCTGAAGGCTGAGAGCTACTAAAGGTACTTACAGTCAAAGGGACTGCAAGTGACCCAAAACTAATGAAATACCAAGCAAGTATTTACTAAAAGTACCAATTAATCAGCATAGGCAGAAAGCTAATCAATAAAAAGGTTGCACTCTTCTTATGTCAAAAATCCCAATCATGGGCAGCTCTAGGATCTCATAACTCTGTGCCACACGTTTTCGGTGTTTGGCAATGATGGCATGGATCCGATGAAGATATGGGTGCCGGGCACAGGGTCTTGGGGGCCTGGGCCTCCGTGACCTGGATATGGCGATGGCTCGGTCCAAAATCACACCACTAGAGTGTGGCAATCTGCCTGTGTGTGATAAGGTGGTGGTGGCACCAGGGGTTTCTGATGGCGGGGAGGGCATAAAACTAGTTGAGGGGCTGGCAGTGAAGAAGTCTCTGAGTGTACTTTGCCTAGGTGGGGCTGGTCTCGGCTGTCTGTCTCCCAACAAAGTCTCTCTATGTGTCGTTTGAGCTCTGATAAAAACAAACCCAAGCATTTTTTATCTTCGTACTCCATCACCCTACGGAGTGGGCCAAATCCCTTTCTGAATAGACAGTGGTATCTTCCTCAGATTTCATAATATACTGTGCATCTACATATGTAATGCTCCTCTGTCTCCTCCTCCTGCTGGCATAACTGACATATCCGATCCTGAGGGGCTGTGTGGGTGTATCTCCCTGTCTCTATTTTGAACTGATGTGATGAGGTTTGAATTTGGCCAATAATACTACGTAGCCCGTGAGATAGGTGTGTGTCTGTATGCTAGCCTGGCTATAAGTTCATCTGGAGATAAATGAAGAAAATGGCTCTGGTAGTGTGCCATCTTCTTCCTTAAGGGCTCATGTGGTCTAGTCCAGGTTCTCTCAGTCTCCAACTTGATAATATCAGCTCTAATGATCTTGTTTCAATCATGGCGAGACAGGACAATCCAAACTGTATTGAAAGGGTGGGAGTGCATCCTTTGTCAACTCATGCTCTACAAACCATCTCTATAGTTGAGCATACTAGCACCATGTTCGACCCTCCTCTACTAGCTGCCTGGATGATATCATAGCCAACCGTGCATATCTGGAGCCAGGTAGATCCCACAATCTATGTATGCAAGTTACTACCTAGAACAGAGCCTCAGTCACTAGTGGAGCAGCTGCTAATTCAACTCGTATTATCGGATGTGGTACAGATGACTTGCTCTGGATCATGCGGGCAATCAATGTCACTAATGGCCTTTCCAATCTCCTCCACTCAGTTGCACCCCCTACACTGGGGCCCCATATAGCTGCACCATAAAATAGTGTGGGCACCACCAATGTCTCAAACAACCATAATTTTGTGCGTAGCTCTTGGAATTGTACATGTGCACAATGTCTCTCTAGTGCCCCCAAAGCTGCATAGCCTCTATCCAATCTGGCATCAATCGCGGCTCTCAGTGAAAATTGTGGACCAGAAAAGATCACCCCGAGGTACACATAAGATTGTACCTACTCTACTGTCTCACCTTTGAAAATGAACCATTGTGCTGAGCGCGTCACCCAAGCCTGTGTAGTATTAAATACCATCACCTTGGTTTTCCCAAGGTTTACTGTTAGATCCCTGTCCTCACAAAAAGCTTGTAGCGCATCTAAATGTCTTTGTAATCCTTCCGGAGAATCTGCAATCAAAACTACATCATCTGCATAGAGTAGTATGGGTATCAACGCTCCTGCTAGGCTGGCTCCAAGGTCCTCCTATCCTGTTGATATACTCTGAGAGCTCATCAATGTATATGCCAAATAGTGTGGGAGAGAGAGGGCACCCCTGCTTCACGCCAATAGTACTCATAACTGCATCTGACAGCCCTCTAGGTGCTCTAACTCGGCCATCACCGTCTCATACAAGGCATATATCCCCCACTGCATCTCATGTGGTACTCCAATATCTTGTAGTCTTTGCATCAGCCTGGTCCATGGGATTGTGTCAAAGGCTTTGCGGAAGTCTACAAAGCAACAATATATCCTTTTATGATGATGTTTGCCTTCTTCTATGAGTGCCCGGAGAGTCAGGATGTGATCCAAAGTGGTATAACCTCGCCTGAAACCTGCCTATCCTATCGCTCTGTGTTCATGCATTGTTGCCCATCTGCTCAACTCCATTTCCAAGATGGATCCATATATCTTGGCCAGGCAGTGGCCAATCATGATAGTCCTGTAATTGTTGGGCATCATCGGATCTCCACTCTTAAAGAGCGGTACAATGGTATGCTCTATCCAACTAGGGGGGAATCCTTCACAAACTGCTCTATTAAACACATGCACAAGAAGCGGTGCCACAATGTCCCATGTGTACATGAAGTGCTCTCCCGCTAATCCATCATGATCCAAAGCCTTTCCATGTCCCAATCTGTCAATGGCATCATTGACCATATGCAATTTGAAGAAAGAGCAATATGTAGGCCTCGTATCCTGTGGGCACGAAATCGGTGGCTATCCTCGTATATCATATAATGACTGCGCATAGTCAGCCCAAGCTTCTGGTGCTACAATCAGTGTACCAAGCTGTCTCTCCTAAAACATCCTCCATGCCTTCTTGCTGTTCTGTCCCAAGAATAGTTGGTAGATCTCTGCCTCCAATCTAGCTAAGTAGGCCCATTTCTTCTTCCGTATTAGGCGTGAGAAGATGGCCTTGGCTTGCTTGTGTGTCCGAGTGTTTGCAGCAACCTCCTGCTGTAATTGTCTGCATCATACGACACTCATCGTCATACCAACTATTTTGTGGGGCAGTGCTGCAAGGAGGGGTGGATGATATTGTTGTGTGTGGGAATGCATACTGTGCTGACACATGTAATACCTCTGTCAAACCACAGGTGATCTCCTCCAGGGGACCATGAGGGTCTAGCACCATAATTTTGTCCCACAATGCATCCTCCATGAATTGGTATCTAGCTTGTCTCTGAAACGAAGGCCTGACTGCCCCCCTCCAGCATCCTCCTGACACAATAAACCTCAATATAGCATGGTCCGCAGCCACTCCCATGGGTTTGCTAGATACACTGAAATCACGGATCTGTGGAATTAGAGACAGCAACCCCATCAAATAATCAATTGTGCTAGCACCTCCTTTCGGGTTCTAACATGTAAGAGCATCTGAACCCTGCCAATAAGACAGACCATTGAAGATAATCAATCTGTGGGCACTCCCTAATGCCAAGAAATGTGTACCATATTTTGTCACATCTCCCAAGTCCTGTGCCATCCTATGCAAACCAACCTCCTCTGTGTTGATCTCTCTGTAGATGGCATCACTCGAGTCGTATATTGATGTCTGCCTCAAGTGTGTACGGGCATTAAAGTCCCCCACTAGCAATATCTCCCCCATGCTCGCATATCTCATAATGTCCTCATATAATGGCAAGTACGGCGACTCGCCCTCAGGTGCATATCTCGAGTAGGCAAGTGGAAAGTAGCATGCAGCTACATATAAATACTTGGGGTCCTCTCTGTCCACTCGGATCCACATGTATCTAGCTTCTACATCTCTATGAATGACATGTACTATGTCTCGCAAATCCTCTCTGTACAATACTGCTACTCCCCCAGAGCCTCTAGTCCCTCCTGCCATCCGTGGCTGTGGACGGCATACTAATTCCCATCTAAAACCTCTGACATCTAGAAGTTTTCTCCCCTTGCACTGGTGTGTCTCTATGTAAATAGTGATATCTGCATGCCTAAAGGAATCCTCAAAATAGCCTGCATCTAGCCTCAAAGAACCATTACTGTTCTATATACTGAACCTTAAAGTCTCCGAGGCCGCATACCATCATGTGGATCTCCTCTCTGTGATGATAACTCTCCCATCTCTGTACACGGCCCACTTGCCTTGTTCCCGAGCTTCAAGCACCTTTGGCATGCATTCCTTCCTATGTGCCACTTGTGTAGGAGTGAGGTCCTCGTCTAAGTAGATCTTCTGACCTTTGAGGGCTGTCCTTTTGGACAAAAATGCCTTTTTTCCCCCCATGTCCTCAAATCGTAAAATCAAGGCCTTGGGCTGGGCATCATCTTTTCCTACCCGCCATGCAGCAGCAATAGGTACACTTTCTACCCCTATCTTCAATGCTAGTGCCTTCGCATCTTTAGTGGCATCCTCTTTTTGTTCCCATCCCACAATTCTAATATGCAAGATCCGAGCCTTTCTCCTTGCCTCTTCCTCCAATGTGGCATTCATGACCTCTATTTTATTAGCTGTTACTCCTCCGTTTTTCTTGACCACTTCAATCCATGGTGCATTTTCTTTCATCTCATTGCCCACTTCTTCTGCTTTTTTTTGCATCTTTAGCCACCTCGGCCCAAGTATGCACCTCTTTTTCAACATTTGCTTTCACTTCAAGACTTGCCTCCATGGCTGCAATTGCCTCCCTGCTTTTCTGAGACTCTTTGTCCATGGCCGCAGAGACATCATTTTTACAAGCCTCAAGTTGTGATTTCAATTCCGCCATTTCCTTATCTTTTACCGATTCCATGGCCCTTGTCTCAGCATTTACATAATCTTTCATAATCTTATGCATATCCTTTTGTAGCAATACTTGGTGTACTTCCACTTCAGCCCACAATCTGGATTGCATTTCACACAATAACTGTGCTGGCATGTTCGCTTTCAGTTTTTGCATTTCAACCTTGAGCTACTTTTCCATTTCCTTCTTGGCTTTGCATACTTCGGTTTCCATCTGCTTCTTTATTTGCTCATACATTACTTTTGCTTGTGTGTGGACTTCTTGCATAATTTCCTCCCGCATGGTGCGCATCTCTGCTCTTACCAATTTGTACATCTCGTTATATACTACTTCATCAATCATCTTGGGGGTTTTTCCCAATCTCTTTGAGCTTGGAGAGAGCGTCCACCATTCTCTGCCTTTCCGGATACAAAACGTGGGGATTTTTTGTGTCTTTCCTAGTGTGTGAAATTCAGCCTCATTTGTGATCTCTGGTGTGGCATCCCCTTCATTAAGAGCAGCCATGTATGTTTCCACCGCCAGAGAGAAAGAGAGAGCATAAACTCTAGTAGGTGTAAAGCAAAGGCAAACACCGGCCTCAACCAGAGAGAAAGAGATGTCGCTGAGGGATTACCCTTACGGCTGCTCCACTAGAGTTTCTTTGGGACATGGGAGTCTCTCACAGCTTCTCTTGGAAAGGAGAGAGAGAGAGAGAGGGCGAGGGGGGGACAGGGGGCAGGGAGAGAGAGAGAGAGAGAGAGGGGGGGTGTGGGAGAAAAGGTGGAGATCCTATGTAAGAAGACTTGAGGAGATAAAGAAGGGAAGAGAGAGAGAGAGAGAGAGAGAGAGAGAGAGAGAGAGAGAGAGAGAGGGGGGGGGGGGGGAGGGGTGAGAGAGAGAGAGAGAGAGAAAGTCAACCACTTTAAAGGCTGCATTGAAGTCGTAGGAATGCACTTCCAAAAAATTCAAGAAATGCCTAATTTCTGCTTTCCCAAAATTACATCATTGCTAAGGCTACCCAGAGGGTAGGCCAAATATCTCTCAATGGAATGAAGCTCCCACTCTTTGTTCAGTTCACTTTAGTGTTCATGTGCTTGTTCTCCTTGGGTCCATGCTCCCTCAATGTGACAGCATGCTCTAACCTTGCAATCTCCCATCCTCCCCCCTTCCTCTCCTCTTCCTCCCTCCTCCTCTCCCTCCTCCTCCTCCTCTCTCTTCCTCCCTCCTTCTCATCTCATCTCCTCCTCCTACTACTCCCCTCTCCTCCTCCCTCCTCCTCCTCCTCCTCCTCTCTCCTCCTCCCTCCTCCTCCTCTACCCTTCTCCTCCTCCCCCTCCCTCCCCTCCTCCTTCCTCCCTTGATCCCCCTTTACAACCCTTTATCCCTTGAAATCGCAAAGGAGATGAGCTCTCCACTCCTCAACCCTGGACTCCTCCTAAACCTTGCAACCCTAGATGAGTCCTCAACCCTGTAACCCTCTTTGAACCTTGGAACTCCTAGTTAGCTCTCTCAACCTTATCCCCGTTCTGAACCCTACAACCTCCTCTAAACCCTCAAACTCCCATGGAGGCGAGAGCCTCCACCCGTCATTGTGATCAAGCCCTCTTTCTCACCTACATGAGTATGAGAGTTTCTTTCCATGCTTCAGCCTACACCTCTCACCAGATTACAACCCAAGGACCTGTGCTACACTTGTGAACACGTATGCTACAACGAGCAACAACACAAATGTAGGTGACCAACACCCTTGGAACCTAGACTTGGGAGAGACAGTGAGAACATTTAGGCATCGTTGTTGGGGAGGTTAGCTCCTAAAGTGAAAGACAAGCATATGTTTGCATGTGTGAAAAAGAACCCCCTTCGAAAAACCATTCAAGACACATCCCTCAAGGCAAAGGAGTGCAAAAATGCTTCCGATTGGTGCAAAAGGATGAGATTTACATCCTAAGCAAGGTTGACTTACATAAGCAAATTAATACACTAATCACAAAAAATAAACCCTTAAACCCCTCACATCTTATAAAAGCACCCCCCCCCCCTTCATTTCTTTCTCATCCATGTACAAGTTCCATCAAGCCCCCATATTTTCAGTCTACCTTGATTTTATGTCCTTCAACTTCTATCCACCACCACCACCACTTTTTACGTCTAGCTCCTCCCTTGCCTCCTCCACTTTCCATCCCCTCCATATCCACCTCCTCCATCTCCATCGCCTATCATCTCCCTCCCTGCGATCTCCACTTTTTTCATCCATTCCCCCCCTCCACCATCACCTTCTCCCTCGTCAAGCTCCTCCCTGCCCGCTCCATCTCCCCCCCTCCATCTCCACCACCTCCATCTCCACCTCCCATCATCTCCCTTCCTATCACCTGCACTTTTTCCGTCAAGCTTCCCCCCCTCCATCTCCACCTCCCCTCATCTCCCTCCCCATTAGTTCCACTTTTTTCGTCCATCCCCTCCACTAATCCCCCTACCTCTCTCCACCCTACCATCTCTCTATTTCTCTCTACATTCCCTTTCTCTCTACATCCCACCATCTCTCTACCTCTCCCTACATCCCCTTCCTCTTTCCTCCCCACCATCCCCCTTTCTCTCCACCCTCTTCCTCCCACTATCTCTCTACCTCTTTCCACCCCACCATCTCCCTTTCTCTCTCCAACCCATTCCACCCCACCATCCCCCTATCTCTCCACCCCCTTAGAAGAAAATTCTTGAAGAATCCAGAAAAGTATCTTAGTCTCTTTATGGATGGTATGGATCAAAAGAAGACATGTTTGCCTCACTCCCACCATCTCTCTATCTCTCTCTACACCCCCTTCCTCTCTCCACCCCACCATCCCCGATCTTTCTGCACCCCCTTCCTCTCTCCAAACCACCATCTCCCTTTCTCTCTCCACCCCACCATCCCCCTATCCCTTTCCACCCTCTTTCTCCCATTATCTCTCTACCTCTCTCTACACCCCCTTCCTCCCTCCACCCCATTGTCTCTCTCCACCTCACCATCCCCCTACCTCTCTCTCCACTCTCTTCCTCTCTCCTCACCCCTCATCCATTCTCTCACCCCCCCTCTCACTTCTCTCTCTCCACCACTTCACCCCCCATCATATTGGTCACCACCGTTAGAGCCCCCCTCATTGTTGCTGCCTCAGCAAACGTGACACCTCTGTGCCCACCTAGCAGTGCAGTGCTCGATGCACATGTGGCATGATGCCCGACACTACACCACCTATCTTAGAGGGCTTCCCCGCATATGCTAGTGGGCCTGGGATATCCCCACTAGCATAGGTAAGTCTCACAGCCCATGGAGGGTGAACATGCTCAACTGGCATTGTAGCTCCAAGCCAGCATCCTGAAATCTCGACATTCTAGCCTAGCATTGCAATGCCTAAGCATTCTCATTGGCCCAAACAATTTAACAGCCATGGGATTGGTTATGACAGCTTGCAAAACCTCCCTTGAGCCTCATTAAATGAGACTTTGGACTTCATGGGGTTGCAATTTTAAAAATGCTCGGTGGGCATAGGGTTGCTAACATTTTCAGTAGTGGGAGCAATGTGTGCCCTCTGAGGTGCTTCGACACTCGTGCCAATGATGCATCGACGCCTAACACTTCAGTGCCTAAGGCGCAACGTGTGAGGCCTTTGATGTCCGTGCCATCGACATGATGCTCAAGGCGCCTGAGTAGCATCCATTGCCTCCCTCTCCTCAACACCCACACTAGTAATGCCTGCCTTGATAGTGTCACTGGCCCACCCTGCACCTGCTCTGCCATGCCACGGTGATCGTCTTGTGACTATGCCAAATCCGTTGCCCAATGCCCCATGCCTGTGCACGCTCATGGGTGAAAGAGAGAGAGAGAGAGAGAGAGAGAGAGAGAGAGAGAGAGAGAGAGAGAGAGAGAGAGAGAGAGAGGAGATAGAGATAGAGAGAGTATAGAGTGAGGCAGATAGAGAAGAGAGAAATAGATAGAAACTACTCTTAGGTTAGTCAAACTAACCATAATACATTAGGTTAGGTTAGGGCTCCCCATAAAAGGGGAAAAAAGAGCCCTTTATCAAAAAATTAATCATTTTTCTCCTTAGTTTAAGGCCCTTTTTCTTGGTCATTTGAAGCCCAAATCGGACCCGTCAAAGCCCATCTTTCACACATAGTATGTGCAATCTTATTAAATACATTTACCCTAGTTTTGGACATCGTTTCCAAGGCCACTCATTGCCCCCAATGTAGGCTCATTCTCAAGGCAAAATCACCACAACTTCAACAAAATGTATTAGAACTGTTTGCAACCTTCACCCTCTAGTTCATCCATTTCGAAGGCAGTAGTTTTATAGCAATTTTGAAGATTGTTGGGAAATTTTGTCAATGTATTACTTGAAGGGAAACACTTCATTGACAATTGAAATTGTTCAATGACATCATCAATTGAAGAATTTCAACATCAATAACCAATGAAATCATGACATCTTCAAGTCCAATCACCTTGTGCAAATCAATGGACCATTCAATTGATACTTCAACCATTTCACCAATCCACTTTGCATAAAATTGATAAGTTATTACCTTAGTTGTCCTATTTGGGTCAAGGCAATAAAGGTCAAATTAGTAGTGCATTCCAATCCTTGTACTTCATTACTCTACAATAGTACATAACCTCAACAAGTGTAAAATCTCACAATGGAACCCATATGGGATCAGATTCTAAAAGGCTATAGGAGAACCATTTGATTGGTATTGCAAAATGGATGTGGAAATGTAAGCTCATGGCCTATGCTATGACAAAATTTTATACAACAATTTGCAGTCACTCATGGAGCCATGATGGGTCTCTATCAAAGTGTGTCATCTGCAAATTTTGGCAATCAAGAAAGATCAGATAAAGGGATTTGACATTGCCAAGGGTAGCTCAAAAGAATCAAGATACTATGACATATTATTTCTACAAGCTAAAAAACATATCATAGGAAGAAATATGTCACTATCAAAGCACCAGTTATTCAAAAGTTTTGTCAATTAAAGAGCAATTGGATCACTATAACTACAAAACTATAATAGACGTACATGATGCTGCAATGATGATTGAAGAATCAATTGAGAAGGATCTAGAAAGGATTGAACCAATATTAGAAAGACGGGTTTCCAAATTGAATAATGACACAAGTAAGGTCGCCTCTAACTTCGCTAACACACATAGTGCAAAACCTATAGAATCATCAAACACATTAGATAATAATGAGGGTAATTTGGCAATGGTTTCGAGAGAAACCCCTATCACTAACATGTGCACAATGGAAAGTCAATCAAGCAAAAAGAAAAAAAATAAGAAAAGAGCTAAGAAAGGTAATGTGAATGTGCAATCAAATGATGACTCAGAACCAACCTGCACAAAAGCAAATTGCCCAAAGGGGGAAGAAATCCAAAGCATTGCACTCAAAGTTGTAACACGTCTCTTGGGTGATGCAAACCCAAAGTGTGGCATTCAAGAACATCTCGATCACTAGGGCTCTTCAAGTACAACACTTCTACATAAAATCTCAAATATAGGTGCCAACCATATATCACAAAGGATGCACAAAGCATCCTTTGGATAAATCTCAAATATAGGTGCCAACCATGGAAGTAGAATTACATGAGGGCCAGGCACTAGAGGTTCCCCAAAGACAACTACTAAGGTATAATAGTTGGATCCACACTCTCGTATCAAAACCCTCAAAGGCCTATTCTTAACACATTCAAGAGGGGAGAAAAAGAGAGAATAGGCCCACCACAAGATCTGCAACAACTCTAGACTATTTCCAAGAGCATGTTCAAATAATGCACAAATTTCAAAACACTTGGCAACAACAGTTGTTGACACAGCTCATGCAATAGCTACAAGAGGAACATGATCAAAATAGAAAACTTGTTTCATGCCATGCAAAGCAAAACAATGAGATCCGAGACTTGAAAGAGGAGCTCACTCAAGTCAAACAAATGCTAGCGACTCTAGCAAATCACTCAATCAAATGGCTACCCAACAAAATGTCAACATGGAACTATCAACGGAAAAGGCACTAGTCCTTCAACAACAATGAGTATTCTTACAATCATATGTAATCCAAAAAACCAAGGAAAAAATCTATCTAGATACAAAAGAAAGATGTGCACCACTTTGTACCCAATAGACATAACATTTGGATAAAATATTAAGGTGGGCATGGATTCCGAATATATGTATAAAGAAAGTGGAGAATTCCACTATCCTAACAACAATTTCAAATATTGATAGACCATGCAATGTTCTTAAAGAAGTATGGGTACCTCAACGATAGTGTACAGAGCCTACAAAGATTGCATCTATATCCATGAAAATGGGACACATGCCAAACATGAAGTCTCCATTTACAAATGTTCCTCAACATGAATATCTCTAGCCCCCATCCCAACCACAAATGGAATGCTTTCAACACATGAAAAGAATCAAACCCAAGAGATTGAAGCAGTGCAGATACAAATCTACATGCATTATCAAAGATGGAAATATTAACAGAGGCATGCATCATTGAAGGATGGAACACAATCCAACCATCCACCTTACAAAATGAAGAGGTTGCATTGAACAGCTTCAACAAAATTCAAAGGCCAATGTGATATAAGTTCTCCAAGACACATGTTCCCAATGATTTTCTCAAGCACTCAATCTCAAAATCAACCTGCAATCCTCACGAGTCCTTAGGTGAATAGGTGTTCTTATTGAATATTTGCTTTAGGCAGCACAAGACACCCAACATCACTTTCATAGTCTTTAGGTGACAAGAGGAAGCACCACATATGATATTAATGCAAATCAGTACAAAACCAGGTACACTCAACTCAAGTTATTGACATTATCAATACCAAAAATTCACCCATGAGCTCCAAAGCCATACATGCAAGTCCTAAACCTCATCATGAAACACCTCATCCTTTACTCTCTTAAACATTCCTCTCGAAAAACAATGAATCAAATTCCAAGATCCAAGAAGACATATATTCGATATAAAAAGAATGCGTCAAGCAAAAGAGCATGTTTTTGTGAGCCAAATTTGATGCCAGACAAGGTAATCTAACACAAGACCTCTCAATATGTGCATCTACATACCATGTACAAGACAAAGACAAGAAATGCCAAAAATGAAAAAGTAGGTACACAAGCAATCTACAAGAGCAAAGAAACTTTGCACACACTCAACAACAAGGCAAGGACTACTCGATGGCACAATCACATCAAAAGAAGATACATCAAACCAACCCTAACAACCAAACAACTCCATGGAAGGAACAAAGTTCAAATATATTCCCACTCAAAGAATCAGATACCCGAGAACAAATAATCAAATCGGTGTGGGGGAATGTTCACTATATGGCAACAAGGGGCAAAAGTATAGTCTAGAGCAACAAAGATGAGATCATTGTGTATGTAGAGTAGTAGCACAGTGCCCTTGTAATATCTTGAGCTTTGAAAGATGGTATGATGAATCTTGAAGGATGAGGATAGCCAAAATCCTCTCTAGAAAAGATCCAATCATACCTGCAAGACCAAGATCTAGAGAGAGAAATACTAAAACCAGAGAGAAAGACTAAAAGCCTACAACTTTTGAGGTCCCGCCACTTTGTGGAGGGACTCGGTTCACCACTTTGTGTAGAGACCTAAAAGGTCCCCCCACTTTGTGTAGGGATTCATGAGGCTCCCCCACTTTGTGTAGAAACCCAAAAGCTCCCTCCACTTTGTGGAGGGTCTCATGAGGCTCCCACACTTTGTGTAGAGATCCAAGAGGTACCCCCAAAAAGTGGAGGGACTCTTATCCAAATGGTCTTCTACAAAAGAGGTCCCACCTTGGAGGTACCTACAAATTGTGTAGAGACCTACATGTATAAATATCTCTCAATGGAATGAAACTCCCACTCTTTGGAGTACAATGTTCAGTTCTCTTTAGTGTTCATGTCTTGTTCTCCTTGGGTCCATGCTCTAACCTTGTAATCCCCCATCCTCCCCCCTTCCTCTCGTCCTCCTCCTCCCCTCTCCTCCTCCTACTCCCCTCTCTTCCTCCCTCCTCCTCCTCCCTCCTCCTCCTCTACCCTTCTCCTCCTCCCCCCACCCTCCTCCTCCTCCTTCCTCCCTTAATCCTCCTTCTCAGCCCTTTACCCCCTAAAGTCATGAAGGAGATGACTAGCTCTCCACTCCTCAACCCTGGACTCCTCCTAAACCCTACAACCCTCTCTGAACCTTGGAACTCCTAGTTAGCTCTCTCAACTTTATCATGATTCTGAACCTTGCAACCTCCTTCTAAACCCTTGAACTCCCATGGAGGCGAGAGGCTCCACCCATTGTTGTAATCCAGCCCTCTTGAAATGTCTCCACCCATCGTTGTACTTCTTGAAATGTCTTATACGGGGACTCATACAAATAGAAGAAGACATTGAAACAATTGTTGATTAATGTTACAAGATGCACGTGCTTATTGATCAAAATCGGCACCAACTAAAAAACATGCTTTTGCAAAAGAATCCTTTGCATACACTCGGAGAAAATTTCATCACATTAACAGACCTTGATGAAGGGAATAACATTAACACAGGACTTGAATCTCAATCCTTCAAATGATGGATGAGTTTTAAAATTTTGAAAAAGCCATTATATCATTTGTGCAACAAGAAGTTTACAACAAAATTACTACATTTTGTGGAGGACTTCATATAATTTGTGGCACATCAAAATCAAGAAAGACTTGCATGATCAAATACATAACTCACAATTACATAGACAAAGGAAAATCAATTGTCCTTATGGCCACAACAAGGTCAATTGCACTAAGACTTAGCCACCTGAAAACCACTATTCATCACCAATTTGCTGTACTAAAGAAGAACAACATGTTCCATGTGTCACTTCCAATAACCGACAAAAAATACCAAGATGCAAAAAGTGCAGACCTCATTTCCATAGATGAAATCTCGATGATGACTTGCCAGATGCTAAACATGGTTGTCAAACAATTATGCAAAGCTAACAAACAAACATTACTACTATCATCTGAGAAAGAGAAACTGTTCTTGTTCAGAGAAATGGATCAACTACCACCTATTTACAAATGCAAGGGTCTAGAGAATTAGTATTGTTGAAAGTGCCATATTAATAACTTGAGTCTCTAGACAGTTGCTACCTTCTCATTTCTCCAATTGAATTCCTAAACATCATTAGAATACAACCACCCAGTGAGGGAAGCGATCTAGTACTACATAGGTAATTTGATCATTGATGAAACTTAGGTACCTCAATTCATATATGAGAATACAACTATAATATGTATACACCAAAATGACACATGCCACTACAATGAGCTCATTCTACACAAACAATTCAATGCAAGAGGCATCACAAATGTCACTATAACTTCGAATGTAGAAGACGTAATCGAGTTACAAGAATGGTTAGGGGATTTTGATTTCTAATGAATACAACAAATTACAAAGTCAGAGCAAGTATTATGATATTGAAAACATTGACTTTTCAATTGGACCTCAAATGCTGCGATTGCAATAGACATTGCATTACATACTAACAACAAAATGGGCAACATCATGAAAATCCATGTGAAGATCTTATCAGCCAATGAAAATATTACAATCAAACGATCTAAGCACAAACTTAAAGGTCAGAACTCAATATGGCATTATAAGACAGCCTTTCCAATTACACTAGCATATGTAATTACTAAACAAAAGTCACATGGATGCATGCTCAAATGGTGCAATTGTAATAGACATTGCATTACATAATACTAACAACAAAATAGGCAACATCATGAAAATCCATGCAAAGATCTTACCAACCAGTGAAAATATTGTAATCAGAATGATCTAAGCACAAACTTAAAGTGCAGAACTCAATATGGCATCATAAGCCAGCCTTTCCAATTGCACTAGCATATGCAATTACTAAACAAAAGTCACATGGATGCACACTCAAAGAAAAGGTTCTTGTTGTGATACACAAATCATTCACACTTGGACTAACATATGTCATGCTCTCTAGAGTCACAAGTCGATGACACCTATGAATCCTAAGTCAAATCATACCATTAGACTTCATCTCCATGCTGTCTAAATTTTAATTATGTAAGGCTACATCTAACATCAAAAAAATCCGAGAATTATGTAAAACTACAAGACATGAGATTTACTGCTCTTGCATTAAACTCTTTACGTAGGATCACCACTCGATCACAATCCATGCAACAAAGGATGACAACTTCAGATGAGCTATAATTGCTTCAATCATTAATGTTTCTAGCTTTTTCCTCACATTTTTTGGGCAATCTAGAATCCTTGATCTATAGATTTTCAATCAGTTCAAGAAGAAGAAAGCTCGCTTGGCACAATAGGATCAAGAAAAATCAACAAAGAGAACAAAGACATAAACATATTACTTGTACATACCACAAATGTGCCTTGCAAATTTCACTGGAAAAGAGCCTTAAGAATATATTTATGGATGGAGCTCACTACAAGATCTTAGAAAATTCATGGATGAAATTGAGCGTGACTTAGGAAAATGGAAAACAAAACATGGCAAGAAAGACATGATGGCTAACGGTCAACAACTTCTTCTTTTTGCAAATTATGTGTACTTTTTAACTTCCTAATAATCGGGGAAATATAAACCATAGAATCCAATACAAAAACATTGTAGGCCTGACAAAGTACATCATGCAAAAGATCACAGGAATGACCGATCTTGTTACTTCCACAATATCAAGGACAAAAGTTCAAAGTATAATAGATGAGCATTCAGAGGGTATTTTAGCTTTTTGCCTTCATATTGTACATTTTGATTACAATTTCAGTTTAAATGAGCTCCTTTAGATAGATCAAAAGATAGTGGATATCATCGAGAATGAGTTTATTGACATGTTTCAAAGCAAATAAGCTAAAACAAAAAATACGATTGAATGTGTAGTGGTGATTCTTGATTTTTCTTTTTGCAAACAAGTATATAGAGAGAATTTTTATATTTTCCCAACTCAAAACAAGAGCAATCTGACACCACAACTATGTACATTTTATATTCCAAAATTTAAAAGTTCATAGGTAGCAATATTTAATGCACATATGAAAGAACTCATTTTATTTCACTGTGCTACTTTGCATAGGAAATGCTGAAGAAGACAAAGAACAAACTACACAAGGTCCATATCATATATATGTTGAGATATCGAGCTCCACTCATGATATGCCAGGGTGACCGTTGTGCATTTATGTCACCAACTTGTTAGCTACAGATGCGGTTGGTACACCGCCCATGAATAATAGCTGGATGACAGCTATCCTTATCTACTCTAGTTCGTGGCTCAGTTAGTATGCCACCTTAGTTAGCTGAGTTTGGTTTGAGACCCACATATAGGGTTCTTCTATTTCTTTATACTTGAGTTCTTTTGGCTTACACAACTAAGAAGAGGAAAATTGTTTTCAGGCTCCACCTCTGTGTGTATTCCCCCATTGTGTATGTGAGAAAGCCATAAGTGAGTGAGACTCCTTCCTTCTCTCACACTATCTTCACATGGTATCAGAGCTTGGTTTGTGGTAAGGAGCTTAAGAAAGCAAACCAAGTTCGCGATGTCCTGGTAAGAGGACTAGTGTTGCTTTCCTTTTTCGAGTTTGGGAGAAAATCTCTACAGGTAGCATAGCCGGAAGTGCAAGAGTGTACTGTCTCAGATTGAGATGCCCTTTGCGGTGTGGTGAGAGGGCAGTATATGCTGCGGAATGGGGCAAAGCCCTTGGTGACTTTATTTTTCTGATTCGAGGCCATTTCGAGGCCCATTTTGAAGGCGGAAGTTCTTCGCAGGCACTCAGAAAAAGGCCCTGTTTTTGCTGTGTGACCACTGCTCTGCAGGTCAGTGAAAAGTTGCCATAGAAATTACATCGTATGCCTGTGCACAGAGATATTGGGAGTTGCAGAATCATCCTTGTTGCCTGTTGATGCAAAATCATCACTAGGAAGTGACTGTGTGGTCAAATATCACTTTCGTCAGTTTTGCAGATCTGCCTGTGTGAGGCAAAAGCTGTGTTTTTTGCAATGACAAAATATTTTGCGGTGTTCTGTAATGGCGTTTGATTCTCTTTCATAGATTGTCACTGAAAAGCTTGACAAGAACAACTTCCAAGCATGGAAGTTTAGAATGACGAATTTCCTTGTGGGAAAAGGCTATTGGGAGTTCATTACAGGAAATGAAGAAGAACTAGTTCTTCCTAATGTTCTCAATCAACAGGAAATGCAGGCATTTAAAGGATGGCATGAGAGAGACAGAAAAGTTATGTACTAGCTTTCTATCAGTATTTTGGATTCTATGATTGTGCATATTCAGGATGCAAGTACGCTAAAGGAAGCATGGGATACTTTGGCAAAAATGTACAGCACAAATATGCAAGCCAGGAAAATGCAGCTCAAGTAGGAGTTGCACAATGTGCAGAGAGAAAATATGAGCATCAATGACTACCACATGAAGGTGAAGAAAATTGTAGATGCACTTGCTTCCATTGGGTCACCAGTGGAAGATGATGATCTAGTTTCTGTGACCTTGAATGGTCTAGGAAAGGATTATGCACAGTTCTGGACATCCATTGCCATCCATGAAAAATTTCCTAATTTTGAGGAGTTGTTTGCTCTTCTAATTTTTGAAGAGTAGAGAAATGGTGGTGCATCTTCTGCAGGAGGAACTTCAAAAGAAACTGTCTTCTACTCAAATACTGGAAGAGGTAGAGACAGAGGTAGAGGAGGCTGATCTGGAGGCCGTGGTACAAATCAAAATATGCAAAAACTCAAGAAAACCAGTCCTTTGCAGGAGGACGTGGTAACTCTAGAGGCAGAGGGAGCCAAAGAGGTCGTGGTGGATGGCAGAGAGGTCAAAATGCAAACAGCAATGTTGAATGCTACTATTGTGGTAAAATGGGCCATATGGCTAAAGACTGCTACAAAAAGCAGAATGACATCATGAATGGAAAGTTGCAGCAAGGGAATTATGCATCTTCTAGTAGGCAAGGTGATGACAGAAATGAGCATCTGTTTATGGTGCAACACATGACCAATTCTGTGACAAGTGCAGAAGAAAGAAATGATGTGTGGTATGTTGAGTCAAGTGCATCAAACCACATGACAGGTCATGCAAAATGGGATGCAAGGAAAATGGAAAGACCAGGATTTGTGGACACTGGTGATGATACTACACATTCTATTATGCAGATAGTTAAAATTCCTTTGTCTATGCAGGATGGGAAAAAGAAATACCTATCTGATGTATTTCATGTCCCGAACATCACCAAGAACCTAGTTTCTATTGGTTAAATGGTTGAGCAGGGGTTGCAGGTCAGATTTAATCCTCATGGATGCTTTGTTGAGGATATGAAAAATAACGGTCGCTTGATAGCAAAAGGAAAGAAGAAGGGCAGGATGTTTACATTGGATGCGAACATATCTGAATTGAGTATAGCAATGTTTGCACATGGGACCGGTGTAGTTGCAGATATTGATATCTGGCATAAACGCATTGGTCATGTTAATGTACAGCAACTTAAATCAATGCAGGCCCAAAATATTGTTGCAGGATTGCCTAAATTCAAGGTTGCAGAAAAGCGTAAGGTATGTGAAGCCTGTCAATTTGGAAAACAGGCAAGGAAACCATTTCCTAGGCATGTTCAAGAGAGTAAGAAGCCATTGGAATTAATCCACTTTGATGTGTGGACTACTAAAGCTGCATCTATTGGAAGCTGTCATTATTTTGTCACTTTTATTGATGACTACATCAGAAAAGTTTGGGTGTATTTTATGAAAAAGAAAAGTGAACTGTTTGGGCACTTCAAAGCTTTTGAAGCTATGGTTGAAAAAGAAATAGGCTTGCAAATAAAATGCCTAAGGTCAGATGGAGGGGGAGAGTACCTCTCAAATGAGTTTACAAGGTTCCTGCAGGAGCATGGCATAAAGCAGCAATATTCATGCAGTCATACCCCACAGCAAAATGGACTTGTAGAAAGGCAAAACAGGCATATTGGAGAGGTATCCCGAGCCATGCTAAATGAAAAAGACCTACCAGATTATTATTGGGCTGAAGCAGTTGCTACAGTAGTTTACATAATGAACATGACTCCCACTGCAGCAATACACGGCATGATGCCAGAGGAGATGTATACTGGTAGGAAACCAGATATTTCTCATTTGAAAATTTTTGGTTGCATTGCCTATGTTCATGTGCCAGATGAGTTGAGGTCCAAGTTGGATCCAAAAGTTGAGAAGTGCATCTTTATTGGTTATTCTCTGCAACAAAAAGGGTCTAGATGCTATAACCCTTCTACTCGTAAGTTTACAGTGAGCAGAGATGTTGTTTTTGATGAGATGAGCAGCTGGTATAAACCAGTAAATGTGATTGATGATGTAGATGCACAAAATGGTAATGCTACACAGAATTCACAGCAATAATCACAAAATATTAGTGGACCTGTAGTGTCCTTTAGCAGTGGTTCACATACTTTGCCATGGACAGGCAGATTGAGATCAACAGAATCTCCTCAAAGCAATGCAAATAGTGGTATACAGGTATCACAAAAAGGAAAATAGAAGGTAGATCAGCCCATGTTTGATGTGAATGCAGGTCACTCTTATGTGGATGGTGAATCCAGTGGCTCAGAACAAAGCATTGATGATGAGTTGGGTATTCCTTCTGTTGTTACACCTGGAGTAAGGAAGACCAGGGATGTTTTGAGAGCAGCTGGTAGTGAGCCTATTTTGCGCAGGTCTACCAGAGTCAAGTATCCTGTGGATAGGCTGAAATATGATGGATTTACAGCCATTCACTATGCATATATGGTCAAAGTGATACAGGAACCAGAACCCACTTCTTTTGAGCAAGCCATGGGAAAAGAAAAATGAGAGAAAGCCATGGATGAAGAAATGGATGCCTTGGAAGCAAATGCTACATGGAAATTGGTGCCTTTGCCTAAAGACAAGAATGCAATTGGCTATAAGTGGGTTTATAAAGTGAAGCACAATGCAGATGGTTCTGTGAATAGATACAAGGCAAGATTAGTAGTCAAGGGATATGCACAGACATATGGCATTGATTATGAAGAAACATTCAATCCGGTTGCAAGGATGGCAACTGTAAGAGCAATCATTGCTATGGCTACATCAAAGGGATGGTATTTACATCAGATGGATGTAAAGAATGCCTTCTTGCATGGTGATTTGCAAGAAGAGGTGTTTATGGAGCAGCCACTAGGTTATGTTCATGGTGTTCATCCTGAGTTTGTTTACAGGTTGAAGAAAGCCTTGTATGGCTTGAAGCAAGCACCTAGAGCATGGTCTGACAAGATAGGACAGTATCTTGTCACTATTGGCTTTTAGATTTCCAAGGCAGATTTCTCACTTTATGTGAGAAAAACAGAGAAAGGTATTATGCTGCTTGTCATTTATGTTGATGATTTGATCATCACAGGTGATAGTGATGAAGATATCCTTCATGTGAAAATGCTATTGAAGCAGAAGTTTGAGATGAAGGATTTGGGAGAGCTGCATTATTTCTTGGGCATTGAGGTGATTAGATCGCCAAGTGGGATACAGCTCTTGCAGAGGCAGTATGAATTGGACATGCTATCTAAATATGGGATGACAGGCTGTAAGCCTATTTCAGTTCCTTTGAGCAGAATGTGAAGCTGAGCGCAGATGCAGGTGAGCTTCTGGAAGACCCTACTATGTACAAATGCATAGTAGGAAGTTTGATTTATATGACTATTACCAGGACAGATTTGAGCTATGCTATTGGATTGGTAAGTCAGTTTATGCAGGCTCCGAGAAAACCGCATTTGGATGTGGCTAGATGCATACTCAGGTATGTGAAGTCCACATTGCAGTATGGACTATTTTACGAGGTTGGGGTTCAGATACAGTTGCATGGATACACTGATGCTAATTGGGCTGGTGGTATTTCAGATAGACAATCTACCAGTATTCTCTTTTGGGAGTGTTGCAGTCACTTAGAGTAGCAAGAAACAGCCTACAGTTGCCTTGTCAAGCACAGAGGCTGAGTATAGGGGTGCAACAATGGCTACATGTGAGGTAGCTTGGTTGCATAAGCTACTCTATGATATGCATCAGTCTAC
The DNA here is from genome assembly GCF_047967505.1 of Dipteris shenzhenensis. Taxonomy (NCBI): domain Eukaryota; kingdom Viridiplantae; phylum Streptophyta; class Polypodiopsida; order Gleicheniales; family Dipteridaceae; genus Dipteris; species Dipteris shenzhenensis. The sequence continues at coordinate 46,484,058 of NC_141613.1, read as the reverse complement.
AGATGGGCCAGTTGTCATTTATTGTGACAACATGAGCAGTATACACTTGGCAAATAACCTAATCTATCATGCTAGAACAAAGCACATTGAGGTGCATTATCACTATGTGCGGGAGAAGGTTTTACTAGGTCTTATTGATCTAGTTTATGTCAGCACAGAGGATCAGGTAGCTAACATATTCACAAAGGCATTGGGTGCAGAGAAGCTGCGCAAGTTCAGAGACATGCTTGATGTGCAGGAATTAGGATTGAGCTCGAGGGGGAGTGTTGAGATATTGAGCTCCACTCATGATATGCTAGGGTGACCGTTGTGCATTTTTGTCACCGACTTGTTAGCTGCAGATGCGGTTGGTACACTGCCCATGAATAATAGCTAGATGACAGCTATCCTTATCTACTCTAGTTCATGGCTCAGTTAGTATGCCACCTTAGTTAGCTAAGTTTGGTTTGAGACCCACATATAGGGTTCTTCTATTTCTTTGTACTTGAGTTCTTTTGGCTTACACAACTAAGAAGAGGAAAACTATTTTCAGCCTCCACCTCTATGTGTATTCCCCCATTGTGTATGTGAGAAAGCCGCAAGTGAGACTCCTTCCTTCTCTCCCACTATCTTCACAATATATTCATTGCATTGCTATAGGAAAAAGATAAATTGGACAAACAAGTAATCTCAAAAAATGTCTTGCACAACATCGAACTAATCCACCTCCAAAAATGGAACATGATGTCAACAGGTTCAAACTGTTGACACGAACTTCGAAGCCAAAGTCTTAGCCACAATAGATATGCTATAAGTAAAATTCATAGTAGAGCTCCATACAATAGATTCAACATATAACCTCGGTAGCAATCCATCTTCAATAAGAAAATATTACTTTCTCAATAAACATAGAGACATAATCTAGTGTAATTAGATAGAAGTCCAATTTTGGTACATGTGATGGACTCCCAATTTTGAACTACTATTACTTTATACTTTTCAATGTGAAGGGCTTTCCATTTTGAACTACTATTACTTCTTCATAGACATGCAGCACTTGAAAGTTTTGTTACTTTAGTAACTCTTTCAGTTTCATGATGTTGTGTTTGCTAACAATTGCAATCAATTTTTAAATTCACTATAGAAAGGATTCTTTTTGAATTAACGTAATTCTCAAACATCCATGAATTACTTCCATGCATTGCATAGGTACTTGCTTGGATCTAGTTTCTTTTACCTCAATTGCAACTTATTTGTGTTTGTATTTGTCATGCCAAGTTGGAAAGTCGTCTCTCTAGAAGTGCTCTTTGCATGTGAAAGGTAGGTATAGTAAGCAAATCTCACTATAATGGTTCTTAGGGTCCTTGTTTTTGTTGTAATTGTTGGATTATACAATCTTTTTCCATATTCCTTTTATAGTCTTATGTCTAGCAAAGGAAGCAAGGCAAAGTTTTCCAATGCCGCTATATGATGGAGGTACTTGTTTAGAATGTCATAAAAAGAAATGTTAATACTTGATGGATCCATTTTTTCTAATTATATTCATCATTTTTGGAGTAGAGTGCACTCATCGGGGGGGCTTGTGTTGATATACAAAAATGCCCTAGTGCTACAAAGACAAGTAAATACTTGTTGCGCACTAATGTGCTGTGCATTGAGTTGCCAGCCTAGCATATCCACTCATTCATTGGGGCACTTGTTTGCAAGCACTGTGACAAAGCTCTTTTAATAGCCTCAGTCATCTCTTTGTCAATTTTGGTAATGTAAGAAGTGTAGTAGGATGTAGCTCCATGTGGGTTTTTAAAAAATTTTACGTTTGTGTTTACCTCCCAAAGTTTTGATAGGGTTGGATTACAATTGTTTGTGAACATGTCTTTTAGGTGTCTTCTCAAGAGCAATGTTGGTTGTGAGGTGCCTGCATGCAAAGCCATCAAGTATTCCTCTTCAAAAATAACCTGAGTTGCTTGAAGAATTCATAAAAGTCAAGTGGTAGTATAGATTTCTCAAAAAAAACTCTTGATAGGCATTTGAAGTTTTCGTTGAAAGAGGATATTCCTAGGGGGCAAGGGTAGCATGATTTCAACTTTGCACATTGTGGATAAGGAAGCCAAATCTATAGTTTTAATTGCACTTTTGCATGTCTTCCTATGCTTGTGGGTTTGGATATCTTGGTATGGGAGCCCAAGCTTTGAGATGTATGTTGGGATGTATTGATTAGCAAATTGTTCTATATCTTGGTTGGTAAAAATTCCATACATAGGTGCACCTTTGATCCAAAGTAAGCCATGATCGTGTTGTCTCCTCTTATTTTGAAATTTAGTGAGACAAAAAAGAAGTCTACGATGTTGCCTAAGATTGTCAAGTCTCTCATGATTAAATTTTTCAGAGCTTGGAATTTGTGGACATAGTATTGTGTTGTAATGAATGGAAAGTTCCAAATTTTAAGGGCTAGGTTTGTTGAGCCGAAGGGTTGGAGCCATTTGAAGGCTATGCAAACAATCTATCAAAGGGATTAGAGAATGTGACAAAGAAAGAAGGGGGTCCTAATTGTCTGACCATGGCAAATAGATTTTTCTTGAGCTTGTGCCTGAAATTCGTGGATGTTTGTAGCTAAACAAAGCCATAGTAGCCATTTTGGATTGGAAAAGTCTCTCAATGTTTGTGTCAGCCAATGCATCTTTTTGTGTCACCTAAGTTTGTTTGACCTTTGCACATGCAAACCCACATGGAAGATAATAGCTGTTGAACCAAGATTTTCATTATCTTGAAAAAACAAGTTCTAAATGAAAATAACAAAGTGTCAGTCTTTGTTGGATAGATCGCATTTGGCTATTTGTTGCTAGTAAGATGCTCTTACAATTAGGTTGTACATGCATGGTTGCCTGTAAAACAATGTGGCAAAGGATAACTCTTCATAGAACCTTGTCTTTAAACATACTCAGAAGCCCCTCAAAAGGCACAATGAATATGGGGTGCTCTTAAAATCTATAACTTGCTAGCTCGTGTATGTTCTAGGCACCAATGTATCAATTTGTTATTCCTCTTGTTGTGAAAAATCAATTGGCTTGGTTTGTGCTTGAGTGTGATGGCTAATTTCCAATGCATGTAAGGTGGATATGTGCTGCATCCAAAGTAGATTTAGTTGCACTTTGTCACCCTCATAAAGAGGCATGTCAAGCAATTCATGCAGTGCTTGTAGTGTCAAGGTGGGGTGTACAATGTCTCATGTAAGTTGCACGTGTTGAAGTCTTTGTTTTATTGCCACCGTGACCTTAGTATCAAATGCAGCTAGACTACTATGCTCTATCCACATCAGAAAACACATTAACAACACTACTTGGACTTTGCAAGACAATTCACAAATTTGTGCAAAGGGGATTTGGACTGCTATAAGACATACCTCAATGGTGTTAAGTCTAGATATGTATTTAGTCTTGCTTGTCATTGCCATGTCTTTGATGGAGAGGGTTTCTAACTTTCCTTTTAGCAACTATTTCAAGTAAAGAGAACAAAGGCCTTTGTGTTTTAGTCCCACATTTTTATGGGTCACACCATGTTGCTACAAAAACATTTTGGTTGTGGCATTTATAGACTTTAAGCTGGAAGAGAATGTCAAGCAACCACAATAAAGACATGGAAATCTAGGGAAGTCCTCAATTTTCCTTGCATGCAATTTTCACATGGAGCTTGTTTCTCTTTTCTTTTTATAAAACTTGATACTTGGTGTGCTCGTACACCACTTTGTTTTGAGTTAGTGCACAATGTACTCACCTTTTGTATCTCTCTAATGTTTTCAACTTGATCTTCACAAAATAGATGTTGCCTCCTCATGGCAGTGATCCTTATTCTATATACTTGTTGGTAAACCCCTACAAAGTGTACTTTTTGTGAGGACATTTTGCATCATACATGTTTGCAATGTCTTTTGTAGATAACGTAGGAGATCGCATGATAAGGCCAAGGAGTTCATTGTCATGTTCTTTTTTCCAGGCAATGTTTGGCCGTTTACTAGGCATTGGAAGCAATGAAAAGATTGTCACTCTCGTAGAGGCATCTTGTTTGTCAAGTATGACAACATGATTGGTATCTGTTGTGTCAATTCTCATTATTAATAGTTGTTGCACTTTGCTCCCATCAAAGCACAACAAAGTGGTGACTACATTGTTGAAAAGATTTGAAAATCTTGCAAGATAATCCACAACTAGAGGATGTGAAGTGGAAGCATTGTGAAAGAGTTGTGTCATCTGCTCTATTGAAAGCACACTGCAATGCATGTGGCTAGAGCTTACAGCGAGGCAAAGCATGAGAATTAGCATCATGAGACACTGAGATGTGGTGAAAAAGGATCTCAAAGAGTAAGTCACAAGTGTGTGGTGGGAAAATTTTGACTAGGCACTTCAAGAGCTTTGTATTAAAAGGATTTTCTTTATCGAAGTTGAAGTCTTCTTGAACATGGTATTCATACAAGTTCTTCTTGAGATCTATTTGAGAGTGCTCTCAATGGAAGCTGAATAGAAGAGGGTGAGAGACAGGGAGAGCTAGAGATCCACACATGTTTGGTGGGTGCAAAACACCCTAATCTTCTATGTCATCCATATATATGTGTGTTTGAGTATTGCACATAACTAGGGTTAAGGCACAGTGGCCTTTAACCCCCACAACCTACCACTTAAAGGCCAATGTGACTTTAAGGAAGAACAACCAGTGAGCATACTATCCAATTCCCATCGATACACAACAATACTCAAACTGCTGACTAGGTAGACTCTTCGTCAGCATATCTATAGGGCTATCATCTGTATGAACCCATCTGTATGAACCTTGACAAGCTCTATGTACTTGTCCTCAAGTACCTCCATGATGAAATGGTACTTGACCTTAATTTGTTTGGTATTTGCATGAAAAATCGGATTTTGTACCAGCTGAGTAGCACTCATGGAATCACTATGCAATGTCGATACACTTGTATGAATCCCTAAATCTCCCACTATCCAATCAAGCCATATAGAATCCTTGGAACCCTCTATGGTTGCAACATACTCGACCTTTGTTGTAGACAAAGAAACACACTTATGTGCTTGAGACATCCACGACACTACACCACTTATAAAGATAACATGTAACCAAAAGTGGATCTCCTGCTATCCACATGCCTTGCATAATTTGAATATGTGTACCAAGTACATGCATCTCTCCTCTACCAAAGCAAATGCATATATCCTTGGTACCCTTCATGTACCTCATGATGCATTTGACTGCCTCCCAATGCCTCTTTCCTAGATTAGCCCCATATACCAACTAACAACAACCACTGTAAATGCAATGTTCGGTCTAGTAGCTATCATAGCATACATACGACTCCCAATGGTTGATGCATAGGGAACCTTGGCCATCATGTCCCTCTCCTCATCTGATTTGGGACTATCTTCTTGACTTAGTTTCACATATGGAGGCAATGAAGTACTTTTTACCTTCCCCTCCCCCATATTGAAATGCTCCAATACTTTTTTAACATACACCTTCTATGAAAGCCAAAGGAGTTTCCTACTCCAGTCATGTGTGATGTGCATACCAAGAATATGACCTGCCAGTCCCAAATCCTTCATATTAAAGTCCTCATGCAACTTGACCTTCAATGCATCCAGCTAATAATTGTTCTTGCTAGCCAAAAGCATATCATCCACATAAAGTGCTAGGAGTATCAAGCTATTATCCTTAGCCTTTTTACTATAGAGGCAGTGATCAATCTCACTTCTTTTGAAACCTTGGGACCAAATGAAAGCATTAAACTTCTCATACCATTCTCTAGGTGCTTGCTTAAGGCCATATAGACTCTTTTTTAGCTTGTAAACCAAATGTTCTTTACCCTTTTCTTCCAAGCCTTTCAGATGTACCATGTAAATTTCCTCATGCATATCCCCATGCAAGAAAGATGTCTTGACATCCATCTGCATAAGGTCCATATCCTCTGCTGCCACAAGTCCAAGTTTGCATCTAAGTGTGGTCATCTTCACAACCAGAGAGAAGATCTCATCAAAGTCCATCCCCTTCTCTTTCTGGAACCCTTTAACAACCAAAACGGGCCTTGTACTTAGGCACATCATCACTTGTGACCTTCATCTTGTAGACCCATTTACATGGCAATGCTTTATTTTGATGTGGCAAAGAAACCAATCCCAACTCTTGTTCTTCATGAGTGAACTCATCTATGATTGCATAGCATGCTCCGGCTTGTTGGGCTAATCCTTGTGCATCATAGTCTCTCTTTGTAACAAGAGGGCTCCCCGCAATCAGTAAGCATCACATAGTCTGCCCTTGGAATAGACCTATCAAGCAGTCTAGACACTCTACCTGATCTTGTTAAGGGCATTTTAGCTTGCTATCTCGCCTACGTATCAGCCACATTTGTTCATCATTTCCACCTTAGATGATCCATCATTTGCCCTTGATTGTGTACCTATGGGAGTACGTGGTGGCACCATTTCTCGCACATTTAATGCATGGATAGCTTGTTGTCTATCAACATATGAGGGTGGATCACATCCTGGAAAGTGATTCTCCTCATTTCCACATCCTTCATTGGTGTCTTATGCATCTTCTTCTCATTGAAGACCACATCATGGCTTCTTAAGATCTTCTTTGCTTCTAATCCCAGAGATGATAGCCCATCTCTCCCCTTTCTCCATAACCCAGAAAGATGCATTTCCTAGACTTAGGATCTAGCTTCTTCTGAAGCTTTTTTGGCACATGTGCATATGCGTCACACCCAAATATATGCAAATGAGAGTAAGAGGGTTCTTGCCACTCCATGCCTCTTTAGGAATACCACCATCCAAACTCCTACTAGGTGATCTATTGATCACATGCACTCCAACCTTCATTGCATTAGCCCAAAAACCACCAGAAAGACTTGCATTGGAAAGCATACCTTGCAAGTCTTCTTGAATGGTGCAGTTCATCTTTTCTGCAACTGGATTTTGCTCCGGAGTATGAGAGGATGTGAGCTCCCTCTTGATCCCATGTGTATCACAGAAATGTTGAAACTCATGAGAGAGATACTCTCAACCATTGTCAGTCTGTAGGCATTCAAGCATTCTAGCTGACTAACTTTCAACCAAAGCTAGCTATTTCTAAAATACCTAGAACACATTGCTCTTCTGAGCTATAGCATAAGCCCACAATTTCCTAGTTGCATCATCATCAATGAATGTCACATTGTATTTAGCACCACCTAATGACTGTGTAGGCATGGGACCACATACGTCTAAATGCACCTAATCAAGCTTTTCATGCTCTTTCTTTCCCCTTCTTTTATGGGCTTATTTGGTTTGATTCCCAGAGAGACAAAGATCACAAAATTCAAAATTAGAAAAACTCAAATGTGGTACATAACCCAAACTGCATAAGAGTTTCATTCCATTCTGGCTCATGTGTCGTAGCTAGCAATGCCACAAAGAAGTACTTGGCTGCTCGGTTATTGCAACAACATGATCAGACACCCCTAATACATGTAAGAAATACAATGTCCCACACTTGTCACCCCTTCGCAAAACCATAGAGCCCTTTTGAATTTTCCAACTCTAAAAACCAAAGGTGGTCTGAAAAGCAGTATCATGTAGTTGACCCGCTGAATGAGACTCTTGGTCAACTTAGGCACATGTCTCACATTTTTTTAAAAAAATGTAGACCCATTTGCAAAAGAAAACTTTATGTCACCTCCTCCCACTATGTCACATGCATAGTTATTTCCAAGATGCACACAACCTGTCTTTCCACTATCATAAAGTGGAGAACCATTCCCTATGGGGAGTAACATGGAATGAAGCACTAGAATCCAAAATCTAATCGTAGGAATATGCATCATCTAAAGTGGTAAGAAACTCTGCAGGTATACTAGATATGAAGAGAATTTCATTGTCACTATCATCAGTGAGACGATTGCATTGATCTCCTTGATATTCACTTTTCCTTTGTCCTCCCTTGGACTCTCTTTCTTCTTATTTGCACCCCAATTTGCATTTTTTTTCTTATCCTTTTGCTCTCTTTTTATCTTGTAGCAATACTTTTTCATGTGGCCCTTCTTGCCACAATGGTAACACTTAATGCTCCATGCTCTAGATTTGCTAGGAGACTTTTCCCTTGAACTGTGATATTCCCCTTTGCACATTTAAAGTTGCATCCTACTTGTTCCCATCCATAGAATTTCGCCTAATCTCTTGGTCCAACAAGCTACCCACAACATCATCAAACTTTTGTACTCCACCAGATGCAGAGTTACTGTGACAGCTGTACGGAAGGTATCCCATGAGGATGGCAATGAACACAAGGGGAATATTGTCTTAGTCTCGGCATCAAAATTCAGCTTTTGAGCCTGAAGCTGGCTGAAAATAATATTGAATTCATTCAAGTGAGAAGCAATGGAGACCCCTTTCTTCATTTGTAACTCAAACAGCCTCTTCATGAGGTAAACTTTATTAGTAGTAGTTTCCTTCTCATAAGTGGCACATAATTTCTTCCACAAATCTTCTGTAGTCTGCTCATATGCTAGTGTGAAATAAACTGACTCTGCAAGATGAAGTCTAATAGTAGACTTTGCTAATGCATCCAACTCATTCCAATCATCCTCAGACATAGCTGCAATCCCTGCCAAGGGTTTAATCTACTTTTTTTGAATGAGCACATCCCTTATCTATTCTTTCCACAAAGAAAAGTTTGTCCCATTAAAATGGTTGATGAATAAGAGCAAGAATTGCCAAAAGCACCCCACGAAGAGCCACAGCAACTCAGACAATCTACTAGGGAAAGCAGACCTCCAACTAGATTGACATATGCTATTTTATTGAGTGAAAGAGATTTTGTACATAGGTTCCTTCAAATGTTTCTTTGAGAGTATTTCTTGTGAGAAAGAGAAAGGTCTCCATTGAGAGATGGAGAACTTAAATCTCTTCCACTACTCCAACTCTACAAGTGGCTGTACTTTTGTGAATGAGGTTTTAGTGTGTGAATGCATCTCTTGTGTTTGGAAAGAGTCCCTTATAGCAAAGCTGAGCTCTGAAGGGCACATACAACAATAGAGAAAACTATATAGACCATCTAGAAGCATCAATAGCCACCTCCAAACAGCTTAACCACACACAACCCACAAGCCATCTACAACAACATAGAAGTCGCCAAGATTCTGCAATGCCCGCCCCTATCAAACTAACAACTGCCAATCCAAAATTGTCAAAAGGCAGAGGAATGATGAGGATTAAACTCTGTTGCCTCAGGTCTAGCCTGCCAGATACAAGCTATTAGAACATCAAAACTGCCACACTCAAGCTCTATTGCTTCACTTTATATACGATAATGCATCTCTCTTTGGCAATTGCTCCAAAGCACATCTCTAGCTGCTCTCAGGCTTCTTCAAAGGCTACTACAAGCACCTTCTATGAAGAGACATCACCATAGCTAGAGCTCGAGCTCTTGCCTTTTATCCATAGTCATGCTTGAGCTCACCATTGCCAAAGCAGCAAGAAAAACTCCATTCCTATTGTAGCAAATGCTCCTGTGCCTCTACCAAGGACCTCCTAGTGTAGCCCATGGCCAAAGCTACATTCCAGCCCGTCATCCCGATTGCCTCCATTCAAACAACTAGCCGCCTCCTACATGCATCTATGTCTCCCAATAGCTAGGCTCTCTAGTAGTAACCAACTCATCTACTAACAAATGCTTTGATGCCCACAGCTCCATCACACATGGGCACATGAGCTCACAATTGCTCTCAGGCTCTCAATCGATATCAGCAATATCTGCAAAGGCTCTAATGGCTAGGCCACGCTCATGATAGCCATCTAGGTCCCACGCTCCTCCAACCGTGCAACAATGGGTTGCATCTCCATCAACAGTAGATGGCTAGCCATAACCTTTGTAGCGACCCTTGTTGAAAACTCTCCACAGCAAGGCTCTAAGTCCAAGTGACTAGATACAAAAATGTTACTATGGAGATAAGGATAGGCTTGGTTAGTGAGGCTTGGTCAGTAATTGGCCACGTGGAAGAATGCCACTTGTCAACCATGTCATCAAGTCTAGTCATCAATGCCATGTCATAATAGACATGTCAGCAATGCCACCTAAGCACACAGTACCTTGCTAAGAACTGGTTTGTAAGCAGCATGTGACTCCCTATGCCACCTCATTAAAGACCTCCTCTTCATAAAAACTTTAACGAGCCATAACTTGCAATCCAAGAAGAATTTGCACACGCTCCAAAAAGGAAAATTGATAATATTTTCAAGCTCTATGCACTTGTCAAGTCAAAATCATTGTTAGCAATTAGATACTACCATTAAAGCAAAACAAAGCTCATGGTAAGACCTTTGCAACAAATGCTAAAGCAACGCATGAATGCAAAAAACATGCCAAAAGCATGAGTGCATGAGATGACCATATCACAAAATATGGCATCCACACATAAAGCTGTTCTCAGCCTCTCAATCAACAACAATGATCTCTACAAAGGCTCCAATGGATAGGCCATGCTCACGATAGCCACCACGCTCCCAAGCTCCCATGCTCCTCCAACCGCATAGCCCCATGGGCTATATCTCCATCGAATGGCCGGTCGGCCATCCATAACCTATGCAGTGACCCTTGCTAAAAACTCTCCACTGCAAGGCTCACGATTCGAAGCGACCAGACATGGAAAGGTTACTCTGAAGATAAGGATAGGCTTGGTTAGTAATTGGTCATGTGGAAGAATGCCACTTGTCAACCATGTCATCATAGACATGTCAGCAATGCCACCTAAGCAGACAGTACCTTGCGAAGAACTAGTTTGTAAGCAGCATGTGACTCCCTGTGCCACCTCATCAAAGGCCTCCTCTTTATAAAAACTTTGATGAGCCCTAACTTGCAATCCAAGAAGAATTTGCACATGCTCCAAAAAGGAAAAGTGATCATCTTTTTGAGCTCTACATGCCTATCATGTCAAAATCATTGTTAGCAATTAGACACTACCATTGAAAAAAAACAAGGCTCATGGTAAGACCTTTGTAACAAATGGTAAAGCAATGCATGAATGCTAAAAACATGCCAAAAGCATGCACAAGTGCGTGAGATGACCATATCACATAACATGGCATCCACACATAAAGCATTAAAGGAACAAGAAGAACAAAGAATCATGCATCAAGCTACATCAAGCAAAGAACAAAATGCCATCGACATCAAGCATTGAGAAGCAACAACCTTGCCACCTTTATCCCACATGTTTTTAAATCAATCCTGACCACCTGTAAGTAGCCATGCAAGCACTCTGGGGAGGTATTGACATGTAAAAACCACACTTGATAACCTTAAGTAGCACGGTATGCACTAAGGGGAGGTGATGGATTTGTAACTGACATCTGACCACCTTGTAGGATTATGGCACCAAGGGGAGGTGTTGAGATATGGTGCCATGTGCACATAGATTAAAGGCTAAGGTATAGTAAAGGAATGTATTAAAGTAGCCACCCCAGGATGTGGATCCATTGATCTGAGGATCAAGGACATCCACAAGGAGAGATGTGGATCGGAGGATCCCACAAGTGTTGACTATTGTAAAGGCTCTCTCTATATAAGAAGCCTATAATATATTTTTTATTATATACACATACACTCAAGATTTTGTTTATGAGTCCAAGCTAATCTATCATGGAACCTAATTGACTTGAGGTACATGTCATGAGTAATCTTTACATCATGTTTCCACATAGGTTCCATCCACCTTAGAGTACTCCATAGATCCTGAGGCACACATGTTTTCACAAGGGGCAGCGTACTTTGAAGACGTAGTTGACAAGACAAAATAGCAAACTACCATGAATAAAGAAATGGAAGCTTTGTAAAAGAATAATACTTGGGAATTATGTGACCTTCCACTAGGAAAGAAGGCTATCGCAAACAAATGGGTATACAAAGTGAAGTACAATCCACATGGAAGTATTGACAGATACAAAGCTAGAGTGCAAAAGGATTTGCACAGCAATATGATCTTGGACTTATACACTATTGTCTTGGAATTGAGTTTTGGAGAGATTCAAATAGCACCTTCATGAGTCAGCTGAAATATGTTGATAGTCTCTTGAAGAATTTCATATGGAAGATTGCAAGATTGCAGCCACTTCTAGGGAACAGAGTTTGAAACTTACAAAAGATTTAGAAAAGCCTACCCTCAATGAAACGTACTATAGGTAGCTCATTGGATCTCTTATATATTTAACTATCACACGGCCATATATTTATTATGCACTAAGCTCATTAGCACAGTTTATGGCAAATCCAAAATAGTGTCACTGGAATGTAGACAAAAGAGCCTTGAGATACATCAGAGGTACAAGACAGCTTGGGATAGAATAAAAATGAAGTCATCCAAGGTTGCATGGATACTGTGACAATGACTATGCTAGAGATCATGAGACCAGGAGATCGACATAGGGATATGCATTTTTCCTTGGTCAAGGTGCTATATTATGGTTGTCAAACAAATATCCAATGATATCGTTGTCTTCAACTAAAGCAGAATATAGAGAACTCACTACAAGTGCATGTGAGGCTATATGGCTCAAAAGACTATTGTCAGAAACAAACTTCTTTGATGAATCAAAGCCAACAACAATATACTATGATAATCAATTGGCTCAACATTGGCCAAGAATCCAGTCTATCACTATAGGACCAAGCACATTGATGTCAAAGAACAATTCATCAGAGAAAGTGTGTTACTTGGTGACATCACACTGTAGCATTGTGATAGCAAAGAGTATATTGCAGACATCTTTACCAAACCACTCAATAAAGAGCTTTTGAAGAAGCACTAACAAGCCCTTGGTTTGACACAGAGGAAGGAAATTCCCATGAAAGGGTTGTGATGGAATGCAATGCTCAGTCCTTCTTCAATTCCCTAAAATCATCATCTTGAGGGAAGGCCTACTTCATGATGTTGATCTTGAGGGAAGCTATTGAGAAACAATGCTCAACATCATGTGATCATATGTGCACATCACTAACACATATAGAGTGCTTAAAAGGAAAGGGTAGATGCCCTAACCCTAACCCTAAAAGCATTTGTATATATTCTACAATTTCAACTAAATCTAGTGTACCATTAGTCATTTGTGGTGTGCTCTCTAGCTGTGCCCTATCTCCTCATCTCCACTCTTCTCCTCTCCCCTCTATATATTTTGTCAGCATGTCCAATAATTTTATTGACAGTCAAGGAGAAAGCAATGCATAAATGCAACTTGCCCAACATTAGTTTTCCACGAAGGAAAACTCTACACATAAGACGGTGCCACCATGCCTTAGCCAATAATACGAAATGCATCCATTAAAAGAAAAATGACACCACCTTCCTTGGCCAATAGGATTGCACAATGTTTCTAAATACTTACAACCCTAATTTTCCCATTCACAACTCTCATACCTTTGCTTAGACCTTCCCCCCCGGGCAAGCCAAAAATATTCAAAGTTCAAGTAATGAAGTCGCAACTATAGTTAGTATTTGTATATATGTTAAATGAATCTTGATTCCACCATTGAGCCCTTTTAGCATGTTAGTCCTTAACAAGCTTCATGTTTAGCTACCTAGATATGGGATATACCTAGCAAACCACTTTAGTAAATGATTCCTTCAGTAGTTTCATGTTTAGCTACCTAGATATGGGATATGGCATATACCTAGCAAATCACTTAAGCACTTTGCTAAAAAAGTTTTGTGAGTGGGCTAATTGACCATATAGTCAAGGATGGGAGAGAACCCAACCAGCTTTCTAGACAAGTAAACATAGCCAACTAAAGAAGTAGAGTCAATAGGTGAAGAAGATTTCATCCAATATGATGGTATGAGGGTTGATAAGATTACAGAACAAGAAATGGTTGATGTGGTTGAGTCTAAGACAAGGGACATTGGATACAAGGAATTGGTCAAACAATGTTTGATGTTGGTGTGGCAGAAGGGTAAAGCTGCTTTGGTGGAATCTGATGCCTTAAAGGGGGGTAGTCAATAGAGCGAGCAAGAAAAAGCGAGCGGGCCCAAAAAAGCGAGTGATCTTTTCACAATCCCTTATAGAGGTAGCCAACATAGCTCTGTGAAATCCACTATTTGGAAAGAATCTCCAAAATGAAACTTAACCTACTTTCCATATTTGGGAGATAATGAAACTTAACCTACTTATAATTATCTTGATAATGTAACTTGGACTTGGTAGCATAGGAGAGACTAAAGCAACTAACACTTTTCCAACAACTCAATTCTCATATCCTTCAGTGAGTCTGTTGACGATGACTTGCACAATTTATTGATATTTCATAGTCCCTCATATGGCTGGAAGTTGTATATTCATGCCTATGAGTCTCACTATATATGCATGTCAAAAGCTTTTATTGATTTGCTTTCTCTTCATCAAGATCCTAGGTATTCATTTGCCTCATATAAAGTTGCAAACATATCTCACGCCTTTTTTAATGTTTTCATTGTATTTGACTATCCAAGCACAACATCTTGTACATTTTGCTTTCTCAAATGGTAATTGTATTTGTCCTTCCTATCCCATTTAAATTGTGCATGTGAAATACATTGTGTCTATGAAATACATGTTTCTTGTAGTTGACATGATTTGGGTGTCAAATGACCTGTATACAAACCCGATGTCAAAAAGTGATGTTTTGGACTAACAGTACAAGAAAAGATACAAAATTGATTAGAATTATCTCAATAATGTAACTTCCAATATGTGTCATTAGTAATCAAAAGAAAGTGAAGCGTCACTTCAAAACATGGGCTTGCATCACATACACAACAATTCTTCTGCATTCAAAATGGGTTTTATTTTCCTACAATCAAAACATCCACATTGCTTGAAATTATACTTAATAACATTAATACCACTTCACCCATATGTGGGAGAACCCAAGTGTCATTTGAAAGCATAGGAATGCATAATACATAGAGAAATATTACCGCATTACTGTTAGCTCACCCATATGTCAAGAAACCCAAGTGTCATTTGAAAGCATAGGATTTCATAATACATAGAGCAATATTACCATATTCAAAATGGGACTTCTTTTCATAAGCATCACCAAGCTCTCATCAAAATGGTCTCTTAAATCATATTCTACTCCTCTTGACACTCATCATCAACAAAGTAAATGCGAGCTCGTGGCCTATCTGAATGCCTCTCATCATATCTTCTTTCAGTTGATATGAATCTTCCATTTCTTCTGCATAGCATGGTAACAAACTACAATCAAACATACATTTGAAACCATAGTAAGTCAAAACGTTAAAGACACAATAACAACAATCCAAAAATATCCAAACATCATTAAAGAAAGATCTAAGTTTAGTACCATACTAATCATCATATGGATTTGTGATGGGGTCCACTCTATCTTCATCCCCATTGCCATCATGCTCTGACCTCACCCGTTTCCCGGAATGGTCTGCTACAAGTGGCTCAACAATGGTAGCCATAATACTGCTATCTGAATCAAAAGAAAAACAAGGTCTACCAGTTGCCTGACAAGCACGCATAAGAGGAGTTGTGCCACAACCCATCTCCAAAACCAATCCTCCTAGAACACATAAGAGAGACACAAGGCACCCAACAAAGTAGCAACATCGCTCAAGTCCACCTCGCGCCATCTGAGAAGACATAGGCGCTATTGTCTTCTCACTGAGAGGCACATAGTGAGTCCATAAATCAGAATAGCGGATCAATGGAAAGGTTTTGAAATAGTGGAACACTCTCTTTGAAATAAATTGATGGAGTCTTCTTAGCTCTACGTATTAGAGCCAACATAGATGACTGCATCTGTGAATCATGCATAGAGAACCACATACCAAAGAATGACCTTAGCCAACAAGTATCATAGCATGAAAGACTACATGTGACCACACATATGGAACACAAATGAAATATATGATTTTGCCATCAAAACCTAGCATGCATACTACATGTAACATGGCATCTATCAATCCCACATAAAGTGACACATTAAAAAGTTCATGAATGTAGCATTACAACACACCATGCATGGAATTGTAGCATACCTTAAGAGTTATACCATGGTATTTACAGCATCCATGTGGAAGCTTGTCATGAATGACTACACGTCTGACAACTTCCAAGCCTTGAACAAATGCAAAGTGCTCCATCCACGAAATACAGTGTCCTACAATCAAATGACACTATCTCATACAAGAAAAATGGGAATAGAGGACATATAACAACAATAGTGCTAGATATTGAACCTTACCTGCCATAGGACATATAACTGCCAGCCAACCACTATCTGATAATGAAGCTGTTGCAACGGCAAGCCCATAACACACATGGTCCTCCAATAAGAGGTTCCAAACTAGGATGGGTCCTCTCTCATCAAGTGGAAATCCAGTGGGAAAGTCAACCAATATAAAATCCACAGCCCACTTAATCTTCTTACCCAACCGCATGTAGTCTCGATCAGCAGGGCTAACTACATTCATGAAAAACTCATGCAAAATAGTATACTTTTCATTTTTCTCGGAGTGTGAAAAGTCCATGCCCATGGTTATGTAATCACCCACCATACAAGCATATAATGGAGTGATACCACGAGTCGATAGACTATCCGGTGACTATGCCTTATGAAATACATAATGTTGTACTAACTTTGTGATAGATTGTGAACCTACATGGAAAATTTATATCAAACACAACCAAAGGAAATTTTGAAACACTGATAGCAAGAACAAAAAATAACTAGAACCTTACTTGCATGCTCCATTTGATCCTTATCTTGCCTTGGTGGACTAGATGGCTCGTCATCTAAATGGATAGGAAAGAATAACGTTAGTATACTATTCCAAACCCTCATCATAAACAATATTAGAAACTCAACATGTATGTATATTTCTTACCTTTCTTTTGAGCTTGTTCTTGTCTTTGTGCTTGTGTTTTTGTTTTTCTAGAGCTTCCCCCCATTTTATCCTTACTTTCTTCAATGTCCTTAGATGAAGCATATTTCTTGTGAAAGTCTCTCTCACGTACCAAGACTTGTTCCTTGGGGAAGTCTATCCACCAAGGACAATTTGCAAGTTCCCATTGAGAGTGATTGTGCATGCCAGGAGGATACATACAAGCAGCATGGCCAATTTCCACCCAACTCTTGCACAAATTTGGAATCTCTAAGATCTTTCTCTCTCTTACCAAATGAGCAAGATACCTACAAATCAACAATCACTAATTATTTGGACCTCCTATATAAAGAAAGGTTCACAAAAAAATTGAGACAAATAAAAATGATTGTCAATTCAATGTTGTTATAAGCTTCACAAAACAAATAGAAAAGCACCATCATGAAAACTAAAAGGGAGCCCTGTAGACAACCCTGTGAGCGGCCATGTACAACTCAGAGAGACCGTCTGCTTTCTTTTCTCCCTTACTCTCAATCTTTGAATCCTTTGATCATAGAGCTAAGAACAAATGCTTTCTTCCTTCTAATTTTATGTCCTCCATGTACTATTGCATTGTGTAATCTTTTGGTGTCTCTAAAGGAACGCCCATGGTTGTTACAATCCTCAAGTCATCAAGAACTTTCAAAGCCTGGGTCTCTACTTTCTCAAGAAATATCTCTCCATTAATCCATCTACACAAGTGAAAAACAAAGTATTCACACAACTAAGACTTATGGCACTTCTATAATACATACTAACACTGCAAAATAAGTTTATTTATGAAAGGAACAACTCACCCTCTATACTCCACATCCCCCACAGGCATGAAATACATATCCCTCATTGGTTTGATAGCCTCCAACAAGGAAAGAAAAATGATTTTTTTCTCCAATCTCAAATCAAACTTTGCTATGAGTTGCAGCTTCTCCAAAGTTACACAAGAGTCCAGACCATCAAATCACAAGGCAAATAACTTTTCCAACCAGGCCTCACCCAAGCTTGGATCTATGTAATTTAAAACCTATCCAAGCATTGCATGTTAGATGCATAAAATGATTTAAAAATGTAACAACAAGAAGAATTAAACTCTCACCTTTCCCATCCTGTCAGCAATTCTCTTTTGAATCAGGAAGCGTTGCTTTCCTTCAGCTTCTGTTCTTTGGTCTATAGGCATCTTTGTGGATATCTTATCAATTGCTTTTTTAAGCTTTGTATTGTACTCAACCTACACAAAAGATTTCCTTTTATAGAAAGAAAAGGAATGAAAGAGAATAAGCACCAAGAGAAGTGTAGCATTAAACCTGAAAGATCAATCTTGCAAGATAGCCTCTTGTCATTGGAAATTAGGGCCTTTTTCCTTTACTCTCATGAGCCCTCCAGTTCTCTATGGATTTTACTTCATTAGGAGACAATGATTTCATAAATATCGTAGGATCACACTCATAAATGTTGTGTGCATTTATGAGTGTGTCTCGGAGGCTAGGTTTGACAATGGCATGCTCATTCATACTACAAGATACATCAAAAGATTAGTTCGCTTGTACAAAATAAAAATAATGAAGGTAAAGAATTATACAACACAAAATAATGAAAGAAAAAAAGGTATCAAAGTACTTACGAATTCATACGCTGTAGGCCAACCAATAGAGCAATCTCACTTATTTTTCTAGGATCAATTATCGTGCAAACCACTCTTATGTGTCATTTTTTGTTTGTAGGAAAGATATCCTTTATAACACTCATCCAAGCAGTAGTCCTATGATTTCCCTCCCAAACAAAAAACATCCTTCTTGACATAAATTTAAATTCATGACTTGATAGCAAGTCATTCTCAAACTCTTCATCAACATCTCTCCAAGTGGGAGACCACCTCTCCATCATATCATCTGTCACTACTACCTCCTCTCCATCACTTTTGAAATGGACACTATGAAAGATCCTTTCTCTGGAAGGTAGCCCTCCACTTTGAATGCGTTTTTTAGTGAAGACACATCATCACGCAGTCCTCGTACTCGTGCATAGGGGATCAATCTACATAATGGAATGCGAGGACAATGATCTGAATCAAGCATCCTGCATTTTCCAATCACATCACCTTCTCCTTCCACTTGCACTTCAGTGTCATCTAATTCAACCTCCTCCAATCTTGGTCCTTCATCTCTTAGAGCAGAGGATGTATCATGCTCAGAACCTGCTGCACTCCTTGGTTCTTCTGTCCCACCTACTAATGATTGGGCAGGGGGATCTATTTTCTTTCCTCTTGCTAACTTTGGAGGCAGAGCCTCTTGAGGCTTTTTACCTTTCCTTCCAGTCATCCTGAAATGAAATACAAAAATAACACCTTTTCATACACTGGTCACATATGAAATGAGATTGCAAGACAATGAAAATCTAATCCAAGAGCAAATATAGCATAGCAAACTATAGAAAAAATCTATTGTTCACAGCACATGCTATTCTTCTCCAAAACATTCTATGAAGATCAAGAGTTTAATGTGAGCGCAACTGTTAAATTTTTTAAACACTAATCAGAGACATGTTTACACTATCATTTTGAACACATGCATTTAGGATCTAGTTTATCTTAGAACCAACAGTCAAACTCCTATACTATTAAAGATACATAGAGCTAATAGTCAAACTAATATACTATTATTGATACATAGAGCTAACATTCAAACTCCTATACATAGATGTGTATAAAGGAATATCTAAACATATTTATTTATCTTTATACACATGTCTTTATTTATCTTTAAACACATTTGTTTTCACATATTTATGCATATGTATGCATATCCTTTTCTATGTACAAATAAGAAAACACATGTAAATAGTTTTATGTATGCATGTATAAACTTATCTATGTATGAATTTATATCTACATATACATACATAAGCTCTCAAACTCTCAACCCCATATAGCACTCATTTGCTAATGGAAGAGACCGCATCTTCCATGCATATGCTTACATTTACAACAGACTTCCATATATACATCTTGACATTTTCATACATGACATATGGACACAAATAAATGTACAATAAATGTATAACACACATACATGTCTATGAATACTTAAGCATGTCTATTTATGTACATGTATCGTGTAATACATGTACATGTGGCGATCTTTTGGGGGATTTCTCCAATATTCCACAAACTCTCACCCCCTTCCATAGAGGACTTTCCTCAATCAAGGAGTTCCTCCTTTAACTTGAGGCATGATTCAAGAATATAGATTAAAAGCAAAAGCATACAATGTGTTGGCAAAATCATCCTTGTGGTCAAAATAACTCGCAGAATTGAAAGCTACATAGATGACATTTATGTCGACCTTATATCTACTTAACTCTTCCTCTTTGAGATCTTATGTCCAAAGAGCATTCATATATAATAAAAATCTTAAAATGTACAGGTTGAATGCAACTGTGAAAGCACACATTAGTAGTGTGCATTTTAGTGCTATTTCTACCAAAATGGACAGCACATCAACACGTTGTCCATTTCAGTGAAAAGGGCATATAAAATGCTACCCCAATACAAGGCCACTATTGAGCAAGAGTTGACACAAGATGGCTTGACATAGTAACTTTGGGATCTGGAAGCTAACTTTATTTTCAAGTCACCATGCAGGTTAAGTGTGGGAGCATTCTTGATCCGAACAACCAATCTTATTGTAGGAAGACTGTTGCAATTGTGGGAGCATATCAATGTCCTAAACTGTGAAGCTCTTTCTACCAAAAAAGATAGTGCATTGACACGCTGTCCATTTTGAAGCAAAAGACATCTAAATGCCACCCCACTGAAAGCCTATTATGAAGCTCGTTGATGCGCTGCCCATTTTGGTGTCACAAGAATCAAAATTTCCTTCTTTACTCAAATATGAAGGTGGTACATGAAAGATACAATGGAGGATTTAGATATTGAAATGGACATCACGTCAACACGCTGTCCATTTCAATGGAAAGGGTATCCAAAATGCTCCTACAAATGCTTAACACAATTTCGAAATCAATTTGAGGATGTGAGGAGAAGAAGGATTCACAATTTCAAAATCAATGTGAGGTGCATAGACAAAAATCGATGAAAGTTTTTAGTATACCCCCAATGCTTTTTAGCATACCTCCTTTGACATGATTCTGATCTACTATCCATGAGAAAGGGCAGTGCGTTGACGTGCTGCCCTTTCTCATGAAAAGTAGATCAAAATCAGAGACGCGCTGCCCTTTCTCATGGAAAGTAGATCAAAGAGGACCCAATGATTTTGATCTACTTTCCATGAGAAAGGGCAGCGCGTAGTATTATCCCAATGCTTTTTAGTATACCTCCTTTGACATGATTCTAATCTACTTTCCATGAGAAAGGACAGCGCATCAACGCGCTGCCCTTTCTCATGGAAAGTAGATCAAAAAAAGAGATGATTTTGATCTACTTTCCATGAGAAAGGGCAGCATGTCAAAGGGCAGTGCGTTGTCTCATGGAAAGTAGATCAAAAAAAGAGATGATTTTGATCTACTTTCCATGAGAAAGGGTAGCACTTCAATGCGCTGCCCTTTCTCATGGAAAGTCGATCAAAAAAAGGATGTGTGTAGCTTGATTATTGTGAAGCTTGGAATTCCTGAAAACAAAAGCATGGGCAAGGAGCGTGTACCTTGGTGGGAGAGAAGGTGGAGCATGGAACGAGATCAAGGGAAGATCAAGAGGCCAACGACGATTGCCAACGACGACTGCCAACAACGACGACTACAGCGGGGGATGCAATGCTCAATCCCATAGCCTTGCTCGCCGATGGAAGATGTGGACAGGGAGGAATGTCCCCCCGAACATGCAGGCTAGAAGGAGCAAGGAATGGCCCCTCAGAATGAGGTTGGTCCCAAGATCCAAGCTCTCCCATGGGTGGAGAATGGACATGCAGACAAAGAACTCAGAGAACTCAGAGAGGTCCCTAGCTGCAAAACAGAAAACGAAGGCGAAGCGGAAGCGGAAGCGGAAAGGGAGGGAGAAGAGAAGCTAAGGTAAACAACTTCAGTGACTGCTCGCCTTCAGTAAACAACTGCTACATTCCACACGACCAATAGCTACATTCCACACGACCAACAAAAGAAGCATCAGTAACTCCGGCTAAATTCCACACGACAAAGCTTCAGTAACTCCGGCTAAATTCCACACGACCAACAAAAGAAGCAAGCGGCTAACAACAACAGAGGCTTCTACGACCATCAAGCAAGGCACCAGCAGGTGTGCCCACAAGCTCCTCAAACCACAAGCGCATTCCATCGACTCAGACCTTCAACGGAGCTCCAAACGCTGACACACCCCTGACGACTCCTTTAGCGCAAAGCCTTTAGGAGAGGGTGCTAGAGGAGCAAGGAAAGCTACGGCGAGGCAGGCGAGGAAGCTGAGCAAGCATCGACGAAGAGGAAGAAGAGGAGGACATCACCGACGAGGGAAGCTCAATCAAGCAACCTGCAGTAGCAGCAGCAGTAGACAGAGCAAGGAAATAGCCATAGCCATAGCCAGAGCCAGAGCCAGAGCCAGAGCATCATCTGAGCTCCCGTCCCCCTTTGTCCAAGGCTGGTGCCATCGTCGTCGTCTCCAGCTAGCCCGGCACTAAGGATTCTGTTCGAGCGCGAGCACGAATTGCTGGTGCAATGGCAGTGGCACCTCTTCAAGAGCTACGTGGAGGAGATACAAAAATCGATGGGGAGGACCTTGAAGAGCTATCTGTGCAACTACTGCTGGAAGAAGCTTGGCTATGGTGAGCAATGGCAGAAGAAGCTTCATTTCGACAATGGCGAAGACAAAGATGACAATGGAGACGATGACTGAAACTCAGAAGAGCAGCTCACTCTCTAGGCCTTCACGCAAAGCCTTCAGCACCAACACGATTCCTACGTTAATGCCAAGCCTCCACCTACAAGTGGCTCTACAGTGCCACAGCCCGCGACTCCATCAATGCTCGTGCAGCCAGTGAATCTGACTCCACGACCACCCAACGGCCATCTGCAAATGTCCAGTAGATGAGACCTCCAAACAAGCAGCTAACTAAGGCGTACCTCCATCAACCGAAGCGGAAAGGGAGGGAGAAGAGGAGCGGAAGCGGAAGCGGAAAGGGAGGAGCGAGCGAGGAGCTAAGGTAGAGAGAGAAGCTAAGGTCGCCCGCGAACCTTATCTTCGATTTCGTTTTAATAGAAAAATCGCACTGTTCTGAAGGATGAACTATGGAGAGAGAGATGGAGAAGAGGAGTAAGCATGCGATGTCGAAGCTAAGGTCACCCATGAACCTCTCTTCGATTTCGTGAGAGATGGCTTCCCTCCTTTCTCTTATCTTATGAATTCAAACAGGATCAGATACTGCAAGCGACCACAATGGAGAGCGCCAGTCAGTTTGCATGTTCTTCTGGTGTAGCGAAGGCTGCTCGCATGGATCAAGTGCTGCTTGCATGGATCAAGATGTAGGTGGCGAGGCCGAGGAGGAGATGAAGAAGAGGAGGAGGAGAAGCTATGAAGGAACATAAGAGACTTGCAATGGAGAGAGCTTGCAATGGCCAACGCTATTGTGTAGAGCTGTAACGTTACAGAAGTGGCAGAGCTGTAACGTTAAGAGCATTTGTTAAGATCTTTTTCTGTGCCAATGTTCCTCTACTAAATCTTGACTAAACTTGATTCTGTTCATATTGACAGAAGGTAACGGTACATATTGATTCGGTTCCTTTCTTGTTGATCCAACTAAGCTTTTGGAAGAACTAGACAAGCTCACTGGTTTCTTGCAAGTTCACTGAGTAGAGAGGCTATTGCATTCCCCTATCTTTCGGGAGATATATGACAATCATATCTCTTACAACAAATTCAACACTTCATGGAAAATGAGTACAAGGGAAAGAAGAACTAGCTGGATGGGAAATAAGTACTTGGAAAAGAAGACCTAGTAATCTTTCATGGCCTACTTGTCTCCTGGCATTTTAATGAATGTGAGAGCCTAGTACACTGAGCATACTGAATTGCACTATGTACAGTGCAGTGTACATTGAGCATACTGAATTGCACTATGTACAGTGTAGTGTACACTGCATATACTGTACACTAGTGCAGTGTCCACGATAGCCCATCTTTGCAGCCCGTCTTTAATAACTGCGATCACAGCCAACCTTGCATGACTAACCCATGTGTTACTAACTAATTCTGTCATTACTAAAATTAACATTCTTACATGACTAGCATTTCATGCGTAAATGTATGCATTAATTAATATTCTAGTTTTGTAGGCAATGATATTAAATTTTTCCTCTTACCAGATTCGTGTTTGCAAGTTATGGAGCCTTTATTCAGATTACCATCTTGTGAAATGATTACCATTTTCATGGAAAAGAAATAGGATATTATGAACCATGTCATGGAGCCTTTATGAAGATAATTGTAACAGCGTCATCTAACTCGCCACCTTTCAAAGACATAATTTCTTCATGTCTTCTCTTCTTTTGTCATCTCTTCCTTCTATCAACATCTTCTCTTCCGCTGCCATGTCCTCTTCTATCAACCTCTTTTCTTCTATTTCCATCTCTTGTGCTTCCATTTGCTCTTCTGATGTCACCTCTTCTCTAGCAATGTCATTTTTTATCACACTCTTCTACTGGCTACATCTTCTTTTGTAAATGAAGAGCCGCTAGCTATTCTAGAGCTTCGTCTTCTTTTGCGCTTGCAAATTGATGAAATTATTCTCGTAGTGGGTGGCGCTAATCCTTTAGTGTTCATTTGTGCATCTAAAACATGCCTGCATCTGTGTTCATTTGCTTTGGAGAATCAGAAACATTGTCCATTCGTTATGACACTCCTTTATTGGAGGTCTCCCTAGTAGATCTCAAGGAACACTTTCACCTTGCGGATGAGGAGATTAGTCTAGATCAAGAAATTAGAGTGGATGACATTGCCATAGTGCTTCCCTTGCTGGACTTGGAGGATGGTCAAAAAGGGTATAAGATCAATGGAAAACAACATTCAACCTTCAGAGTTGAGGTGATAAGAAGGAAAGATTCTCATAGTGACTTTCAAAATGCTGAAGTGAATAGTGTTATTTCACTTATAGAGAAGATGCCTTTGAATAGTTCTTTGCATGTTGCATTAACTTCTGCAGTTAGAGTTGAGAAGGTTGATGAACTGCCTAAAACTTATGATGGGTATGTTGTCTTTGAACTCCCCCCTTTGCCTGATGGATCTCCAATGTCTGGAATGGAACAAAATGCCGATGGTCATGTATGGACAAAATATTCAACATGTTCACAAGACTTTTTCAATGGAATTGTAAGGATGAGTAGATGTTCTGGATACTTGAGATGCTGTAACGTTCATTGTCCTTACCTTAAACGAATGGGAGTTCTGAATGATACACAATGGAAGGGAAAGCTTAGGAAGCCACCTGTGCCTGGTCCAATTGATCCAACCTTGGGATCAATTGTCTGCAAGCATTGTTTGGAAATCCCAGAGTGTGTTTATCAATGCAGTGCTATCATATATTATTGCTTGCCTCATGAAAGAGCGAAGACGACAAGATGTGCTCTGCATGTTGGGTTCCATGACCATCCTGTTGAGAAAGGAAAAAGTTGTGCAAAGGAATTTCTAGTGGATGATCTTGTTTCAATGTGTGCTAGGGTAAATGCAAATTCATCTTGCAAAAACGTTGAGGTCTCAGTTACACAAGACCTTATGATGGATATGTTGCTTGCAAAGGAGGGGGTTGCTATGGAACCTCTAGATTACCAACAATTTGAAGAGGTTTTGGATACAATCACACCAATGACACAAAGGAGAAGGCTTCAGAGAATAGTGCAGAGTGCAAGATGTGATGCTAGAGGAGGAGATGGTGAAATGGATTCAATACTGGGTTTGAAAAAGAGATGCAGATATCCATATGTGCAAAGTATCTTGTTTCCTGGGCAGTTGCAAGATGAACAACAACCACATATTTTCAAAATGTCGACCATTGGTCCAGGATCAGGGGTTGAGTTGGTGAATCGAATGCGGCCAGGAGGTAGCCTTGGATCACAATGGGTGCATTTTGACCACGTCCATCGAGTAAAAGGATGGTCAACTATGGGTGCTCATGTGTATGACCCTTACATAAGGGAACTCTTAACAATAGCTATATGTGAATTCAAGGTGGAAGATACCCATGCACAAGTGCAATTCTGGAAGCTTTTGAATAGTCAGATGGAGAAGAATGGTTTTGAACCACCTGAATTCCGAGGATTCATGGCAGATGGAGTAGGAGCAAATTGGCTTTCTATCCGCATAGTTTACAATGGTGGGCCTAAAAATGTAATGGAGGGTAAAGAAAGGACTTGTGGTTTTCACTGGGAGATGAGCATGGTTGAGCATACCAAAAGATGCATTAAGCCACAATTTCAAGAGGAGCATAAGGTTCTATGTAGGAAATGGAGGGAGGCAATGACAGCTGCTTCTACAGATCAATGCAAGAGAACATTGACCTTGTATTGGTCTCCATTGCATGTGAAAGAGGGTGAGTTTCCAGCACTCCACACATGGTTGGCTTGGTGGGATGTTAGAGTCAACCAATGGGGGGGAATGTTTTTGCAGCAAGAGAAAAATTCTGGGTTTGTTCCTACAGTAAATCTTTCGGAGACAAAACACTCTAGCATGAGAGTAGCACATGGGTATGCAAGACACATAACATTGTATGAAACTTGTGCTGCAGATCTTGCAATGAGTGTCCTTCAGAGTGCTCACTATAATGCCTTTTTGAATGGAAAACACTTGGGTACAGGTCCAAATTTGGATGTTCTATGACAAAGAATACTTGATGGTGGTGGATCTAGTAAAGGAGATAGAAATAGGCTTGTTGATTTGTCACACACTGTGATTGAAGAGGCTAGGTTACACTCTCCAGAGATGGATAGACCGATGACAGAACTGATGAGTATGAGAAGAAAGAGGAGTTCTACATGTTCAACTGTGGTCCATGCACTTGATAGTCATCGCCCTGAATACATCACTGTCACTACAAAGAGAATGATTGCAAAAAGACAACTTGATTTTTTAAATCCGACAAACCAAGGAGTTTGTAGAGAGGCAAACATTCATGATGCCAATTGGGCAATTAGGAGAACTGAAGCACATAGTGTTGTCACATGCTTTGGTTACTTGATAGAAAGTTGGAGACGGTGTGGGGCAATGATCAATGCGCTTGGTAGAAGTGCAAGCAATGGTGTGCCAGCGCCTTGCTTTAAGGGAAGAAGGCAACATTCCAATGGATTGATAGAACAATTTGTTTGGTTTTGCAATAGTACTGTGACCCATACATGGAAGGTGGATAATTCCATTCACGGTGTTCCTGGAAACTCTCTAGGTGTGTGGAAGGTTGCATGTGGGACATCAATTACTGTGGATGACAGGGAGACCCTGGTAAGGGCAGGATTTGTATTTGAGACTGATGATGCTATTGGTGTCATGAGCTTCCCATCTCGTATGCAAAAAATCTGTACACCAAGCCATGTGCGCCCATCTCGTTGTGATGGAAAGCTTGTGTCATGGAGAACTAGGTTGAATAAAGAATTCAAAGAAAGGATAAGCAAGGCAGTTGTAGAGAATGGGGAGGTTGTAAGAGAGAGCACTATTATTCCAAATGAGGTGCATCTTTTCCACATTCATACATCAGGTTCAATTTCCAAGGGGCTAACATACTGTGTCTCAATTTCAGAATTCCCACGTTGTACATGTCTTCATTTTACTCAAAGGGAGACAAGTAAAACTCCTTATATGCCTTGCAAGCACATATACTTTGTGTTCATTGTAGTGCTAGGATTGAGTGATACAGTGCATTAGTTTATGCATCAAGTAGTGTTGACTAAGATTGAGTTGTTTCAAGCACTGGCTAGAAAAAGAAATCCATCTTCCATAGACTAGATGATGTGAAAGACATTCTGTTGTTCTTTGCTGAACATGCAGATTATAGAGGTAGGGATCCTTCTATGTTTTTGTAATGGAAGTAAGGATATACTTCTGCAAGCATTAGAGGCAGGATATGTCAGCCTTTAATGTGAATAGTAGAAGATGCAATAGATGTAATGTGCTTTTTTTCTCTACATGCCTTCCATTTTTTGGATCAGATGTTTGGAAGATGTACTTCTGCAAACATGGAAGGCATGATATGTACATGTAGAGTATGAGCACGTTTTGGCTATATTCTACTTACTCCTATGTTGTTGTCTCTCCATAAGGATTTCAGTGTGAAAGTAAGGAGAGAAAGGTATTTAATATAATGTGTAGGCTACTCCTTTTCTTTGGATGGGTGTATGGAGGAAGATACCAAGTATGGGTAGGAAGGATATGTGTAGCCTGATATTTGTCTTCATGATGCATGTATGGAATATGTAATCATATAAGCATGGTAGGCATGATATGTAATGTAAAACTTGTGTGCAATGTTAGTTCTTTTTCAAATCTCATATTCAGTACCACTATGTGTTTGTTTGCCAAATTTATTGTAATGTAAATATATGAGAAGGAAGGAGATATGCAATTCGAAAAATGTGCCCTCTAAGTAGTCTTTGTTTTTGTGAATCATATATTTTATATACTATTGAATCTCTCTCCATAATGAGTCTAATGTGATAGCATGAGAAGGAAGGAGGGAAGCAATATCATTTTGGGGCATGACTCCTCTCTCCAATGAAATTTGATTAATCATATAGTGGATCAAGGGCTGCTTGCTTGCCTGTTGTTTAATCACGCTCGCTTTATTGAGCGAGCTCGCTTTTCCTTGCTTGATCTTTGGTAATACTCCCTTGAAGGGTGAGCTCTCTCTTGAGTCTTAAATGTGTTGAGTTTGGGGTGGTGGATTCTAGCTAGGTGTCACATCTTGTCTCAAATGTGGATGATTTGATTTCGTGTTGTTGAATGTCTATGGGTGGTGAAGATGAAGTCATGCTTTAAACTCCTTGTGATGACTTGCATCAAAAGAAGCATTGGGGAGGTTGGAAATGTTCCCAAGGGTCTCATTCTCCAATAATGGTTCCTAAATGCATTAAGGTGCATAGTATTTGGAGTAAGAAGGTCAAGAGGTTTCATTTTTTTCATGATGCATACAAGGTTTTGCCACAATAGGATTGAAATTTTTGGGGGAGTGGATATCTGATTACCTAAGTTGTCAATGGTGGTCATTTTGTCATGGAATCTGACAGGGATGTTGTAGTAGGGGGAAGCAGAGAGGTTTCTTAAGAGTGATTTGTGAGGATAAGGTGATCATCATACTATTGTAGGAGATTAGGTGGTGGGAGGAGGATTTAATTTGGCAAATGTTTTAGAATCTAGGGTTTGATGTGTTTGTGAATGGCTGTCCACCGAGAATGAATGAAGTAGGCATGAATAAAGACACAAGCATACACTAAGCACATACAAAACATGTGATCATTCCTTCTTCTTTCATCCCTCTACCTTGACGAATGTCATTTATTAAGAGTGAGAATTGGATAACATAGAAGGCTATGCTAACTTAGGAAACAAATATATGAGGATTCCATCTCCATTCTTCCCTCTATCTTGATGGATAATGTCCATAAAAAATGGATGAAGTGAACATGATGGAGGCATAAGTATTTTGATCAGTTGACACTTGCAAGTGTGGGGTTGTTTAGGGGCTTGGAGAGGCATCTCTTGATAGTTGAGATCTCCTATGTGCATGTTGTGTTTAATGTAGTTTGTTGTATGCTCCAAATAGGGCTAATGAGAGTGTTGAGTTGTAGAAATCCTTTGGAGAAATGATGATGGCGTAGAATTGGTCCATGCGGGGAGATTGGAATGACTGAGAGAAGTGCCTCTGGGTCACATGGTAGGAGGGATTTTCTTGTGATGGAATCTAAGGAATGGGAAGATTTGGTGCTATCTTGGGAGCTTGTAGATTGTGAAGAGGTCAACCTTGTGAGTTTGAGTGGGTTTTCCTAGAACAATAAGAGGAGATCCAAAGTTTTGAGATCTACTCTATATCTTGCCTCTCCACAAGTAGGACACTCTCTTGCCTGCTTATGTGGTCCATGTGGATGAAGGCAATAATAAAGGACTACTACCTATTCAACTCTATCTTATTAGATCATTTACCTCTATGAAATGATGGTTATTCATTCTTGTCATGTCTAGTAGATCTTTGGATATACTATTCAAATTTGATAAGAAGCATCTATTAAGGAATTTTGTGCTTGTATTGTGAAGATATGAAATTATTGTCGATCGTTAGGGGGTTAATCCTTACCTACGGTGCGATGGGATATCAACGGTGTTATGAGGTGTGTTGCACAATGGGATAGGGGGTTTAAACTTGCTAAGTGAATGGAGGTAGGTAACATGGTGTTGAGTGGAGAGAAGTTGTATGTGGACCTTATAGAATTTCTAAAGGACCCAATAGTGGGCAATTCGATTATTGAGGTAGATGAGGCTCTGAAATGTGTGGGACTATGAAAAAGTTGATGATGTTAGGCTGAACAGTAGGAAAATCTTGTTGGAAAATGTGATCATCCCTCTCATTTCTTTTTCCACATTGTTAAAATAAATCATATTAGGAAGGTGGTGGATCAGGTGTGCGAGATAACAATGGTGTCCTAGTTACTAGTTTTAGCATATTTTCAACATTTTGAGGAAATACTTGGGTCAAATCGTAGCCTAGATATAATGATTGGGAGCATAAAATGTATGTAGTGCTCTTGAATGTGGGAAATTGGGTCTCTTGGGTCCAATGTTTTGGGCTAGCTAGGCCTTATCTGTGAAAGAATTGTGGAGGCTTTAAGTTCTATGGAAAAGGAGAAATCTATGAGCCTAAATGAATTTCCTGTCAAATTCTTTGTGGCCTTTAAAAATGTTGTGAAGCAAGATCTAGTTGAGATGGAAAATGAAATGGTTCATAAGGGGTCACTCTCACTCTCTAAGGATGGAATGCTTGGTGAAACTTTTCCCAAAGTGACAAAGTAGATTGAAGGTGGGGGACTTGCATCGTATTACAACGTTGAATACTTCTTATAAAATTGTAGCTAAGGCCCTAGCTTTGAGGATCAAAGTAATATGTATGTCAATGGTGAATAGAGGTTTGTGAAGAGATATCTTTGAAAATATTTTGAATGTTTTATTTTCTCTAGATTTGGATTTAACCTAGAGAAATAGTATGATAGGATTCAATGAGATTACATTGGTAGGGTTTGATGTAGTTGGGAGTGTCTTTGTTGGGATGGTTGTGCCACAAGGCCTAGCCATGGGTGCTATCTTGCTTTTGGTACTAGTATTATACCATTAACTAGATTGCTCAGGAAAGGTCTTGGTTGACACCAGAATTGAGGGTTTGAAGTTGATATATAAAATGCAAATCTATTCACAAATGTTTTTTGATGATATAGTTGCCTTATCAATTGCATCACAAGATAAGGTCAATAATTTATTTGGAATGCTTTAGTTATTTTGTCAGGATTTGGGGTGGGTACGTATCTTCCCTTTACATGAGTGTGGGTGGAAGGGAGGACTACGAAGAGGATTTTCCTATGTGTAGTGGGTCAGTAGAGGGGATATTGTGAGGCATTTGGATGCATTGTTGGGCATGGTCTTGTCTATGAGACAATAGTTTGACTGGTTTCAAGAAGAACTAAGGGAGAATTTTTGTCATTAGCATGGTATGTTTTTGGGGTGGAATGCTTGTTTATTGTTGTCTGCTGCAACAATTTATGTGGCCTTGGTGTGCGGATTCAAAAAGTGTCATGGTTGGATCATTATATGGGTAATTGGAACATCCATAGTAAGAGATGCCATGTGTACATCATGATGATTCGGATTCAAAAAGTGTCATGGTTGGATCATTATATGGGTAATTGGAACATCCATAGTAAGAGATGCCATGTTTACATCATGATGATTCAAGTCAAAGACATTATGGTAGGTATTCCACAAATTATTAAAGTGGTAGCCAAGAGGATTCCCTCAAATGAGCTCAACTATCTAGCATCTGTAGACTTCCCCCATACATAGAAATTACTTATTGACTATAGGAGGCTCCAAAAACCTACCCCACTTTGAGGCTACCTACTCCATATCCTACCATTAAATCTTCCTATGTCCTTTAGATTAAATTAATATGAAATATCGCTCTACATCCTCACTTGAGAATCTCATAGATGTGGGGTGGATCTTTAGCTATTTTCTTAACCCTTATTGCTAGGTTTTTGGGGTTGTGATATAGATGGTGGTAGCCTATGGAGGAGCTCGCTACCCAACTTGGAGAGCCTATATTCATATTAGTGATCCCCCACTCCAACATGAGGGTTTAGAAAGGAATTCAAGATCCTACCACAACCCTACCACAACACATGAGTCATTTTGGTATATACATTCTTCTCCATTCAAATAGTTTTCTATCCATAGTGACTGCTAGATTTTATTGAGTGTGTCTTCTATCCATTTCCTTTCTTGAGTAATAGTGGACTTTTAGATTGTATTAAGGGTTTCTTCCCTCCAGTCCCTTACTTGAGTAAAAATGTTACAATTTTGGTCTATATTTCTATTACATAAGTTGGTTTTGGTTCTTGAAAGCATATTTGAGTGAGTGTTATAGTCTACATACACGTGGATCCATCATTGAATCCATGATTTCATGTCACTAAGTTGTAGTAGGCAAAATTGTCCTTCTTTTGGTTTGCTATTCTAGGACCACGCAACCAAGGTGAATGATTTGTAAGGTCTATTTTCATGGGGTCCTAGAGTAATTCATTATCCATGCCTAGTAATCCTTGGATCATTTGTTGGTCATTGGACCAACCATAGTAAACCAATACATGTTCAAAGACTTGGTTATCTAGCTAAAAGTTCTTCACTGGGCCACTTTGTAATGAAGGCCTTGCCATTTGCCCATCATGATGATTTAGGAAAAACCAAGATTATAGTAGAAAATACAAGACTTGATGAAATGGTATCTAGGAGCATTTCCTCAATTGAGCTAAACTATGTGACATTGCAAATTTCCCCGTTTTTGGGAGATAGCCCCTTCATTGTAGGAGGATCCATAAACCTAACTACCCAATTAAAGGCTGCCTACTTTAGAATCCTACGATTGGATACATATACTTTCTTCAAAATAAATGAAGCTTATACATCACTCTACGTTATCAACAACAAATGGATCTTGTAGATGCATGGTGGGATATTAAACTATTCATCTAACTCTGATTGACCTCTAATTGCTAGATTTCAAGGGTTGGTGAGAAAAATGGTGGCAATCTAAGAAGAAGGTCTTGATCTGTCTTGGAGAGCCTATACAACTCACTCTAGCAATTATCCCTCACCATATCAATGATCCCACATTCTAGCAAGAGGGTCTACAAATAAATTTGAGTTTAGTGTACATGCTCATCTCCATTTGACTAGTTTGCAGCCCATAGTGGACTTCTAACTTGTATTGAGTGTCTCTTACCTCCATTCCCTTTCTTGAAATAGTATTGCATTTTTTATCTATCGTACATTTTTTGCCCACAATGGATTTCTAACTCGTATTGAGGGTTTCTTACCTCCATTCCCTTTCTTGAATTAATTTTCCATTTTTTGACAATCCTATGTTTGCTACCCACAATGGACTTCTAAATTTTATTGAGGGGTTTCTCTATCCATTCCTTTTCTTGAAATAATTTTGCATATTTTGTTTATCCTATGTTTAATCAATTGTTTTGGTTTCTTGAGAGCATCTTAGAGTGAGTATTATACTTGCTATGCACATTATTGGTATTAGATCTTAGTTTTGGAAGAAGGGGTTCTATTTCACTTTGTGTTTGCATTTCTTGTAGAGTCAAATCATGGACACAAGGAGATGAAGCACAAGAACACTTGAAATGAAATGAACACTAAGCCCCAAGGAGTGCGAGCTTCTTTCTAATGATTGTTCTTGAGTTTTGGTCTCCACATAAAATGTAGGTCACATTACAAAGTGTATGCCAATAGTCTCTACATAAATTCTAGGTCACAATCCAAAGTGTATGTAAAGGTCTCTACACACAATGTAGGTCACACACAAAGTGTATGACAATTCAAAAACTATAGGTTGTAGTCTTCCTCTCTCTAATTTTGATTTGGTTCTCTCTAAATCATGATTTTGCAAGTATTTGAGATACTTTCTAGGGAATAATTTGGATCTCTCTATCCTATTAGATCCATTATAAATACATTTAAGCCCAAGCTACACTTAACTATGCTTTTGACCTTTGTTGCCATAGGTTTAACTCCACTACCCCATGGAGGTAGAGGAAGCAAGTACAGGGGGTAAATATTCTTGCCTTATTACATAAGGGACTGTAGCTCAATCCCAAATAATGGCACCAAAATGTTGTTACTTTTCCTCTCCTTACAAAATTTGAGGTTTTGTCATGTTTGATTATGTCGTTCTCATTTAGCATAGATGTTGACAAGTGTAAAATAGATCCTCAAGTAATTTTTGGTGAGAGATATTGGCTTAAGCGGGAAAATTAATTCTTGTATTAGCTTGGGTGGGGAAGAAGTATTGTTCATGGGGTTTGATGAAGGTTCTCATCTTCATAGGGGTTTAAGGATTTAGAAAATGTCTTTAGATTTTAGAAGGAGAATAGGGTTGAGAAATCTAGCTAGAGGATTAAGGTTGAGGAAGATTTTTAGGGTTTAGTAACAATTTAATATTGAGAAAGAGTTACAACATGGAGGAGTAGGTAGCTAGTCTCGTTCATGGATACAAAGGGTTAAGGGTTGAGAACAATTGAATAGTGGGAGGAGGAGAAGGGAGGAGGAGGAGGAGAGGCATACTTGGGAGGAGAGGGAGGATGAGGAGGAGAAGGGAGGGCAGGAAGAGGAGGACAAATTGGAGGAGAAAGGGGGGAGAGGACAAGAGGAGTTGGGAGGAGGAGGGCAAGGAGGGGAGGAGGATTTGGGGGAAGGAAAGTAGGAGTAGGAGAACAGAGGAGGAGAAGGAAGAAGAGGAGGAGACAGGAGGTGGAGGAGTGTTGAAGGAAAAGTGGTGGTGGAGGGAATGTGGAGGAGAAGTGGTGTAGTAATGGTAGAGAAGAGCTGGTGGCGGAGGAGGGTGGAGGGAAGGTGGAGGAGAATGGTGGACCAATTGTGGAGGGGTACAGGTGGAGGAGGAGGGGTGGAGGAGATATCAAAATATTTTTGACTTCTCCACCATGATGGTTTTCTTTTCTGTGGAAATTTCCTCTATTGCTATTAAATTGATCTCCTTGGTCATATTGCTACTTGCAACAATCTCTTTTATAATGTCCAAACTTATGATAGCAGCTGCATTGTATGTTTGACATATTAGTAGATGCATTTCCTCTTCTTGAAAGTCCTACATGTATGTTTGACAAATTTCCTCTGCATTGTATGTTTGACATATTACTAGATGCATTTCCTCTTCTTGAAAATCTTCCTCTATTTACATTAGTTTCTCTTAGATGTTCATGCTAATGGTTATGTTGCTGATGCTAATGCTGCTATTGATGCTAGTGTTCACTTCTTTGAGATAATCTACATCTACTTCTACCTTTGTTTGACACTATAGATGCTTACTCACTTGATTAAAATATAAGATCCCTGGCATTTGGCATTTTGCTATAGTGCTCTCATCTACCCCTGCTCTGCTCTCCAAGTGAGGGAAATTTCTTGTGAATAGCAGTATTATGGACGAAATCATCTGCAAGTTGATTATTGATGCCTTTAATTCTGAGTACGTAAGCTGATCACATTCATTGCTATTGTAAAATCTTTCATTGATCTAGCTTTTGGCTATCGTAGTTCTAGAAGTGTTCTTGACTCATAAAGGTTTGAGAACACATCCCATGCTACTTTGGATGTCTTGAACATGTTCAATTGTCCAAGCATGACACCTTGAATAGTTTAGCTTGATCGAATGGTAGCAGTACTTATCTTTCTTATCCCATTTTCCTCTATGCTTGGGTAATCGCACAATCTGCTATGATAACACTTGATGGTTTCGGTATAGATGCACCTACATAATCCTTCCATCTTGTTGAAAAAATATTATTTCCATTGATATCTCCAAGGACCATAGTTGGATTTGTCTAGCTTAGCAAATGCCTCCAAGTTGATGTTGCTAGATGTAAACATGATGCAAATACTACTCAAAGTGCCTATGAAAATGCTACCTGTGTGAATTGCAATTTGCTCTACTTGTGAAGATAGAAAATACAACATTACCAAAAAGATGTGAGGAATGGCCTATAGGATTTACAAGGCTTAAAAAGTGCACAAAATGCAAGAAAACTAGCCAATATGGCTTTATGATGATGAAGTGCAAAATGAACAAGATGTGAGTTGCCCATTCAAACAATGTCCATATCTTTGTATACTATGAAATCTCCTCAATATATTTTAGATGCTTAGATTTTGGATACGTAATGAGTGTGAAACCAATGCAAGCAAAAGTGTTGACTCCAATAGGAATTAGTCAAGTGAGTTTGGGCAAGGAATCAGTTGTCTTTGTGGTGTTGAATCTACTATGAGATAAAATAATCTATGCTATACCTATCATCATAGAAGTGATGAAAATCAATGAAGTTAGTTATTTTCTTAATTCATTTTAAAGTGCTAGGTTCAGATGCGTCAATGCAGCTTTTAATGCCATGCATCATCGACCCCATGAGGAGTCTGAAGCTGGAGCGATGGAAGACGTTGCATACGAGTCACTGGCTCACTGTAGTTGAAGCTATAGAAGAGCCACTTTGAGCTATAGGAGAGGCTAGTAACTGCATACGAAGGATAGGTTTTGTAGCCCTTGTCGGAGCTTGCAGCTTGTAGAGAAGGAGCTTGCCGGTTGAGGCGCCTTAGCTCTATTGCTTTGTTGAATTAAGGTTGAAGGAGAACAGAACCTCCCTACAAATAACCTCTGAGAGGACACAAAAAAATGAGAATCTCTCTCTCTCACACAAGCAAGGTCTCTCCCTTTCTCTCAGAGATAGAATGACTAGAATTCGATGGAAATTCTATTCCTTACGACGAATAAATATAGATCTCTTCCTCTCGAACGAAGATCACACTCAAAGAACTCTCTCACAAACAATGAATCAAATGGAAGGAGATTAACGAAAATCTCTCATGGACGGAAATTTTCACATGAACAAAAATTTCTCTTAACGGAAGTGAAGGGAAGGATCTCACAATCACTCAAGAGGACTCTCAATCTCACAATCTCTCTCACAAGAAGGATGGTGCCTCAGCGGAAGGCAGAACCATGCTCTGATACCATGACAAAATATGAAGAGGGGAGAGGAGAAGAGTGGAGATGAGGAGAGAGGGCACAGCTAGAGAGCACACCACAAATGACTAATTGTACACTAGATTTAGTTGAAAAAATAGAATATATACAAACCCTTTTAGGGTTCGGGTTCGGGAATCTAACCCTTTCCTTTATAACACTCTATAAGGTTAGTGCTATGCACATATGATCACGTGATGGTGCTATGCACACATGATCACGTGAACTCTCAACACTGTGCTAACAATTTGAAGAGGTTAAAATTCAGCATATCCCTCGAGCTCAAAATATAGTTGCTGATTTCTTGGCACGTGAAACTTGTACTTCAATCACGCATGACGCGAGTGGAAGCACCACCCCAATAAAGCTGCAAGCCATGAAGGAGGATGTATCATTTGTAAGGAATGCAAAGGTTGTGGTCATCATGAAACTAAGTGTTGGGCATACTTGATACGAGTTTACCGACTTCGGAAGATCATCAGAAAGGTCCTCAAGGACATTGATCAAAAGAAGGATGCCAGACCGCACACCCCTTGAAGAAATAGCATGGCGACTACAAGAGCTGGAAGAAGCTGAAAGTGATGTGCAAGCTCTCCAACTGTTGACATTTGTCATGGCATTCTTGTTTGCCTTGATGAACAACCTCATGCAGCGCTGCATCGCTAACCCTCGCTTGTAAAGATGGCTGTAATATCATGAGGGTTGGTCCTTTTAAGATTGTCTATGAGCTATTCTATGCTGAAAATTCTTCCCGTGTAGTATTTCACAATACACCAGTCACACCCTACCCTACCTATGTGTGCTTTGTGGATGTATCTTCACCTGATTTTCAGTTCAATCTACCTCTTTCCATTGTTTGCCCATAGATAAGCCTCATTTCGTCTCTCTCTCTTTTCCATTTTCCAAGCATGGCTGACATTCCTGTATTTTGTGGACAGGTCGAAGAAAATCCAAATGAGTATCTTATGGCCTTCAAGCGCCGTTGTGTTTCTCTCAACTTTCTTACTGAAGACAGATGGCTGTTGGTTCTTCCCACATTTCTAGAGGTTTTGGCTCAAGTGTGGTATGAGAAGCAGGCCGAAGACATTCACCAAAGCTGGCCAAGGTTGACAGTAGCGATGATTGAGTATTTCGGCAAAGAAGAGGAGCCGGAGAATGTGTACCTACAGGTGGCAAACTTGAAGCAGTCAAAAGGTGAGACGATGTGTCGATATGTGGATCGAGCAGCCATGCTCCTAGACTGCGTTTAATTGCCACACAGGAGGACAATGCCAGATTTCGAGCTGGAATGACTCAACATGTGCTGGGCTACTTTGTAGCAGGAGCAAATGACGAATTCCGCCTCAAGCTTAAATGGGAGAATCCAAAAACTCTGGTGCTAGCAAATGAGATTGCTCAAAAGTTTGATAAAGTTCACTCTGATCCCGCTTCAAAGAAGACGATTGTCCCTCCGCAACCCCCTCAATTCTTGCAACAACAACCTGGGGGGTCTAACTCAAGGGCATACCCCCACCCCTCATCAGGGATGTATCCACCACCTCCACCTCAAATGTATGGTCCTCCCTTAGATGCTTACCCTCAACAAGGTGTATATTCTCACCCCCCGCCTCAAAGATTTTCCCAGCCTCGCCCACGAGCCCCCCTCCTTTCTACTCCCTCAGCCCCTCCAGCTAAAGAGGCCCCTCCTGCAAAAGAACCCGAAGTCAATGACCTAGCCAAGGCCCTGAATGATCTTCAGCTTGAGATGGTGGGCATCAGAAATCAAGCCAACTGCCCTCCAAGAGACCGAGCTAATGTTGTATGCTATGAGTGCCACCAAAAAGGTCATTATCGCACGAAATGTCCCAATATTCCAAGGGTGAATCTTCTAAGTGAATCTGGCACTGAGGATTTTGATGTAGAGATCCTTGACCTCAGGAAAAGAAGTCGTACCTCCTCGGACCCCTCTCTAAACCGTGGACTAGCCCACCCCAGGAAGAAGGTGTCCTTCTCAGAGCCCTCAGATGCTAAGATGGCAGACCCACTAATAGAGGACTAAAAGATCTCGCAGGAGTAAGTGGTTGCCCTCGGATTTTCCCATCGCCTCGAGGCAAGAAGACTATTCGGTCGTTCAAGACCTTGCTCATCATTCTTTGAGCATCATGCTCCCTCAACTAATAGCATTAAGACCTAAGGAGAGATGTGAGCTGTAGCAAGGGCTCTCAACAAGGAGGAACAAGAAAAAGGGAAAGGTAAGAGAGGTATCTTCTATCTCTAAAGAAATCGATCGGCACCCACATACAGTCGATGTCATCATAGATAATTGCCATGCCAAAAATGTGTGTGTTGATGGGGGAGTTGCATGTAATATCATGGTGCCCCGAATCATGAAGAAATTGAATTTGAAATGTACAAGGTGTTCCTCCACTCGAATCAAGGTAGCAGATGGTCGACGACTCGCCACCCTAGGAGTCATTGAGGATTTGCCCATCACTGTCAATGGGTTGACCGCCACCGTCAATTTCTATGTAGTGGACATTGAAGATACAGGTAGGAGTTACCCAGCCATACTCGGGAGACCATGGTTGAGAAAGAGTGATGCAGTCAACTGTTGGAAGACAGGATACATGTCTTTTGGTGCTTCTAAGGAGAAGATCCCGATGCAACCAGGTTCCACGGAACCAGAAGAAGAAGAGGAGCAAGACAATGATACTCTCTCATCCTCAGTGTCTGAATCAATGGAAGAATCAGACGGGGGGGAGGAGTTCTCAGAGGAAGAAGTTTACATGATGGGGGTGTCTCCGACCCTACCACGTGTAGAAAAGGTAACAATTAGTCCTCAATAGCTTAATTCTATGCTTTTTCCAGACCTCACTCCAAGTGAGAAAGACGAGTTCCTAGAAATGTTCAAAGATTTCCCTGGCCTCTTTGCAACTAGCTACCACCACCTTCGCCATGTGACTACCATAGAGCACAAGATAGAGCTGAAGCCTGATGCGAAGCCTGTGGCTCAGAAGTATCGGAGATTAGGACCCCTACAAACCGATGCTTTGCGCTCGGAGTTGCAGAAGCTTGTAGAAGCTGGGTTTATTGTTCCGGTTCACAATACTGAATGGGTTTCACCAGTGGTAGTCAACCCAAAGAAAAACAACAAGTGGCGGGTCTGCATCGACTATAAGAAACTCAATGCAGCCACCAAGAGGGACCATCATCCTCTTCCCTTTCAAGACCTCATTCTTGAGAAGTTAAGTGGTCATGAGATGTATACTTTCTGTGATGGTTACTCTGGGTTTTATCAAATCAGAATTGCCGAAGAAGATGTGCTTAAAACCACATTTGCCATGCCCTGGGGGACATTTGCATTCAAAGTAATGCCATTTGGCCTCACCAATGTTCCTGCTACCTTTCAAAGATTTATGCAAATGGTGTTTGCTCCTTATTTGGGGGATTTCTTGGAGGTGTTTTTAGATGATTTTTGTATATTCTCGTCATGTAAGGAGCACGTCATGAAGGTTAGGTTGGCCTTCCAAAGGTTCAATGATGCGAATGGCAATATCAACCTGGAGAAATGGACCATTGGAGCCACTCAAGGGAGGTTACTGGGACATATTGTCTCATCCGAGGGTGTCAAGCCTGACCCCGAGAAGGTAGAAGCCATCCTCAAGCTCTCCCTGCCAACAACCAAACGTCAAGTACACTCATTTGTCAATCTAGCGGGATACTATCGCCGCTTCATTGATCAATATGCTGCTTTGACATGACCCATGACTATGCTATTAAAAGATGGGGTTGATTTCTCTTGGGATGACGATTGTGATCATGGGTTTGCACAAATCCAGAATGCTCTGGCTTCAGAACCCATTCTACACAATCCAGATTGGTCAAAGACTTTCTATATCAATCTTGGGTTTGATGAGCACACTCTGGCAAGTATTCTTCTCCAGCAAGGGGAGGATCGGTTCATGTATCTCGTTCGATTTGCTTCTCGA
Source organism: Dipteris shenzhenensis (assembly GCF_047967505.1). Lineage (NCBI taxonomy): Eukaryota > Viridiplantae > Streptophyta > Polypodiopsida > Gleicheniales > Dipteridaceae > Dipteris > Dipteris shenzhenensis. The sequence goes on along the minus strand of NC_141613.1, from coordinate 46,442,875 downwards.
CAATTGCTTGACACCGAACGACGCTACTCAGAGACTGACAAGCATGCCTTGTATTTGGTTTTCTGCATTAAGAAATTTAAGCATTATGTGGCTCAAAAGTCCTTCATTATAATCTCTAGCAATGGTCTTGCAAAGCAGGTTCTTCAATCACCAAATCCCATGGGCCGGTTGGCCAAATGGTTGGCAGTTCTACAAGAAGATTTTTCTTTCAAAATTGTAAAAGGGGGTTGTTTCAACTTGAAGAATGCTTTGATTGATTTAGAGGAGTGCCTCGATGTAACCCTTGTAGCAGCCATAGAAGTGGGGGATCCATGGTATGTCGATATCTACAGGTTTCTGACTATTTTCTCCTTTCCTCTAGAAAGTACTAGCTATGAGAGAAAGAAGATCCGCAGAGATAGTAGGCGCTACACCCTCTTTGATGGGGTGTTGTACCGTCAAGGCATGGATGGGATACTAAGATGGGCCATTGATGCAGATGAAGTATCTAACGTATTGAAGCATTATCATGATGGATTTTGTGGAGGCCACTATGCCAGTGACTATACAACTAAGAAGATTTTACATGCTGGATACTATTGGCCAACCTTGTTCAAGGATGTCACTTTATATTGCAAAACCTGTGAACCATGCCAATTCTTTGGTAGGAAGGATTTGCATCCTGGGCAACATCACCCAGTGATGTCCATCCATCCGTTTTAGAAGTGGGGAATAGATTTTGTTGGGCCCTTGGCCATGATTGCCCACAAAAAGAAGTATCTTTTGGTAGCCGCTCAGTATGTCACTAAGTGGGCTAAAGCTATCGCCCTCCCTGCTGCAAATGGTAAGGCAGTTTCAAATTTCATATTTGAACGTATTTGCACAAGGTTTGGGACACCCATGGAAATAGTCTCCGACCATGGGAGTCCATTCTTAAATGAAGCAGTGGAGTTACTCATGGATCGCATGGGTATTGATCATCGCACTTCTAGCATCTATTATCCAGCATCCATGGGTCAAACGGAGAGCAAACCAATGGCCTCCTTTGTAAAACCATGGGAAAAATGGCCACAGGCAACAGGAGCCAGTGGGATCAGAAGGTCACAGAAGCATTATGGGCTTACAACATCACTCATAAAACATCTACAGGTCACACTCCTTTTGAGTTGGTATATGGTACTGAGGTCGTTTTTTCCACTAGAGATAAAGATTCCAGCTTTGAGATTGGCACAAGAACAGAGGATGACAAAAGATGAACATGTAGAGGCTCGGTTGGTGCAACTTGAGAAGCTAGATGAAACCCGATGCCTTGCCCTACATCAAACAGAGATTCAAAAGAATCGACAAAAGGCCCGCTTGGATGATAAGATTTGCAAGGGATGGAAAAGACACTTTGCTGAGGGGGATATTGTGCTATGCTTTGATAACAGATTAGACCACCAAATGGATAAGAAGTTTCTGCCACTGTGGACTGGTCCATACAAAATCATCAAGGAACGTAGCAATGGGTCTGTACAAGTTCAGGAACTGCATGAGCCATATGGCAGGAAGGTGATCAACAAGCGTTATCTCAAGCCCTTCTTTGTGTGTGATGGACCTAGGCATGAAAATGTTGTGCATTCCCTGCCTGGGAGGGAACTGTTATGGATAAATTTGTCTAAGGAAAAAGGCATTAATATGTGTGTGTGTTTGTATGTGTGGCAATAGTATAATAAAATATGGTGTGCATAGGGCCCAGGGTTGAGGTGGCAGGGCATGACCATTGCCACCCTTCCACGTAAGAGGACCCATAAGGTGTGATCCATGGTAGTAATATTATAAAATGTAAGGTGGCATGGCTCCTCCATGTGCCACCCCTCCAGCTAGGCTGCATTTAGTGAGATATGGCTCAAAGTCCATGGGAGAAGTAATACAAAATAGGTGGAGAGGGATATTATATTGGGTTATTCCCTCCATATAGGATAGGCCCATGTGGGGGAGGTATAGATAGTCCAAGGATGCAAGTTAAACAATGGGGAAAGTAGGATGAGGTGGCAAGATTCCTTGTGCCAATCCTCCACTTGTCCTCCTAAATGTTTGAACATATTATAAAGTTGGAAAGAGACCAAGGGAGTATCATAGACTTGGGATATGGGAGTTGATATATGTGAAAAAATGTGGCCAAGCGTTATCGCACACAATTGAGAGTGCGTAACCGCCTAGCCCACATGGGAGACTCTTCCACACACACCATGCATGTGGGAGGATGCATTTATTGGGAGAGACCCTCTCTCTTGGCTATAAAAGGAGGGGGCTATTCCTTGATGAGACACGCTCATTCTTGTAAAGCCACCTAGCTAGTACTTTGATTTCTTCCTCCCTTCCTTTCAAAATAAAGCATGGTCCTCTTCCCTTGATGTCTCCATCTTTACATTCCTCCTCCCATCATGTACATGCTTCTCTTCCCTCTCTCCCTTTCCCCTTGTGTCATAGTCTCCCTCTTCATTCCCTCCCCTTCTAATTCCTTTTCCCCTCCCATGATAATGTTTCGCCCTCATGTTCTCCTTTCCTCTATGGCCCCTGAGCGTCGCCATGCTTAGCCTCTAGCCTCTGGTCCTAATTTCTTTTCCGGCTAATAGTGCTTCTTGCTATTGATACTTTTCTCAGTCTTCTCATGATTTGATTATACCCAATGTATCTCCATAGTTTGGATGGCATCATCTTACTTGACCATACTCCCTACTCATTGATGAAGGTTGTCTTTTCTAGGTCTTATTTGGCCAACGTGATTTTATTATAACCATTGTATTCTCTATATTAATCAATACATCTCATGCCTTGCTAGTTTTATTTAGGATGGTATCCATGAATGGTAATTTGAATGCATCTTTGATGGTCCATTTGTTGAGCTTTTTGGTAGTCAACATGGACTCTCAACTTGCCATATTTCTTTGGAAAGATTATGATTAGGAATAACTAATAGCTTTGATCAAGCTGGTAAATGATTCTTGCCTTGAGCAGCTGGTCGCTTCTAGCCTTTACCAACTTGGCATAGTTGGGAGTCACTCAATACCTCTAAGTCATGCTTGCCTTGGTATCCATACCTTAAAACAGACTCTGACTTCTCTTGTGAGCAATCTTTTGTACTCATCTATTAGTGCATAGTTTGTACATAGGTTTGTAAGTCATGCTGATTTGGTCTCCACACCTTAAATAGACTTGTAAATGTTAGGAGGAGGGGATGGAGGCTAACTTGGATGGGATATCCCATCTTCTCCCCTTCCTTTGCCCTATAGACTTTGGCACTCAAGCTCTCAAAGAAAAAATTGGGTTACTCCTTTCTCAAGACATGGCGATGTCATGTCCTTTGACAAAAGTCCACTAGTAATTCTAGGTCCCCTTTTGCACAAGATAAAGAGCTAGGAGATACTCTCCTTTCCCTCCACTTTGTGATGCAAGGAAGCTTTGTCCCTTTCCTTATAGATTCGATGATGAGCCACCATCCAAGAGTCATGGTGAAACAGTAGCAAGAAGCCATAGAGAGTCATTTCCCAGAGGCCACGGTGCCACATCAAGTGGACAAAACCCCACTACCTCTAGGATCGATTACATGTCTATGTTCTAGACTAGTAGAGGAGGCTTCTTCTTAGTCCCTTTCCCCAAGTCATGCAACAATATTAGTGATTCCAGCTCTAGAAAGGTGGAGCTCATCTAAGAAGTCTCTATTTAGCTCCAAAAAGGAAGACCCTATCACAAAGCCAGTGATGAAGTTACTATGCTGAAGAAGCAAATGTGCCACAAGCTCGGTCAGCCCAAATCCTAGAAGGAAATGTTGCTGGCACACTAGGATATTGATAAAATATTTTTTATGTGAGCTTGCCACCTTCATCTATAGAAACCCTTGGTTGCACGAGTATTTTTGTTATAGATGAGGATTTGCATCTAGATTTGGTGGTCTGATTGAATTGCATGTGCTAGTTGGAGTTCCTTGTTGCAAGTTCCCGTCCCCCAAGTAGTGGTCACAAAACCTAGGTGAGGTTGAGATGGGTCAAGCTGAACTAGGTCAAAAGGGGAGGTTTTACGCAATGTTAGATTTTTGAGATACTTTGTATTAATTTTTGAAAAGGCCGACATGGTAGTCAAAGCCCTTTAGCAAGGGCTTTGGAATATTAGAAATGAGCAACTCTATTTGGAGAGTTGATTACCAAAATTCTTTCTTGACAAATAAGATCCACTCGAGCCCTAGTTTGGGTTAAGTTGCTAGGCCTACCCTTGTCCCTAAGAAACCAGTATGTCTCCTTGCGCAAAGGGTTAGGTGAGATTGTGGGGGTAGAAAAGGAATAGTTTCTCAATCCATGACAGAACCCCCAAGTTTATGTGAAGATGGATATAACTGAAGATCTTCCTCACATAGTGAAGAATTGTCCTAAAAAAGTGGCCTATCTAGCCACGTAGTGAAGAATTGTCCTAAAAAATAGGGAAAGGTAAAGCCACCAGTAGAACCTACTAAAACTACCCCGGCGGCCAAAGACAAGTGAAGAATTGTCTTCAAGAAAAAGGGAAAGGTAAAGCCACTAGTAGAACATGCTAAAACTTTCGCAATGGCAAAAGCCAAGTGGGTTACCAAAACTACAAAGGGCCAACTCAAGTTTGACTCCCCTCCAAAGGAGCAAGCCATCCCTAGTGTCCTCAAAATCAAGGTAAAAGAGAAAGAAGATGTATCTTTTGTCTCAAAAACTGATTTTGAGGCACTAGTGGATCAAGAAATAGATGAATGGATCTAGGCACAACAAAATGACTTTGAGGATGAGATTATGAAGAGAAATGACATGGTAATTGACCCCCTTGAGGAAAATGACTCTGAGGAGGTGCTACCACATACAAGGATAGGAGATAAATATTTTAGAGTTCAAAGCAAAGCCTTGGCAGTTAAGTAAAACAAAAGAAGACATTCTTAGATAAAGGATGCAAGGGGAGGCAGCCTCACAAGAGAGAAGACATTATCAGATAAAACAAAAGAAGACATTCTTAGATAAATGGCACAAGGGGAGGCAGCCTCACAAGAGAGAAGCCCCAACCCCATGTCTAAAAAGGGGCTTGAAAATAATGGAAAGTAAACCTATTTCTCCTTCCTCACACTCAATGTGTGACCCCTCAAGAGGGGATGAAGTGTCTAGTTGGCTAAGGACAAATTCTCTCTCCCATATTTTTGGCTTTCCAAGCAAGTCAAGGTTATTAACTTAGAGTGTGGAGGCTAGGTTGAAAAAGATAAATAGGATAAGAATTTGGTATTACACCAACCGTGAGGAGGGAAGAGGAGGAACTGCAATAGGTTGTTTCTCACTTCTAGCATTGTATAAGTAGAGATTGGAAACTAGAATTAAAACTTGGGAGTCTCTTACAAGGATTGTTGGTAGTGCGTTTATGGTTGGAGACTTTAATATGGTTGAAAGTAGGGCTAATAGGTGGCTGGGTAAAGGTTCAGTTACTAGATGGGTACAATTGCAAGCTTGGGAGAATTTGAAATATACTCTTCAACCTATGGACCATGGAGTAATAGACAAACTAGGGAAAATAAAAGAGACTAGACATATGTGACCTTCTCAAGACTTGCTTAGCCAATCTTTCAAAATTTCCTCTCAAACACACTCATGTTTAATGATATCAGATCACAAACCATTTTGGTTCTAGTAAGAGAGCACCCTTTTGGTTCAAGGGTGCTGACTTGAGCCTTTTCCAGCTGAAGAGCATGCAGGATCAAATTCAGACTCTCTGAATTTCAACTTTGTTGAACAGAGATCTATTTCAGATTCTTTATAATTGGTAGTGGAAAGCACGTAGTAGTTACTCAACACTACCAGAAATAACAGGGCTAGAATTTGGGCTAGGAGAATGGCTTGTATAAAAACTACAAGGTTTTATGGGAGCTCGTTGGCCCTTTTCTCCTTTGTGTATGGCAAGAGAGCGTCTTGGCTCAACAACTGCCTAGTCATGTCAATGGAGGAATAATCAAGCTTATCCCCAAAGAGGACAACAAGAGGAATTAAAAAATTGGAGACCTCTCAAAATGCTCAACTGTAGCTACAAGAAGTTCACTAAGGACCTTGATTTAGAGGATACATCACAGAATGGACACCTGGATCCTTTAAGAGCAAAAAGGGTTCATAAAAGACATACACTTTCTTGATGCCATTGTCAACCTATGGGAAGGGTGTCAGTATGCCAAGACACAAGTTAGGACACATGCTTCCTTAAGTGCACTTTAACAAAACATATGATAGACCTAAATGGGATTTCTTGGTTCAATCTCTGCAAGAGCACTAGGCTCAGTATATGTTTCATATGTCAAACTCCTCACAAATGCTTCTGCAAAGGTGCATGGGAATGGGGAGATGACTAAACACTTGACTCTCAAAAGGTCTATAAGTGAGTCCTCTTTGTCCCTTTCTTTTTACATAGCTGCTGCTATTGACTCCCATGGATGGGTATTGCACAAACAAGTAGAGGATGGCAATATCAAGGGTATAATATCTACAAGAAAGCATCTAGTAAACCAATAGCTTGCTAATGACACAACTTTAACACCCAAGAATACTATTTAGGATGTTAGTGGGGGTTCTTGATTGTCTAAATACCTTTTGTAAGGCCTTAGATTCTGTCATCAATCACTTTAAAACAAGGGTATTGCACAAACAAGTAGAGGTTGGCAATATCAAGGGTACAGAAGTATCTACAAGAAAGCATCTAGTAAACCAATAGCTTTCTAATTACACAACTTTTACACCCATGAATACTATTTAGGATGTTAGTGGGGGTTCTTGAGTGTCTAAATACCTTTTGTAAGGCCTTAGATTCTGTCAAATCAATCATCAATCCTTTTGTAAGGCCTTAGATTTTGTCCTAAATCACATTAAAACATGGTATGGCACTCTTAGTGGAGATGACCAACCTTTTTTGCATCAATTGGGTTGCAAGAAGATCCCTAAAGGAGTTCTTTTCAGGCTACTTGGTATGCCAATGGGGTTTGACATCTCCATGAAGGATAGATGGGATCGTTCCTTGAAAGGTTTAAAAGAAACTAAGCCATTGGAGAGGATACAAATCTAACCTTTCTAGTAGGAAAATGGTACTAAACCACTACATTTATTCTATAGGCATCTTCTACCTTTCCAATGGGGCCCCCTCTATAGCAGGAGTCTCCTTTTCTAAGCAAGGTATACATCTAATGCAAGAAGATGGCAATCATATGCAAGATTCATCAAGTTCCAATATTGCACCATTTCCTACATATGAACGATAAGAGTTTTTACTCACCTTGTGCTCACTTTGGCGTTGAACTTGATGCTAAGCCTCTTAAGCGATTCCCAATTTATTTGGCATTCCAATTTATGTGAACGATGAGAGTTTTTACTCACCTTATGCTCCCTTTGGTGTTGAACTTGATGCTAAGCCTCATAAGCGATTCCCAATTTATTTGGCATCACCTCCTTCACAAGCTCACACTTGAAGAGAAGTATTTTTCAATGCTCTTATTGTGCTCCCCTCTAGTGTCCAGATTTGTTTAACAATACTTCAAAAGCACTCACCCTTAAGTATTTTTATATTTGGTTTGACCTTTTGGGATTCAATGGTACCAAAAACATAGCCTCTTTTCCAATAACGTGCACATGTTAGTAGAGGCCATCTTTGATCCCTATCCGCCACTCATGGAGATCTTGGGCACTAACTTTGTCCCTTAAAATTCTATTATCAACATAGCTTGAATTTGGCCTTCAAACCACCACTTTGTGGTAACATGCAGATATTCACATATATGAACAGCTTGGCACTTGAATTGTGGTGAGATGGCAAGGATGTAAGAGCAAGAGAAGGATGAACGGAGTAGATCAAGTGTAGGAGAGAGTAGGGCAACGAGTTAGTGAGGATACACTTGCTCCAATTGCCAAAGGGAAACCAAAAGCACTTATACTTTCTTGGTTGCTCATTTTATTGAAAAAACTTGCTTGTTTGATCATCATGGATGGAGACTACATAAAATGCAGTCAAATTGGCATTCTTAACATTTAACTAAAGAGGATGTCTACCAAAACAACACAATTCGATACGAATAGTGAGTATTATTCTATATGTGGATGACCCTATAGTGGAAGGCAAATTTGCCATGGATGAGATGTAATGTCATATAATGAAGATAATTGATAAGGGCTATAGCATTAATACGTGGAGACAAAGGTATAGCAAAAGGAAGGTGGCATACCTTGTCACAAAGCAAATACGCCACGAAACTTTTAGAGTCTCGAACGTCCTATGGCCACCAACTGATACCACAACCATCGTGACAATCAAACAAAATGAGAGTATCTCATTGTACATAGCTTGTGTTCTTTTGTACCCATATGAACCTGCAAATTTTGAGATGCTTGGCTTGGTGAAGATAGGTATGGACATTGAAGGTACCATAGTCACACATCAAGCATCGACACTATCAACTTAATAAAATGGCCCATTGCACAAATAACACTTTTATATGGAACTACATTAAGAATCAATGACACCATGACTTCCCCAAGTGGATCTTAGAAAAAGCGTATAGAAGACGACCCAAATGACAAAAAAAGAGGTGCTACTCCATGATAAATAGGAAAGCCAAGAAACATGGCATGTCATTAGCATCTCTATACCTAGATGAATCCAACAACATTCCCAAACTCATCCTCTAAAAACACAACGTAGCGCAATTTCAATCTCACGATAGTTGCACATAAGATTGACAACCATAAACTCCATCACACATAGCAGAGACTAGCTACTATGACATCCCCACTGACGTCATCAGCGCCCAATAGTGGGTGTAGACCATATACCTATTTATATACCTAGATGAATCAAGGAACATTCCCAAACTCATCCTCTAAAAACACAACATAGTGTAGTTTCAATCTCACAAGAGTTACTCATAAGATTGAGAACCATAAACTCCATCAGGCATAGCAAGGACTAGCTACTATGACATCCCCACTGACGTCATCAGCGCCCAACAGTGGGTGTAGACCATAGTATAAAAGTATGCTCTCACACATACAAATCCACACACCCACACATACTTGAGCATCCATTTATACAAAGTCTTCGTACTGAGTTTCTGTCGGCACTCTGAAGGTGAAGGGCAAACTCAGCCATGACGAAGGCTAGCACTAAAGGAGAAGGCTAATCAAAAAGTAGTCCAAATCTCTTCATTCAAAGCTACAACTGCTTGTGAAGTCTAAACGATTTCATTTTAGTCTCTCCCAAACGAGCATCTAAATCTAAATCTAGTTGGTAGGGCAACGCACCATTTAAGATAGAAAGAATTATCCCAATACCAACAGGCCGCAACTTGGACGAAAACTTCACAAGGTGAAATTTGCATGTCCGCTAATACGGCATAAGCATATACCTAGATGAATCCAGGAACATTCCCAAACTCATCCTCTAAAAATATGCTCTCACACATACAAATCCACATACCCACACATACTTGAGCAGATATTTATACAAAATCTTCGTACTGAGTTTCTATCGGCACTCCGGAGGTGAAGGGCAAACTCAGCCATGACGAAGGCTAGCACTAAGGGAGAAGGCTAATAAAAAAGTAGTCCAAATCTCTTCATTCAAGCTACAACTGCTTGTGAAGTCTAAACGACTTCATTTTAGTCTCTCCCAAACAAGCATCCTCTAGACTTACAAGGATATCATTAGCATCCTCTAGACTTACAAGGGATGCAATCACAAAAGTATCTATTATTGATTTTTGTAAACAAAAGTGCTGCCAATTTGCTAACGTCAAATGCTATCCAATTTTTGTACAAAGTATTGGGGCCATATTTTGCAGGCCTGCACCGATGATGTATATGACACTCTTAGGGTCGCTTGCCGAAAGATGACAATTGGAAGTTCAGTTACGTCTATGCATTGAACAGCATTCACTTTTATTATAGAGCCTGATATGAAATACATGGCATTCCAAAAACAACATTTTATCGATACTGGGAGCAATTCAAATTTGGTATACGGAGATGCATGCACGGCAATACAAGAATCATAGGGAGAGGTTGGGAGCACACAGAAATGGATAGAGGCATAAGCCAAGATTTTGTGGATAACAATTCTGATTGCACACCACACAAAAGTATAACTCTTTTAGACAGATCAAGGGAAATACAATTGATTATACTGGATGTATACAAGTAGGTAAACATGTAGATGAAGCACTTGGATTGCAAAGAAATGTCAATTTCTAAGTTCAATCTCGCAGAATTCAAGCATGTAACTTGTTAAAATAACCTCAATTCCTTAGTGTGGTTTATGTAGTGCAATCAAGGCACAGCTTGCAGCGACAAAGTGTCAACATGAACACAAAGTTGATAGAAGATAAAAGAAAGCACAGGTTACAAAAAAAAGTTGTAGAAATGTATACTACACATGGCGGAGGTATTCTGATGTATATTCTCAGACAAACTTGCGCATTATCCACGATAAGATGAACCAGAAGAAGACCACCATCCTAGATCGCGCAATCAGCTGAAGACTAGAGTATTTCATTTTGGTCTCTTCCCAAACGAGCATTTCTAGGTGCATCTGAAACTTTTGGCACCATGGGTCGAAGAACCCTGCAGATACTCAATCATCGTCTGAAAGGTGCATCTCGAAAATTTGGCACCATGGGTCCTTCGACATCAGCTTCTAGATCTGTACCAACTAAAAGAGCACACTTCAAAGTAGACTTTCAAAGAATTCATGTCAGCGGCTGAAGCTAAGTATTTTGTGTAATTATTCTTTTGACAAATAATGTAATCTAGACTCTCCGAATTTGAAAACCATGTCCTGCTGTGGTGTCTCATACATCTCTGACATTGGCAAGCGATACGCTCACCTGTCAGCATATTCATAACACTTTGAAACCTCCAAGCAAACCGAATCCACCTGTCTTTCTCCCTCTCCTCCTTGAACCCACACAAGATGGAGTCTAGTCTTAAGCACGTTTCTCAAGGACCTGACTGCATTTTACAGAGAACACCAGTCCCTAAATCTGGATAAGATGAAGGACCCTGGATACGAATAATCATGTATAATCCCAGGAAATGATAACTACATTTCCCATTCAAATATTAAATGAGCAAAATAATATTTTCTGCAATATTCCAAAAATAAGTATGGCCAGTGGATTTATAGGTAATGACTACACGTCCTTCGATGGCATATCAACGCTCAGAGAGCTCTTCACAACAAGTCATGCATTCAACCACATACCCTCCAAGCAAACTAGAACCTGAAAATTTGTTCTCTGACTTTTCACCATTACTTTCAAAGCCTTCTTCAGTGCTCCGCTGTTCCCATCTTCCACTAGAAAATTAGAACACAATCCTAATCTCCAAATAGATAGATTCTCTTGAAGCAGGAAACATATGTGGCCTTCCAATCCAACAGCTCATAAGCCTAGACAGTATTTCTTGCACTCAGCACCATCAACCAGTGGCAGAAAAAACCATGCATTTAATGGTCACTGTCCTGTTTGCTCAGGTTTGTCAAAACCATCCCGCATTCTTTCCAAAATGTTTCGCCTCTTTTCATCCAGCTTTTCCCCAACCTTTTTACCTAGGTTCAACATCCTAGCACGTTTAGAAGATTTCTTGCCTTCTGCTGGTTCATCACTGCCAAAGCTAGAGCTGAGATTGCCATAGGAAAATATTTCTCGCTGCTTTGTCAGCAAATTTGGTGTGAGAATCCCTTCTACATCAGCCTCCTGTGTCGATTCTAATTTCTCTAATAGGGGTTTTTCCAACTCAGAGGATACAGCCCTTTCTGCTGAGATAGGACCTCTTGTAAAAGGAGCAGTGCTGATGAATACATCTCTTTCCCCTGCATCTTCCATAGAATACATATCGTTTGCTATACTAGGCTTGCCACCATCTCTTGATGTTTGAGCTTCCTCATGTGGCAGGGAATCATGAGTATCATGAGGGCTCCACGGCACTGGCATAGCTGACCGTGGAATCCAATCATCTTTTTCAGAGATCATCCAAGGAACCCAAACACCTTCACAGTTTGGTAAGACCAGCATATCTTGTACAAGCATCTGAAAATTTTGGCATTATCAATTAACTTAGGGAAACAAAGAAAAGTTACACACATTCTAAATACGTCCAAATTCATCCTCTTTCTACAATCATTCAGCTTAATTAGTCAAAGTTTCTAAGCCTTACTAAGTAAATTGGCTCCCTGTTCTCACAGCATAGTGTTTCAAATATGAACATACACTGTTCAAGCAAACACAAAAAGGTCGGTGGCATCCTCAAAGTTCTTGTAAGAGTAATTTGCAAGAGAATGAAAACAAATTCCTTCCCTCCGTCCCCCTTCTCTCTCTCTTGAGCCTACATCAGACCCCTTCTCTCTCTCTCTCTCTCTCTCTCTCTCTCTCTTTCCAGCCTACATCAGACGCCCCATAGCTATCTCATCCCACCTCATGTTAACAATTCACTACCACCGGTGACATCAAACATGCAACTCTCGAGCTACACAATGGCTGAGCCAAAGATCATGAGGGGCTATATACTGAGCTATTGGACATGGAATTAAGACCCTAGCCTCAATCCTGGCAAATCTATTCAATCAAGTGGTTCGCACGATTTTCTTTACGCCTACACCATGAACACCATTATCCCAATCCATAAGGCGAGCCTAGAAAACTGTAGGACCATCATGATCAGACATGTTATACCCAAGATTTATGCACCAGCACTTGACATTCAGGTCGGTTGGTTTGCGGAGTGGGATTCAGAGCTATGGGGCAAGCAAGCTTTCGAGAAGATCATGCTGCACTAGATCACATTTTCACGCTGAGAACTGTTCATTGAGAAGGTCCGTGCACAAAAGTAAAGAGTGAATTAATGCTTTGTGGATTTCTCAAAGCCTTTGACAAAATACCATGAGGCCAACTATTCCAATGACTACTAGATCTGGGATACAATCAGGACATCATTTGGGCAGTCCGGACACGATATAAGCAGGTATCAAGCAGAGTCAGGACTTCAATTAGGTGGTTAGAAGAGACCATGATCACAGTTGGGGTCACAATGTTGTCACCAGCCTTGATAGGCCTATCCATCAACAAGCTCCAAGTCCTTCTCATCATTGAGAGGAGTAGGTTCAACCTTAGCTGGTTCTACTTTCCTCATCACTGGCATTTGGATGCACTCTAGTCTTTTTGTGAGACGCACGATTTAAGGCCAACTTGTATAAAACCAAAGCGATGATCTTAAACACATCCTAGACAACTGCACATCGAGAGTAGTTTTTACCTTGATGGAGCACTAGTATTGTTACGTATCTGGGAGTTCTCTTCATGGGCCCGATCTTCAAGATGCAACTAGGCATGCAAGCTCATGTGAGCAGAGCGTATGCCATATTAGCCAAATTCGAGCGTTAGTGCTCTCAGTCACATTTCCAAGATCCTAGTACCAAGTCTCTTCTATTTGATTCGCTTGTTTGCGCAGCTGGTATGTACGGCAAGCCCCCATCAGTCCACATCAAACCGTACTAGCAGAGGCTGGGACTACCGCTATACACCTTGATGCAGTCTTTCAGGTGGTCATTTATCTCCATAGGGTCAGACTCTAGTACTACGATATCCGGAAGTCACATGTTTGCGCAGCTGGTATGTACGGCAAGCCCCCATCGGTCCACATCAAACCGTACTAGCAGAGGCTGGGACTATCGCTATACACCTTGATGCAGTCTTTCAGGTGGTCATTTATCTCCATAGGGTCAGACTCTAGTACTACGATATCCGGAAGTCACATGTTTCCATGGGTAGTCCTGACTTCATCTATGACATTGAAGGCAAAGGGGGACCAAAAGAGCTGGTATAGCACACACACAGATGGTTTACTCACTTGGGACCACCAATTTAGTATAGCCTTGAGGCTCCATCATTCCGCTCAACTATCAGTAGGTGAACCAGGTCATCAGAGAGGATTTATTGCAGCTCCACACATACAAGACCTGGTTACTATCTAATGAGCTTTCGGTCTTAAAGAAGGGTCTTACTGGGCTACACCCAGATTCATCTCCCACATGCATTGAGGATCTTTATTGGACAGTTCCAAGTATCTTCACACAGGCTACAGGTTGAGACAAGACGATGAGGACATCCAACATGAGAAATGGGTCTGCACTTTATGTGATATGCAGTAGACCGAGATAGAGGATCACTTTGCACTCCAATGCCCTGTGTACTATGAGACCCGTGGACGACATCACTGTCTTTTCAGCGCGCGTTTGGTCCACTCAAAGAGTTTTTGGCACGCCCTGATTAGCACATGTGGCTGTTTTCCTCCTTGAGGCCTAGAAACATATAAGTCAGCTTATAAGAGCGCACCGGAGGACACAGGAGGGACTGTCAAAGCCCAATCAGTGGAGGATTACTGACTTTTTCTTCGACGACCCGAGCTAGGGGTAGCAGGGGACTAGACGTAGCAGAGAATCGAAGTGTACGAGTCGGGAGACCAAACCTTGGATGGACACTCACATAAGGACCATGAATATCATGGGGCGACAAACCAAAAGAGTGACAATAGGACTTGCCAGATGACGAGCTTCCTCTCGGAGGCTACATAAGAAAAGGGAGAGACTCAGACAGTCTGGACGTGCTCATCAACAGCAGCGGTCCATCACTGATTTTCTTCCTCGACAGACGCCAACCTTCATCAAATCCAGAGCCACTATCAAACAAGATCATCTTATCTCTCCTCAGTCAACTAGTGGAGTAAGACCCACCGACAACAAACACACGTCCAATCACCCGCATGGACAGCTGATATAGTGGTCAACCACCAGCTTCCCACCATCGCTCTTTACATTTTGAGTTCTCTTTGTCGTAGCGAGACAGGGCAATGTATCTATTTTCTTGTTTCAAACACTAGCCTTGGCCCGTTTTGAGTGGGCCCACCCCTTTGATTTTATTGTATCTGTTTTTCTTCCGTTTGATAGACTCTTCAGTCTTTCAAAGATCCTGTTAATAAACAAACTCTCTCTCTCTCTCTCTCTCTCTCTCTCTCTCTCTCTAAACAGGGAATTTCAATGCACGAACAAGATCAATGCAAGGTGTTATAACAACAAAGGGGAGAAATTCCAGATGGATGGATGAAGTGGAAGACTATAATGAAGAAAGACGAGGATGAAAAAGGACATCAAGTAAATAGGAAGGCAACTCCTCACATTGTGTGGATGCTTTGGGCTGCAAATATGTAAAGGTACAATGAATTTTCAAAACACGGGAGGATACACATGCAAGCGAGTAGTGGATTATGTAATGGTACAATGAATTTTCAAAACATGGGAGGAACACGTGCAAGGCAACTCAAGGATCAAGTGTAGTGAATTACATGATCACAAACTCACATGCAATGCACATGATTGAATATATCAAGATTGAGGAGGAGTCTCTTGAGTCTGACCATAGGGCAATATCCATAGGCATAACAGGGACAAGTAATGCTGTGAAAAAGTAGAAAATTATTACACATCCTGGGTTAACAAAAAAGCTCATATTTATGAAAGATAGATAGAGGCAGCAATGGCACAAGGGAAAATGCCTTCTACATGCCAGGAAATGAGCAAATACGTAATAGACATGCTGCTGTCAACAGCCCAAAAATGCTTCACCAAAAGCAAGGAGAGAAATGCAGATGTAATCATTGGTATGACCAGGATTGTAAGGATGCAGGTTAAGCTTGGAAAACAGCAAATACAGCAGAGAAGGAAGACAAAGCTTGAACATATAGACAGATGGTAAGGAACAACAAAAGAATATTTCTCAAGATCAAGCAGCTTGAGAGCTTTGACGAGATGAAACAAAATCCCAGAAAGTGTTTTCAAAAATTGCACAACAAGAAACCCAGAGAGAGGAAGGCACAATGGGAAGATATGATCCGGTTTGTCAAAAGCCTTTGCGAAAGAGATGAGGAAGAGAAGATCAGCCATAGCTATACAATGAAGGCAACAAGTGGAATCATATCAGAGGAAGACATGGGAAAAGGCCTGAAAAAGTTAGCTTATGGGAAAGCTCCAGAGACACAAGGGCTAGTAGTGGAAATGCTGACATGGGGAGGCAAGAAGACAAAGATGATGCTTACCAAGCTGATGATATGGCTCTAGGGGAAGAGTTCCCATCAGATTGACACATAGTAGGATTGTAAAAATTATCGGACAATCATGGTAAGCAGCCCACCCCATTTAATTAATTAGTTTTGGTGCATGGAGGCTTAATTGAGCTATGTTTATCTATGGCTTAATTTATTTATGCTTTCATTAAGCTATGTTTATCTATGTCTATGGCTTAATTTTTGTATGCTTTAAGTTATGTTTCTCGCTAGCATAATTTATTTTAATGTCCAAAGGGGGTTTCCCCAAAGGTTCAAGAAAAAAATCGATCTCAAAACCTTCCTTCTCCCACACGTGAGTCCTACCACTAAGCATGAAGCAATATTGACCCTTTCCTTATAACACTATTATATATGTCCTTTCCTATTTAATGCCCTTCATAAGTGGTCCCCTCTCTTCCCAATATCACACATCCCTTCCTCTTTATGCCCCTCCCACACCTCCCTTTTTTTAATTCAAGCTCTCCCCCTGCCCCCACGTGAGACTAACTATTGCCCCTCCCCCTCCCCCTTTTATCCCGAAATATTTTACATCATATACCACTCCTCCCTCCCCACACCAACTAATTAATTAATAGGAGTTTTCACCAACTGGGGGGCTCTATTGGCAAAGTTATATGTCACTATCCTTGAGCAAAAAATCACCAACTGGGTGGAGGAACAAGGAGTTAGGGCACAATCCCAAGCATGGTCTTTTCCAAAGCACTCGACAGTTTATCATTTGTTTGAGAGATCTCAACAATGGAAGCGGAATGGAAGAAGGTGAGAGAGAGAGAGAGAGATCCACACAAGTTTTGGTGGGAGCAGAACACCCTAATCTTCTATGTCATCCATATATATATATGTGTCTGAGTATTGTACATAATTGGGGTTAAGGTACGATCTCATGATGCACTTAACTACCTCTCAATGCCTCTTTCCTGGATTAGCCATATACCAGCTAACAACTCCCATCGAAAATGCAATGTCCGGTCTAGTAGCTATCATAGCATACATAAGACTCCCATCCGTTGATGCATAAGAAACCTTGGCCATCATGGCCCTCTCCTCATCTGATTTTATTTGCCTGACTTAGTTTCACATATGGAGGCAATGGAGTACTTTTTCCCTTTTCCCCCTCCATATTGAAACGCTCTAATACTTTTGTAACATACTCCTTTTGTGAAAGCCAAGGGAGATTCGTACTCCGGTCACGCATGATGCGCATACCAAGAATATGACCTACACCTCGCAAATCCTTCATGTAAAAGGCCTCATGCAACTTGGCCTTCAATGCATCGAGCTCATAAGTAGTCTTGCTAGCCAATAGCATATCATCCACATAAGGTGCCCAGAGTATCAAGCTATTATCCTTAGCTCTTTTAGTGTAGAGGAAGTGATCAATCTCGCTTCTTATGAAACCCTGGGATCGAATAAAAGCATCAAACTTCTGATACCATTCTCTAGGCGCTTACTTAAGGCCATAGACTCTTTTCAGCTTGCAAACCAAATTCTCTTTGCCCTTTTCTTCAAGCCTTCTGGCTGTACCATGTAAATTTTCTCATACAAATCCCCATGCAAGAAAGCTGTCTTGACATCCATCTGCATAAGCTCCATATCCTCTGCTGTCACAAGTCCAAGTACATATCTAAGTGTGGTCATCTTCACAACCGTAAAGAAGATCTCATCAAAGTCCACACCCTTCTCTTGCTTGAATCTTTTAGCAACCAAACGAACCTTATCCTTAGGCACATCATCACCTGTTACCTTCATCTTGTAGACCTATTCACATGGCAATGCTTTCTTTCCATGTGGCAAAGAAACCAAGTCCGAAGACTTATTCTTCATGAGTGAATTCATCTCTGATTGCATAGCATACTCCACTTGCATTGAACCTCGTGCATCATAGCCTCTCTATAGCAAGAAGGCTCCCGACAATTAGTAAGCATCACATAGTTTGCCCTTGGAACAAATCTCTCAGGCGGTTTAGAGAGGCTAGATGATCTTCTCAAGGGCATTTCAGCTTACTGTCCCACCTGCATATCAGCCACATTTGGCTCATCATTTCTACCCATAGATGATGCATCATCTGCCCTTGATTGTGTACCTATGGGAGTGTCCGGTGGCACCATTTCCTGCACATTCGGTGCATGGATAGCTTTGTGTCTATCAACATATGCGGGTGGATTCACATCCTGGAAAAAGATTCTCCTCATATCCACATTCCTCATGGGTGTCTTCTGCATCTTCTTCTCATTAAAGACCACATCATGGCTTCGTATGATCTTCTTTGCTTCACCCAGAGACGATAGCCCATCTCTCCACTTTTACCATAATAAAAAAAGATGCATTTCCTTGGACTTAGGATCTAGCTTCTTCCGAAGCTCTTTTGACACATGTGCATATGCCTCACACCCAAATATACGCAAATGAGAGTAAAAGGACTTCTTGCCACTCCATGCCTCTTCAGAAATACCACAATCCAAACTCTTACTAGGTAATCTATTGATCACATGCACTGCAGTCTTCATTGTCTCAATCCAAAAACCACCAGAAAAATGTACATTGAAAAGCATACATTATAACCTTTCCTGAATGGTGCGGTTCATCTGTTCTGCAAGCAATTGGATTTAGCTCTGGAGTACGAGGGGATGCGAGCTCCCTCTTGATCCCACATGTATCACAGAAACGCTGAAAGCATATGAGAGATACTCTTCACTATTGTCAGTCCGTAAGCATTTAAGCGTTTTACCTAACTAATTTTCAACCAAAGCCAACCATTTCTGAAATACCTTAAACACATCGGTCTTTCGAGCTATAACATAAGCCCATACTTTCCTAGTTGCATCATCAATGAATGTCACATAGCATTCAACCCCGCCTAATGACCGTGCAGACATGGAACCACCTACGTCTGAATGCACCAAATCAAGCCTTTCAAGCTCTTTCTTACCCCTTCATTTATGGACTGATCTAGCATGCTTCCCATAGAGAATGCTCACAAAATTCAAAGTCAGAAAAACTCAAATGCGGTACATAACCCAAACGGCATAAGAGTTTCATTTCATTATGGCTCATGTGTCCCAACCTACAATGCCACAAAGAAGTACTTGGCTGCTCGGTTATTGCAACAACATGATCAGACACCCCCAATACATGTAAGGGATACAATGTCCCAGACTTGACACTTCTTGCCAAAACCATAGAGTCCTTACGAATTTCCAACTCTGAAAACCAACATCATCTAGCTGACCGGCTGAAATGAGGCTCTTGGTCAACTTGGGCACATGTCTCACATTTAAAAAAACAAATGCTAACCCATTTGCAAAAGAAGACTTTATGTCACCTCCTCCCACTATGTCACATGCATAGTTATTTCCAAGATGTACACAACCTGTCTTTGAAGAACCATTCCCTATGGGGAGTAACATGAAATGAAGCACCATAATAAAAAATCCAATCCTAAGAATATGCATCATCTGAAGTGGTAGCCAAGTCTGCAGGTAGACTAGACATGAAGACAATGTCATTGTCACTATTATCACTAATTACATTGATCTCCTCGATCTTCATTTTTTCTTTGTTCTCCCTTGGACTCTCTTCCTTCTTATTTGCAACCCAATTTGCATTCTGCTCTCTTTTCAGCTTGTAGCAATCCTTTTTCATGTAGCCCTTCTTACCACAATGGTAACACTCAATGTTTCGTGAACTGGATTAGGGGTTTCTTGGTGCCTCCTTGGAGGTTCCTGTCCTCCATTGCTGGCCTAGCTGATTCAACAGGCTAAAGGCCAGCTCACTCACATCCAAGCTTTTAGTCTCGTTATCCTCCTCCTTGCTTGACTCTACACTCGAGGACCTAACCGATGAAGCTATTTCGGAGGAAGCTGAGGCCTTGTCTGAATCCACCTTGTCCATCATGTTGTCACATATACGAATGGCCACCTTGCTGCATAGATCAAAGGAGGTGGGGTTCATCTCACCATGAGGTTGATCTACCCCTTTGCACATTTAAGGCTGCATCATGCTTGTTGCCATCCATAGACTTTTGTTTAATCTCCTTGGCCAACAAGCTACCCACAACATCATCAAAGTAACTCCACCAGGTGCAAAGTTACTGACAGCTGTACGGAAGGTATCCCATGAGGATGGCAATAAACGCAAGAGAAATATTGCCTTAGTCCACCCATCAAAGTTTATCTTCTGAGCCTGAAGCTGGCTGAAAATAATATTGAATTCATTCAAGTGAGAAGCAATGGAGACCCTTCTCTTCATTTGCAGCTCAAACAACCTTTTCATGAGGTAAACTTTATTAGAGACAGTTTTCTTCTCATAAGTGGCACATAATTTCTTCCACAAATCTTTCGTAGTCAGCTCAATTACTATTGTGAAATAAACTGACTATGCAAGATGAAGTCTAACAGTATACTTTACTAATGCATCAAACTCATTCCAATCATCCTCAGACATATCTACAGGCTTAACTCCAATCCTTGCCAAGAGTAATCTGCTTTTTTTGAATAAGCACAACCCTTATTTGTTCTTTCCATTAAAAAAAGTTTGTCCCATCAAACTTTTTAATGTTGAAAAACTCCTTTTCAAACATGGAAGAGGATGCCATGATGCAAATGAAACAAAATCCCAAATGCTAGTACCTGTAAGAGAGAAATCACACCAAATACCAAGTGCACCCAAATATGTATGTCCGTAATGAAGGAAGTGTCACCAAAACTCAAGGTTCAAAGAATCAAAATGCATCTGACTCATGTGCATATACTATGCATCCATATCATAGTTGCTAGACATTTGTAAAATTTTCCAATGTGTTTCGATTCAAAATTTTCCCCAGACGCCTATTTTACCAAAAATTATATGCCTACTATATAAGTACACATTCCTGGGACCTAAAATGCATGATTTCATACACTAATGGCACTTAGAACATTGAGAAACATATAGAAAAATATTTCAGCATTCTAATATGTTCATACACTTAGAAGTAAGCTTGGGAAGGCGTTTTTCAACAAAGCGTGATGGCGACGGATCCTTTGACTATTTTGATAAAAAATAGCACCAAAATTTGACCTTAGGGTCATTTGCTTCAAAAACCACTGTGAAAAAATCGCATTTTTTATTTTCAAACATTGCAACTATGATCCATATGAGCAAATCTGACCCAAAAGAAAATGTCAACCTGCAATGACAAAACAATGGCAAACCCAATGCCAATAAGAGCCAAATGCCTTAACCATAAATACCGTCCATGGACATAAGCGTCAATAATGTCTCATCCAAGAGAGCATAGCACTATGAGTGCATCAACTGTAATGTGTCGAAGCTGTCCCTCAGCATAAAATAGCATCTGTGTGCTAAATGTCCATCAATAAAGCATCCCACAAAGAAATATGGGCCTATCAATGCATCTAACAAGGATCGCAATGCATCCAAATGGCCTGTAAAGCATCCACTGCAACCCTATGCAAACCACGACTGAGTGCACACGGCTCAAACTGCAACTAGAGTGATCTGCATAAGGCATATCCAAGAAATCACGACCCCACGACAATGACTGCTAGTGAAAATAGAACCTGGGAGGCCTCAAAACATGGGCATCACTGCATAATCGGACTCAGCAAGATAATATGCAAATATCTCTCTTTTGCTGAAACTCAAAAATCCCAACCGATGAATGGGAAATGAGGAGTCAACCCTTACAATTGACTTGTAATCCAAAACTCAAAAATTTGAACCTTTGAATGGATTTTCGACAGAGAAACAGACGATGCGGCACCTCAGAGAGAGGGAACTTCTCCAAATCTCTACGGAATCACGCAAGAGATAACAAGTAGGGGTTTTTGGGCCTCTGAAACGCAATGGAATAGATGATTTTAAAAATCGTGATCCCAATCACCGAGTCCAACACACGGACCAAAAAATGTTCTTGCAAACAGATCTGTTTGTAAACACCACCAGAGTACAAATGATGAGCAACACATAAGTTTTAAGACATCCTGAGTCCACTGGAATTGACAGATCTGCGAATGGTTACTTCAAACTCGAGTTTCAACACACTGGTAGAAAAACGTTGAAGTAGAGATAGTGAGTCAAAAATCCAACAAAATGATGCCAAAGTTAAGAATAAAGGTGTTTTCGAACTCCCAAAGTGCAATGGATACCAAAAGCAAACAATGATTGCCTCTACAAATCATTCCGAACTCTCAGTCATCGAAAGAAACAGGGGGATCATTGTAAAAACATCTTTTTTTCCTCCAAAACCACTCAGTGAACTTTCCAAAGGTTTTTGCAAGGTCTCTGTACACCAGGATGTAGGTAAAGTCACCCAACGGAGCTTCTCCTTCCTCCCACACTGCTGCAGCAGCAGACTTTGGGCTCCAGGCACACACTCGAGCTCAGCTAGAACACCCACGCTCTGATACCAGTAGAGATCTTAACAACGGAAGCGGAATGGAAGAAGGAGAGAGAGAAAGAGAGAGAGAGAGACAGACACACACACACGCACAAGTTTTGGTGGGTGCAGAACACCCTAATCTTCTATGTCATCCATATATATGTGTGTTTGAGTATTGTACATAACTAGGGTTAAGATACAATGGCCTTTAACCCCCACATTGTTGCCATAAGGGCTGCAACTAGAGGAGTCAAAAGTAACAAAGAGGTTGTATACTGCTACTTCATAGATTTTAAGAAAGCATTCGACACAATATCATGCAAGAAGCTATAAGAAAGACTAGAAAAGCTTAAAGTCCCCCAAGAACTCAAAGAAGCCAGATACCGACTCTATGAGAAGGTTCTAGCAAAGTTAGCACAACCGCTAGTAGATGGGTCTTGCTCAAAGGTTTGGAAGAATGAATGAGAATGCACAGCAAGAAAGGTATTCGGAGGGTCCGCTTTGCTAAGGCTTATCTACACAGATGATGTGGTATTCTTCGCAAAGAACAAGGAGAACCCACAAGCACATTTGGATGCATTGAGAGAATTCTGCAAACACTTGGGAATGCAAGTCAATATAGATAAAACAAAAGTAATGGACGTAAGAGGAAAGTGGATGTTACCTTCGAAGGGAAGCCACTCGAAATAGTCAACACATATAAATATCGAGGACTGGATTCAAAGACAACTACAAATGGAATGCATGCAAGGAAAGGAGGATTCTGGGAGGTTTGAAAGCTTTATATAGCTTCCAAATTAATGCAAGAAGGCACATTGGGAAATGAGAAAGTTTCCATACACCATGCTTGTGCAGACAGCAATCCTTACGGATGCCTAGCTTTTGCACTTGCGCTCTCTAGGATATACTGGGAAAGAATAAAAACTTCACATAAATGTTTCCTGATACGGAGTTAGGAGTCAAGGCAAAGATTTACCCTACCCCATTCTACTGGCTGAAACATGTAGAATACCTCTAAAAAGGAAAACATTATGCCAATTCATGGCTTACCTCAACAAAGTCGAGAAAATGGATGCCAGTAGGATACCACACAAGGCGATGGAATCTATGCAAATCATGAGTTGGCATAGAGAGGGGATGAAGTGGATGGAATCGTGGGCTATAACAGCTGCTGGTTTACTAGAAGATGCACAAGAAATCAGGGAGATAGTGACACAGAAAATGCTACAGAGACTATGGCCAAACCCGGGGACAAAAATGTAGTTCTACAAAGCAGGAAATTAACTCAATGGATAGCTATGGAATGTAGGAATTCCTCAGGGAGACATATCAATATTCAAAAGGCATCTAATCTGCAAAATCAGAACTAGTTCACATGATATTTTGTTCACAAATTTCCCTAGAGTGCAAACAGGATTATCATGAGAAGTCAAGATACAAGAAGGCCAACAAAATCCACAAAAAGAAAAACAAAAGACAAAAGAAGATGGAGACTCCACACCTGAATCAATACAACTCAAATAACAAATGAATGGCTTGAAAAGCTTTTAGAGACAAACCTTGATTCGATTGGTAATAAATGCCACTATAGGGCCTGTTGTGATCCTATGATCTCCAATAGAGGGCTCCAGCTGTAGGTCAATGGTAGGCATGGAAGTGAATCCAAACCAGATGTGATCTGTTGGTGGTACCTTTATTTGAGTGCGCAATGTTCCCTTTAAAGATGCTACTCTTAGTGACAATGTGATTGGCACCTAACAAGAAGAAACATCACTCTAATTAGAAGATTTTTGCCATGTCAGTCACATGACACCCCAAGGCATATCAATAGAAAGTCTTAATACTAAAAGAAAGCATTTCACATGATACAACCAAATAATATTGAAAACTCATTTGATATATTAAATGACCAGCTATAACAAGAATGTTAAAGCTGCATGAAATGAGATATCTGATTGGACTATTTGCACTCTTGAAGTGATCAAGAAGGTTATGGAGACCCATTATTATAACGGTTCAAATATCATGTGCTCCAAGTCTTAAGAAACTTGGAACCACAATGGAAAGTTCGGCTTGAAAAAGCACATGATCCGGTCGTGCACATGATTGGCTAGATGGCTGGTACTGTCCTCTGAGATGGGCAGGATTCTTCAAAATGCTACAGGTCTGAGCTGAGTACAAGAGGGCCCAGCTTGACCCAGTTTGGAAGCCATCAGCCATCACAGGAAAGAAATAGGTGGTAAATGTACACTATCCACGCACCTCAACAAGGGGCACGTCTTGAAGCTATATATGCAGGATTGGTGGATATTGGCCTACTCTAAAATATGTGATATTAGAGCCCTACTGACTGTGC
This sequence comes from Dipteris shenzhenensis, assembly GCF_047967505.1. Taxonomy (NCBI): domain Eukaryota; kingdom Viridiplantae; phylum Streptophyta; class Polypodiopsida; order Gleicheniales; family Dipteridaceae; genus Dipteris; species Dipteris shenzhenensis. The sequence goes on along the minus strand of NC_141613.1, from coordinate 46,417,977 downwards.
ATGCTGTTATATGGATGGAAATCATTAGAGAGCTTTATTCGCCTAGAGAGACAAATGCACTCAACCTAGCCTCCAATGTCCATGCTTGGGAAATCCCGTAGAACTGTCTTACTTGTTCACATGGTTGAACAGATTGGAAACAAGCGGATGGAGGCAAGAGCTTTTTGAGTATCGCTTATGCACATGTGACAAGCAATGCATTGGAGACAAAATAACATACACTTCTTCTGTCTCCTTCCCTTTCTCATGATAGGGAACGATTCAAGCACTTATTGGATGGGTACACCCATTTGCCACATCTTATCCTTCCTCATGATCGACAGGCACATCCTTTGCTCAAATGCTAGAATCCAAGGGACGACTTTGTCCCAGTATCTCAGCCCCCCACGCAGCAAAGACTGAGTATCTCATCGGCATCAAGCTGGAGGACAGTTGGACGAAGAGGCTTATGAGGTCTCCTTTTTTGAAAATTGATACTCAGCAGTCATGATCCTAACTTTTATAGATTTTGTGTCCCATAGACCACATTTGGAGTCTAGTGAACAATAGCATCTATCCATCTATCTATCAGCTCCCGCCACCCCACCACCCTTAAAACACACAGTCACGCTAATTGCCTTCCCATGTGAAAGATCTCAATAGAGACAGGAAACCTCTATTCACTAATTATGTATGCAAACTAGGTTGTACTTAGCATAATTATACAAAAGGGGTAGTTTAGTGACTTTTTTGTAGGCCATCTTCTGGTGGTTCTAGTGATGCCCTATAGGCCATGGTATGTGCCTTGTAGGCATAAATGTAGCCACTTGTAGTGTTAGTGCCTTTTAGGCCACATAGGACACTTAGTCCTATGTGACACCTAGGACACTTGGTCCTAGGTCTAGATACAAGTACCTTGTACTCCTATTTTTTCATTATCCTAGATTTTGGTGACAGACTCTATCGACTCTTTGCAACTTGCACTCTCTCTTTGCCTATCGATCCTACAGTGGTATCAGAGTGAGGTTTGACTCGTCTTTCTGCCCCAAGACTCCCTGTTGTACCTATCCGTACTGGTTTCCTGTGTCGTATAGATCTGCACCTATGTCGTACGAATCCGTACCTTCATTGTACTTGTGCTGTACAACTTCCGAATCTGAGCTGTCGTACAACAGTACAGTTGTGTATCTGTGACACCGTACATTAGACTCCGTACACCAGTACTTGTTACGTACATGCGCCGTACCAGAGTCACCGGACTTGCGCCACCGTATAACTGTACGTATTTGCGTCGCCATACAACTGTCACCGTACCTGCACAATCTACGTATCTTTTGCACCTACATCGCCGTACTGTCTGTACAGATCGTCGTGCCACACTACGTACATCTTCCGTACCTACATGTGGGAACGTACTGTTCCGTACAATTTTTGTACCAGGTCCGTATTTCAACCGTACACTGTACGGTGTACTTGATCTCTACTTGATCCGTACTTGATTAGTACAGTAACTGTACACTGTACTTGAGCTGTCCGTACAGCTAGTACTTCTTTCAAGTGATCCCCGTACAGGTGGTTGCATGTACAAGGTTACATTCTGGACATTGGTATTTTTTGGGGCTTTCAGTTCATTTCCGCTTCTTTGGTTGCAAATTCCTGCAAGAACATTGGGCTTTGGGATTTGGTATGCAATCTCTTGTTATTTGCAGTACATTGGAACAGATTGCAGAATATTGAGTCACACTTGCTAGACATTGAGTCACATTTGCAAAATTTCAGTAAAATTTGGGGCTTTTCTGAATTTGCCCTCTTTTTGGCTTATTTGCCCTCATTAAATTTGGGGCTTTTGCCAGATTTGCAGTTTTTGCAGTGAACATTGCCTGTCACAGTCACATTTGGGTCAGATCTGCATTTGCCCTTTGATCTGGGTTGGAAATTTGCAGATATTTGCTGTCATTTTTTGGACAGCCAGCTTTTTGCAGTGATAGCCTTGAGGCTTTTTGTTTTTTCAGGTCTCTTTCAGGGTATCACATTTGCTATGGCTGGGAACAATCAAGATTTATTTGGTGTTCTTCGTGAAGATGATAAGTTGGATGGCACCAACTATCCGATGTGGTCTTATCTCATGAAACATATCCTTGTTGCAAAGCATTTGTGGAATATTGTTTCCGGGATTGATCTAAGGCCAGCCAATGCTACTGTGGTTGCCTCTACTGCTGGTCCCTCTGCAGGGAGTACTCCTCCTGATGCCTCTTCTTCTAGCACTCCTGCTGCTACTCTTCCAACACAGGAACAGTCAAGATGCGATGCAAGAGATGCAAATGCACATTCATGTATTGCTTTATCATGCAAGAGAATCATTATTCCACACATCCGATCTTGCAGGACAGCAAAGGATGCTTGGGATAAATTGGCTTCTCTTTATCAGATTCGCAATGAAGCACGTGTTGCATATTTGAGAAGGCAATTACAGGAAGTCGACATGAATGAGGTGACTCAATGGATGCATACTTGACAAAGGTCAAGGACCTCATGGAACAACTTGCCAACATTGATGAGGTGGTGCAAAATTCACAGCTTGTCAGTACCACATTGAATGGACTGCCAGATACATATCAAGGGTTTGCTACAACCCTTCGATTAGTGGCCATGGGTAATCCAAACCACTATTCTTTTGATCAGCTAGTTACTTTGATTTTGCAGGAAGAGCAAAGTAGAGCTAATAGACAAGCCATTATTCCTAATCATGCATTTGCTTCACAGCAAACATGAAGACATGGTTGTAAGACACGTTAAGACACGACACGTTAGACACGCTTCAGACACGAGTGTCTAAAGTGTCTTAAAGATAAGACACGTAAGACACGCCATTGTGATTATAATAATAAATATTTAATTAATATATGTATAAGTATACAAATGTACAACTTACTAGCATAGCTCGCTGCTAGATTCAAGAAGTACAATAAGCTACACTTAAACAATGCAAGAAGACACTTGTACAATGTAGTTAAGAGTCAAGACTCGTCACTCAAGACTTAAAACTTATAGTTAAGACTCGCGACTCAAGGGCTCGCAAGTTTTAAGTACTTAAAGGTTTAAATGGACAATTGAATCTTGTCACATGTGATATGAATGAAATCTGCATCTCGATACATATAATTGAAAGGAAACTTTTGACTCTCAAGACTCAAATCTATGAAGATTCATCCTAATCTGAATCTACGAGGTCACTGCCACTGCTAGATCCAAAGTCACCATTGATGATAGCATGGCTAAGTCAAACTCAATGTTGTTGTTACGTCCCCACCCACCAAAAAAAAAAAAAAAAAAACAAGTGTCTAAAGGTGTCTTAAGGTAAGACACGGTAAGACACGTGTCTTAAGTGTCTTAAGGGTCTTATGATAAGACACGAGTGTCTTAACAACCATGCATGAAGAGGCAAGGCTTCCAAGCCTATGGGCAAGCCAAAATCTGCGCATAGCAGCTGCAATTCCTCCCATGCATCTAAAAATACAGCAGATAAGGCAAAGAAGAAAAGATGCAACTATTGTCGCAAGCCTGGACATGACATTTCAAAAATGCAGGAAGCGCATTGCTTCAGAGAAAAAGAAAGCAGGATTGACAGTTAATGCCTCTCATGCTATTGAATCCCATGAGCCTGAAGATGCTTCACATGCACATGCTCTTCAGGATGATTGGGCATGGGCTGTCCATTGCTCATTTGATCCATCCAAAGCTGATGCATTCTTTACTGCTAACGATGCTTAGTCCTGGTACTTTGATAGTGGTGCTTCCAAGCATGTCACATCTTGCAGACAGTTGTTTCATTCCTTAGCTGATGCACCTCGAAGGAGAACTGTTACATGTGCTAATAATGCTTCATATGCTGTAAAAGGAGTTGGAGATGTTCAGCTCACATCCATTTCAAGCCATCCTGTCACTCTGACAAATGTTCTTTTTGTGCCTAGCATTGAAGTCAACTTGATTTCAATTTCAGCAATTGCTACTTCAAGTTTCAGAGTGATTTTTGATGGCTACAGATGTCTAGTTTATGATCTTCGTGATGACAATGCCATAGTTCTCACTGGCACTTTGCAAAAAGGGCTTTATCACCTTGATCATCATTCAGCTGCACTTTCTATTGAAGCATTGGCTATTTCAAATTCACAGCTTGCTGAAAGTCATCTTTGGCATGAGAGAATGGGCCATCTCAATTATAGAGCTCTTGCAAATCTACATTCACAGCAGATGGCAAATGATGTACCTCAGACTCACACAGTTTCCAAACATGTGTGTGAGGGTTGTCTTTTGGGTAAGATGCATTGATTTCTCACAAAGGAAATTGCAGCTAGTACACAGTGATGTCTATGGCCCAATGAGGACAAATGCCATTGATGATTTCACAAGATATTGCTGGGTATATCCTTTAAAGGCCAAATCTGATGTTTTCTTATGCTTTCAGAGATGGCTGAATATGGTTGGGAATGAATCAGGATGCAAGCTTGTCACCCTCAACACAGATAGGAGGGAAGAGTATATGTCAAAGGAGTTTGATGCATTTCTGTCTTCACGGGGCATTATTCACTCATGCACTACTCCTTACACTCCTCAGCAGAATCCTGTTTCTGAAAGGAAAAGAAGGTCCACAATGGAGATGGCCAGATGCATGCTTAAGGCCAAGTCTTTGCCCAATAAATTTTGGCTTGATGCAGTAATGTGTGCCAACTATGTGCTGAATAGATCACCTACACAGGCATTGAAGACTATTACACCTTATGAAGCATGGAAAGGCAGGAAGCCTTCACTTTCACACATGAGAGTTTTTAAGTCTCTTGCATATGTTCATGTACCATCTCAACTAAGACATAAGCTTGATGACAAGGAAATCAAATGCATATTTATTGGTTACAGCCAGGAGAGCAGAGGGTATCGATTATATCAACCAAATACTGGGAAGATTATTGTCAGTAGAGATGTAATCTTTGCTGAACATTCAGCTTCTCCTCTTGTGGACTGCAAAGCAAAGCCAGATGTTGACATTTTTAATGCCTTCGAATCTTGGTTACCTCTGCCATCATCAGAAGAGGACTTTGACCAGCACCATGAGCCTCCTACAGGCCCTCCACCAAGCAATAATCAGCCACTACCTCATGCTGATTTGCAGGTTTCTCTTCCAGGACAAAATGATCCCATTATTCATGATGCAGTCATTGAAGAAAGAGCTGTCAATAGACAGCAAAGACAAGTTCCCACATGGCTTCTTGATACATTGAGGGAAAGCAAACAAGATCAACCTTTTGCTGCCCGGACAAGATCAGGGAATAGACAGCATGGTCACTTTCTTGAGTTTGCACTCCTTGCTACTGCTTGCAATGAAGAGCCTCTATGGCATAAAGATGCTTTTGATAGGATGGATGCAATGAGAGCTGAATTACAATCTATTGCCAAAAATGACACATGGGAATTAGTAGATCTCCCTCCTGACAAGCATGACATTGGAAAGCGATGGGTCTACAAATTAAAAAAGAAATCTGATGGCAGCATAGATCGATACAAAGCCAGTCTTGTTGCAAAAGGGTATGCCCAACAACAAGGCATTGACTTTGAGGAGACATTTGCTCCCACATCCAGGATTACTACCATTAGATGTGTCATTGCCATTGCAGCCCATCATCATTGGCAAGTGCACCAACTTGACATCAAGACTACTTTTCTTCATGGGGATCTGCAGGAAGAAGTTTATGTCACACAACCTCTTGGCTTTGAGGTTGTTAATTCTAAAAATAAGGTATGCCGACTTAGAAAAGCCCTTTATGGTTTGAAGCAGGCACCCAGGGCATGGTATGCCAAAATTCATGCACACTTACTATCCCTTGGTTTTCAGAATAGTCCCACAGAACCCACTCTTTATGTCCGTGGGAGTGGATCTAATTTTTTAGTGCTGATTTTATATGTGGATGATATGCTCATCACGGGCCCAGATACTCAGCAAATTGCAGCTTTCAAGGCTGATTTGCAGCAGATTTTTGACATATCAGACATGGGACGGCTCCATTATTATTTGGGCATTCAGTTTACTCATGTTGAGGGGGGTATCATGATGTCTCAGTCCAAGTATATTGGACAGCTCCTTGATCGTTTTCAGTTTAAGGATTGCAAGCCAATCTCTACTCCAGTGGACCCTGGCTTCAAATTCTCAGCTCATGATGAGAGCCCACCATGTGATATCACTCTTTATCAGCAGGCTGTTGGATGCCTTATTTATTTATGTCACACCAGACCTGACTTGCAGTATGCAGTATCTCAGCTCAGCAGATTCATGCACATGCCCAATTCACAGCATTGGCAGGCAGTGAAGAGAGTCTTCAGATATCTCAGAGGCACTCAGGATTTAGCCCTCTTCTATGGTGATCAGGGTTCACTTACCATGCATGCTTACATGGATAGTGACTGGGCAAGATGTTCCGACACCAGAGTGTCACATACTGGCAATTGTTTTTTGCTTGGCAATTCATGTATCTCTTGGCTCAGCAAGAAGCAACCAACAGTTGCCACGTCTAGCTGTGAGGCTGAGTACAAGGCAGCTTTCACCGCTACAGTAGAGTGTGTTTGGCTTCCACAGTTACTTACAGATCTTGGTATTCGCCAGACATCCTCCACTATTGTCTACACTGACAGCCAGAGTGCTTTGGCCATTACGCGTAACCCAGTGTTTCATGCGCGTACCAAGCATATTGAAGTTCACTATCATTATGTTTGGGAGCAGTTGGCGGCAGGAGACATAGAGTTGTCCTATCTTCCCACAGAGGACAACATAGCAGATATGTTTACAAAGGCACTTCCTCGTCCCAAGTTCGAAGTCTTCCGACAAGCTTTACATTTGGTTCCCTTTGTTACATGATCTGACATCCCTTGTACATTCATAGGTGGCTATATCCTTTTGGATGAACATGTGCCACCATGACCAGAAAATACCAGGTATTCTGAGACGCTTCCAGAGTACTTCAGCCCATCCCATGGAGGGGGGTTTGTAGGCCATCTTCTGGTGGTTCTAGTGATGCCCTATGGGCCATGGTATGTGCCTTGTAGGCATAAATGTAGGCACTTGTAGTGTTAGTGCCTTTTAGGCCACATAGGACACTTAGTCCTATGTGACACCTAGGACACTTGGTCCTAGGTCTAGGTACAAGTACCTTGTACTCCTATTTTTTCATTATCCTAGATTTTGACATGACAGACTCTATCGACTCTTTGCAACCTGCACACTCTCTCTTTGCCTATCGATGCTTTATTTTTAATTAACATTGTAAATAGTACTTTGTACTTTAGGCTGTTAGGATGTTGCCATGTGGTAGTTTTGGGGAATTATCCCATGAGCACAGCTGTCAAACAGCCTGCCCTAATTTCTATAATAGGCTTGGCTGTCTCACATGCATTCATCTTATGACTGTACTTCCATTCATTGAATGAAACTGGATTGTACAACAAAGCTAATTGCTCAGCTGGGAATTCAATAAGCAGTAATCATTTTCTGTCCTTGTGCAGCCCAACGCAAGTCACTGTAGTAAGTCCAGCCCATCTCCCCAAATACTAAAAAAATACCCCAATTCTACTCCAGGCATTCTCTTGCTAAATTTGCTGATTTCTGTTCTAGTTTTGAGAGGAGGCTTGACTGAGGGCCAGAACTAGGTTAGAGATAGAGCTAGTTCTGTTTCAGTGGCAAAGCATCATGAAAATTATGGGAAAATGTGGGTGGACCAGGTTCATTTCACTTGAAACTTGAAGCACTAGTTCTTGATGCTAGGGCACACCTCTATGCAAATTTGGTCGCTATGAGTTGCCCCAATCTCTGTGGGCCACATGTCAACCTGTAAACACACCAAATTTTCAAAGTTATCAGATTTGAACAATTTCTATGACAAAATGATTGTAATGATCTACCCTCATGGACCAATGTGAAATTCGATGAATTGGACCTGTTCTGAGTACATACGTTTGGTGCAGGAAAAATTCTTGCAAAGCTACAATTAGCAAGATCAATCTGTTAAATTCCATTCAAAATTGATATATTGTGTGCATTCCCAAGAGTTACAGTAGTTTCAGGATGATTGGATCATGAATGAATTTAGTTTTAAGGCTAGTTCTAAGGCAAAAGTGCTTGGAAGTTGTTCTTCAAAATCTGCTTCAATTCCCTAGAATTTCTGTTTCAAATTCAGTTTTGTCATCATCAGCTGGGTCGCTAGTGCATCTGGAAAAATTGTGCCAAGTATTATTTCCATCAGATGTGATTTGCCCCAATTTTTAAGCACAATTTCTTCCTGCCAGGCGCGACTGTTAATCTCTCCAAGTTCCATCTGATTTCCATCATTTGTGGGATTACTCTATTATATTCTCTGCTTATGCTCAAATGACTCCAGTACATGACCTAAGGTTGGGGAAATTTCGAATTTGGAGCTGAATTTGGGCCTGGAAGCTAAATTTTGAATTTTCAAGAAACTACAACGATCTCTTGATGTTTTGCTTCAAATTCAGCCTTGACAACATAAACTGAAAATCAATTGCTGTTGGAAAGCATGTGCAAAGTCTGATTTCAAACAGCATTGATGTGCCCCAATTTTGGACCAAAACCCCTTGATGACAGGTGCAATATTACTAGAGTCTTGTAATCTCAGCGAAATCCCAGCAACTTTAGAAATCTACTGTTCCATTCTTTGCTTATGCCCTATTGAATCCTGTATATGCACTGAGATTGGAGAAAATTTGGAAATTTGGGACAGTAAATTGGAAGACTACCTTTTATTATATCCTAAAGTGGATCAAGATTTGTTGTGCTTCATCTTGAGCAATTTGCCCACCCATGGTAGAGGTATTTGCAATACAATGGCGTAATGATTGGTACCTGGGAAGGATTCAAAAGAGAAATGTTCCAGACTTTTATTTCTCCTCTAGCTAGGATCAATATATATGTAGATGGTATAATTTGACTCAGCAAGGACCAGTGAAAAACTAAGTCAAATAGTTCTGGAAACTGCTTTTATTCATCCATGGCATTGATGATAGGAGTAGGATGCTTAAATTCATTCATGGATTGCATCCTTCCTTTGTGTCAGATGTGGTAGCACAGAGGCCAAGCTCTCTCAAGGACGCTATGCAGCTGGCTGAGTTATATAAACCCAAAATATAATATGAAGGCCACTTTAGTACTAAGACATCAATTAAAAGAAAGCCATCCTGATGAAAACAAACCCCTTGCATCTTCTCCAACCTCTTCTATCCCTAGATATCCTATTGTTTATGGTGATAACATGGGGCATGCAAAAACTTATGAGGCTGAGGATGCAAAGGCCTCATCTAAGCCTTACCTAGGGACAATTTGCGAAGAAAGAGAAGGTGGTAAGCAACTATCTCAGGCCCTTATGGATGAAAGGAAGAAGAAGAATCTTTGCTACTTACGTGGTGAAAGTGTTGGGTGCGGGAAGCAATAGAGTGGAAATGGAATGCAAGAGCAAACAACAGCTAAGAGAACTCAAAGTACTTGCAAATGGTTAATAAAGAAAGTACAAGAGTGGCCACTATATGGCTGCAAAGTCAACTGGTTGACCAAGACTACTAGCCTACAAGGCCATCCTAGGGCTAAGTGCTAACAAACCCCCCTCCATGGTATGGTTGAAGTATCTTGGATACATCTCAGGAATACCTAGAATCTATATCATGGTGGTTGCACATATTCGTCCAAGATGGATATAGCAACCTATGATAGTACAGGGAGATCAACAGCACATCAGTGGTGCCAAGTGCAAGGCATGTCTACGAGCTTCCTTCGTGAAAAGATCTGCTAGGTTATCCTCCGTGGGGACGTACGACAATTGTATATCTCTAACTGGCAGGCGTTCTCGAACATCACAATAGTGCACCTCAATGTGCTTGATACACACGTGAAAGACAGAATTACACGCAACAGCCAAAACACTTTGGCTGTTAGTGTATAGATCATGTTTGAGGTGGTCTGGAAGACATCAAGATCTAACTTACGAAGCCAAACACACTCTACAATGGCTGTGAAGGCTGCCGTGTACTCAGCTTCAAAACTCGAAGTAGCAACCGTAGGCTGCTTCTTGCTGAACCATGAAATGCATGAAGAGCCTAGCATGAAACAATTGCCGCTATGAGA